>NC_045446.1:5624286-5840841 GCF_002776525.5 Piliocolobus tephrosceles | reverse complement strand
AAGAAAAAGAAGAAGAAGAAGAAGAAGAAGGAGAAGAAGAAGAAGAAAGAAGAAGAAGAAGAGGAGGGGGAAGAGGAAGAAAGAAATGTATAAAAAACAGTAAATATTGTATTATCTATGTTTTACCACTTTTTTATCAAGTGAATAAAATGACTGGAGGGAATAATTATCCTTGAAGTCATGTGATTCTTAACAAATTCCCCCCAAAAGTAATATGGAAAAATGTTTTTACCATTTTGAAACCTAGCATCTCAATTCTCCGTGTTCCCAGCAGCATGAGAAGCTCGGCGATGCCCCAGCAGGTTGGGTGGTGGCGTGAGTAATGCAACCGTCACCCGCGATGGCCTTGGCGGGCTGTGGAGCTGCTTAATGGAGAAAATGCGTTTTGATTATTATATAAATTCATGCCTGTCAAGAGAATCATGAGGGTGTCGTGACCCTTTTGATGGCATTATCCCAACTTCTTCATGTCTTATTTCTGGGTCATTGTGATGGAAAGGTTCATAAGTGAGTATTATTGTTTAGATTTGAAAATCCCAGCCAACACTTCTCACACTTAGCTTCGTGTTAATAGTGGATCTGAAAATGGAATTGTTCTCGGCAAATCCACAGCACGGTGTCTGGCTCTCTGTTTTCTTGGGGTGGTTAGACTGTGTTTCCCCCTGCAAGGGTCCCTCTGTGGGGGGACTGTTTTGAGTTGAGGGGAACACAGGCAGACATCCACACAGGAGGGAGGGAGTGCTCCCCAAGCCCATGCCAAGCCTAGGACCCCTCTTCCCTCATGTCCTCCCCCTTTGTGGTTGGGGGCGTTGCCAGCCTACGTCGCCTACCAGCACCTGGTCACTTGTCCATCACCCACCCATTAGCTGGTCTGCAGCCCCCAGGATTTCTGTGGACGTCCACGCACCCTGCCGGGGTCCCCTTTATGGCTCTGTGCACCCAGTCCCCAGCTGTTTCTGGTGCTCATGGCTCTGCAGCACCCTTTCTGCAGAACTGCCCTCAGCCCATGGGAGCTGCCCGGCTCAGTGAGGCCTGGAGCTTCTGTCTGTGGAGCCCCTAACAATGGCTGGCTGAAAAGCTCAACTTCCTTCCTCAAAATGGGACGATCCCATGGGGCCACTCATACACCAGAGCTTCACAGGGGAGCAGGCTGAGGCTGGCCTTGCTGCTTCTATCCTGCCAGCTTCCTTCATTTCAGGGCTCTCCCTAGCAGGCACCCTCATAAACCACTTATACAAAAGCCCATGTCCAAGATGCCACTGAAGGGAACCCAGCCCAAGGCAGGAGTTCAAAAGACCTGGGCTCCAGTCCTCACTCGAATCAGCTGTGTGAACCATCCCTGAGCTCACAGTCACTCCCATAACCACCTCTCCTCACCTGCAGGAGCCGGTGCCTGGCAGCCTTTCTGGACCACGAGGTCCCCCATCCCCAACCCAACCCACCATCGTAGGAATGACCAGGCCGGGCACCTGACTCCAACTAGGTCAGTCAAGAACTCCCCCTTCAGAATTCGGGACTGGGACTAAGAAAGAGTATCTTGGGGGAGCCCAGTCTGAAGAAGAGAAGCCTACTGCTAGATGTCACTTCCTGCCCTCCAGGTGGCTGGGCGGAGAGAGAGGAAATACAGCCACAGGGCAGAAAGTAGAGCCTGGGACTGAGCAGGTGCAGGCATGCTTCTTGCTTCCGTCCGGGGTTCCAGGGCTCCTGAGGCCTGGCTGCCTTCCTGTCCTTGAGGTTCCAGAAATGCACCTGGGAGAAGTCCTCCTTTTCAGCTTGTTACTGCAAGTCAATTTCCTTTTCTTTTTCTTTCTTTTTCCTTTTTTCTTTCTTTTTTTTTTTTTTTTTTGAGACGGAGTCTCCATCTGTCGCCCAGGCTGGAGTGCAGTGGCACAATCTCGGCTCACTGCAACCTGCGCCCTCCCAGGTTCAAGCGAGTCTCCTGCCTCAGCATGTAGCTGGGATTACAGTCACTTGCCACCACGCCTAGCTAATTTTCATATTTTAGTAGAGACATAGAGACGGGGTTTCACCATGTTGGCCAGGCTGGTCTTGAACTCCTGACCTCAGATGATCCACCCATCTCAGCCTCCCAAAATGCTGAGATTACAGGCATGAGCCACTGCTCCCACCACCTCAAGTCAATTTTTTTTTTTTAATATCAGCCACAAATTCCTAAGTCACTCAGAGCTGAAATCATTAACTTCCTCAATAATGAAGAAACAGAGGCTCAGGGAAGTTAACTAACTTACTCAAGGTAACCCAGGAAGAAAGGGGCAGAACAAGGATTTGAACCCAGGTCAGTGGACCTCTGGAGACATGACCTCAAGCATGAGCATCCCTGGGCTGCAATGAAGACCCCGGGCCACCCCACTTCCCTTCCCTGCCTTCCCTCCTCAGCCTCTGGATTCCATCTCCCACAGGACCAGGGTTCCTGCAAACCCTGCTTATCCACTCTGTGCCCAGGTGGACCCAGGCTTTTCACACAACAGCTGTGAGTCATTGCTGTAACTCCGGGCAGCCTGGGCTGCCAAAGAAAGTGGTGTCTCCGGAGACATCAGCTCCATCTGGGAACAGCTCTGCTCACTCAGATAAGACGTTCCAGAACCCACGTCAGAGGTTTCACAGACGTGGGTGCTGCAGCTCCCTGGTGCGGGTCACATCTGCTCCAACTTCTAGCCTGGCCCAGGTTGAAGAGGCCTGGGAGGCTGCTTGTGCCCTGCACTTCAGGTGGGGAAACTGAGACCCAGCTCCAATGGCTGGCCTGGGGCAGAGTTCAAATCAGGCCTTGGATGGGGGGTATAGGACTCTGGGCCTGGCTCCTTCCCTCCCAGATCAGCTCCTCCCCTGCTCTCCGTGAGGCCCCAGGATGGATCCTTCCACAATCGAAGCTCCTGTATCCAGAGCCATCCAAGTGGATGAGAGGAACAGTTTCCACGGTTCTGAGTGAATGTGGAGAGTCTGAAGTCTCGATAGCGTCACCACACAATTGAAAAACGAGGCAGGCACAAGACATTTGTTCAGATCACAAGTCATTTTAGACTGAGACAAGCGTTGTGAGCCTGGAGCGACAACCCCCAGCCTCCTCCAGAGGAACAGCCCACCCCCGGCCCCCCCCCAGGGGTAACCCCCAGCCTCCCCCCCCAGGGATAACTCCCAGCCGTGACAGCTGCCAGCTTCCCTCATTTTTGTCCCAGTTTCCACCGAGGAAGCCAAATGTGCTCTGCTGCCCAATCACGTGGGACGCCGGCCCCAGGAAGCACCCTTTAGGCCAACAGCCCCCCATGGCACACTGGGGCCTTCCTGCCTCCCTTGTAAGGCCTCCCCGTCCTCCGCCTGCCTTTGACCAGGCTCTGAATGCCACCGGCCGGCTCTCACTGGGTGGTCTTCCTTTATTTCCACAGGACGTTCCAGGACCCGGGAAAGTCCAGTTTGGCCAGAGCAAGGGTTTGAGGGTTCATGCCGGACATGATGGGGGCAGGAGGCCCCATCCACCAGGACTCCTCACATCCCCACTTTTACAGGAACATCATTCTCCTGATCATGCACCAGCCCCTCCCCACACCCCCCACACACCTGGGACACCCTCACTGGAGAAGAGCCTGGCACCCCACAGCACAGCATCCCTTCAGGGTCCCCAGGGGTGCAGGGCTGCCCTTCCCCCATCACCCACCCGAGTCCCTCCCAGGCCCTTCCTTGGACCGGCCCAGGGTCCCGGCTGCTCAGGGCTCCCCAGGTGCTCCCACACACGTCGTGCCCCCTGCCGTGGTCCTGTGGGAATGCACATGTGAGAGCACAGAGGTATGTGTGTACTAGTGTGTGTGGGTATGTGTGAGCATGAGTAGTGTGTTTGATGGTGTGAGTGTGCACAAACATAATTCATGCAGGTGTCTGAGTGTGTGTGTGAGTATGGGAGTGCAGAACCTGGTGTCACACGTGTACACAGGGTGTGCTGCAGTGCCTTCGTAGTGTGTGCGCATGTGTGTCTCCCTGGGTAGCTCTGGGTGTGACCTGACCCTTGGGTCACCAAATTCCCTCTGCTTCCAGCTGGTGCAAACAACCTTCCTATCCTTGGTCCTGCCGGCCTCATGTCAAGGAAATCAAGGCTGAGGCCCCGAGGAGGGGGTCGACTCTGGGGCGTGCAGGTCAGATGGCAACCTGTGCAGGGACTTCAGGTGGGGGCAACTCTTCTTCTCCCCAGGTGGTGGCCCTGCTGCCCATTTAAACTATATTTGCAAAAATTTTAAGTGAGAAAATCATGACAGTGAAAGAGATCTGACCTAACCAAGCCCATCCCATCTTGCCTTTAACCTCCAAACTGCCCTTGGTCCTTCAAAGCTAACTCTGGGAGAAATCGAGTTTATGGTTTAAATGATAATAGTCCTTCCTGCAAATTAAACCATCTTTAATTAATCATTAATACAAGTCCACAAGGTTAGGATTGTGAGCGGGTCCTGAGTTCTACTAAGATGTAGGCAGAGTTACATGATTCCCAGCCATTGTTCAGGAGGCCACAAGATTTGCAACTTCCCCAGTTACTCCTGTAAATACCCACTGTAGAATCTAAGACTGGCGTTTGGAGATGTCTTTTGAGGCTTACATTTCTGATGCCCAGATGACTTCATTGGACCAGAGACTCCTGGCTCAAACAGTCCTATGGCCCCCCACCAAGAAGCAGGCTCAGCACACAAGAACTGTTGTCCACACTCCGGTGATTGTAGTCCCAACCAATCAGCAGTACCCATTCCCTAGCCCCCTGCTTGCCAAACTATCCTTGAAAAAAACCTATCCTTTGAATTTTCAGGGAGGTTGATTTGAAGAATACTAAAACCTCGGTTTCTCATTTAGCCAGCTCTACATGTATTAAACACTTTCTCCATTGCAATTCCCCCATCTTGATCAATCGGCTTCATCTGGGTAGTGAGCAAGATAAAAAAAATCCACTGGGCGGTGACACTGTCAGGGACACTGTCTCTCCCATTCCTGCATTGGCTTGGGGACACCTGCGGGGTGTCCCGCTCCCCCGCAGCCTCGCCACCTCCCTGGGCCTGGATCACGACTCACATCTCCCTCCATCCCCACCTCCCTCTGGATCTCAGCCCACGGGCAGGTCAATTACTCTGGAAAACGTACAGACTCCAGTTCCCCAAATTGAATTTGACTTATTAGGTTATCTCTGCCCTTTTAAAAAAGCATCACCATGCCTGGCGCGTTTCCTAATTGAATAATAGATCACAAATGAACTTTTCATAAACCAAAACCAAACAGTCAATGCCCAGAAGAGGGGATAAAGTGAGGACCGACTTCCCTCCACCTTCTGTTTCTTATGGGTAAGTTCCTTCCTTTACAGAGAAAATTGCCTCCCACACATCAGAAGCAAAGCCCGGGGGACCACGGGGCTGCTTCCCTTGTGACAGACTCGGGTGATTCACAGACAGCAAGCCCTGAGCACTCCGGCCCAGGACACGAGGTGTGGGAAGAGCTGAGGCTTCCGGGAGCTGGAACAGCCCCTGTGGTCCCAGCTCAATGCTGAGCGTCTCTGGGCAACTCTTGGTCCTTGTGCAAGCTGGGGCACTGGGCTGCTGGAAAATTCCCCTAGCAGCCCAGACTCCCAGCTCCCCTCCCAGCCAATAGACTCAAGGGGGCCGCTCGCACACGAACCCCAGATTTTCCCAGGTGGGTCCGTGGCGGGGTGGGGTAAACACTAGAATCAGGAGCAGAAGGCAGTCACCGGGTTGCCCACCCCCCAGGGTTTGTGACTGGTCTCCACAGCTGGGACGGGGCTGCCACTGTGCCACCTGGGGGCACGGATGACCCAAGTGGGGTCTCAGAGTGTCCCTCGGATGACAGCGGCCCCGGTCCCTCAGAGGCTTCGTGTGCCGTAGGCTCTGCGACGGCCACGGAGCCCTCTCACGGGTCCACCCAGCGAAAGCTGCAGCCACCACTCTTGTCAAACAGACACCCACAGCCTCCCCACCCCGGGGGTGGAAGGAGAATTCAGCTGATTTGTGTCCAACTCTGAACAGTCAGGCACATGAAGGGCTCTCCATGGATGCCAGTCTCTGCCCCCGCCCCTTCATCTCACTCTCCCGTGGCACCTTGTCCCCATCCAGGACAGCCCAAGGCATAGTCACGACCCCGGCCCCAGTGTCAGCGATACCGTCGGTCATGCTCAGTTCAAGTGGTTCTGCTGCCCACCAAACCCCCGCCTGCCTGGAGCAAATCTGGAGCAAGAGCTTGGCCGGAGGTGTTTGACCCAGAGAGAAGCTTCGAGGACGGGCATCCCAGCACTGCCCTGGCAGGGTCTGGGCCCCCGCCCGAGTCTGTGCACCCCTTTAGGCTGGGACACTGTGCCTTTGAAAGCACGTCCACTGGCCTGGCTCTCATCCTCTAACGCAGGGATTCTCAGTGGGGGGGTTTCTGTCCCTGGGACACGTGGCCATGTCTGCAGACATCGCTGGTGTCATCACACCTGGGGCAGGTGCTACCTGCATCGAGTGGGTAGAGACCAGGGAGGCTGCTGAACGTCCTACACTACACAGGGCAGCGCTTCCAGCCAGAAATCAGCCCCAAATGTCAATGGTGCTGCAGTTGGGAAACTGCTCTGGAGGCCCTGAGTCCTGCAGTGTCTGCAGGACCCTGACTAGTAGATGGGGAAATGGCGCCCGCCAGGAGGGGCAGGTGACGGAGCAAACCACGCTGCACTGGAATCCATTCCTTAAAGCGCCGTCCACCTCCACACTTTCCCTCTAAAAAATGACTTTCCGTGGCTTCCTACTGCCCAAAGAAGAAAATAAAGTCAGAGCCTTTATCTCGGCCTTCGCGGTCTCCCAAAATCCCTCGGGGTGCTCTCTCTGGCCCTGCCTTCCTCTGCTCACCCTGCAGCTTTGCTGATGCCGTTCCCTCTCTGTGATGCCCTTCCAGGTGCTGGCCTGTGGCCTGGAGGTCCCAGCCTCCATTTCCAGGCAGCTGCTATCCCAAACTCCCTCAGCCAGGGGACTTAAACCACAGACGTCTGTTTCTCACACCTCTGGAGGCGGGAAGTCAGAATCGGGGAGCGGGCTGGGCGAGGCTCATTCTGAGGCCTCTTCTCTTGGCTTGTGGGTGCCGCCATCTGGCTGGGTGCTCACATGACCTCTGTGTGACCTCAAGGGGTCACAGAGGGAGGGAGAGACGACTCTCTGGAGTCTCTCCTCATAAGGACATGAGTCCCATCAGACCAGGCCCTGCCCTCCTGACCCACCTAACCCTGATCACCTCCCAAAAGGCCCCATCTCCTCATCACGCTGGAGGTCGGGGCTGTGACATGTTCTGGGAAGCAGGCGCGGTGGCTCGCACCTGCCATGGAAGCACTTTGGGAGGCCAAAGCAGATGTGTCGTGTGAGTCTAGGAGTTCGAGATCAGTCTGGGCAACATGGCAAGACCTCATCTCTACTAAAAATAAGAATAAATTAGCCGGGCACGGTGGTGCACCTGTGGCCCCAGCCACTCGGGAGGCTGAGGTGGGAGGATCACTTGAGCCTGGGAGGTCACGGCTGCAGTGAGCTGATTACACACCACTGCACTCCAACCTGGGCAACAGAGCAAGACCCTGTCTCAAAAAAAGAAAAAAAAAATAACTTGGAGGACACGCATTCAGTCTGTAACACCCGGCTACGAGCTTCCCCGGCCCCTGTGCTGCTGCCTCCACCTCCAAGGCCCCTCCTGGGCACGCAGATGCACGGCACCGTGTGTTGGTAATCCTACGCCAGGGAACTCAAGAAGGGCAGTGCCCACCTGTCAGGGCACTCAGAGCCTCTCTCCCGCTGGGTCCTGGTCCTCTGAAGTCCTCCTGGAGCCACCACCTGGGGCCTGAGAGCCGACGCACGTCAGAGCTTGCCGCCCCTGCCCAGTCACAGTGGGCTGAGCACCAGCCCCTGCCCTTCAAAAAGAGAGGTGAGGGTCTCGGCCCAGGGACCCCATCCTCCCCCAGCCCCATCCCTCTGCCCGGAGGGGACGATACCACCGCTCAGTACGTTCTTTTCATCAAAGAGAAGGGACCCTGGCGGCAAGCACATAATGGCCTAATTTAGGCTGAAATTATTGGTAATTTGGACCGTTTGAAACCCACGGGCTGATGACTGCTTTCCCTGAACATAGGGTAAAGAGGAACCCTTGGGAGCACGGTTTCTGCGGTTAGATCTTGTTGTTGTTATTTGATGCGTGTGGCTGAGCTATGAGCCCCTGCCTTTGGCTATGAGCCCAGACTGTTCCATTGTGTCCGGAACCTGGCAGGCAGTGCCGGCAAACGTGATGTCCTGTGGGCAAAGTCCCAGTCCTGGGCAAGACACAGAGAGTGCTGAGGAGGGGCCTAGCCGCCTACTGCCTGCGGGCCATTCTCTCCCCATCTCATTTGCACTTTTATTTCTTTACTTGCCTTTCTGTTGATAACTTTAATATTTGAAAATGTTAAAGACAAATAGAGTTTTATATTTGAATTCGCTTTGGCGTCACCTAACGAGATTTGGGTCTCACTTGAAGCGATGAAAATCACATTTGGAGAATATTTGTCAGAATTCAGAACGTGAGCAGAGACCATTCCAGGGAATGACCCTTCCGTGCGGAGGCCAGCTCACAGGACACTGCGGGAGAGCTCGCCTCGGAGCTGTGATGATGTCTCATACACAGAAGGGACCGGGTGCGAGAGGTCTCAGGGCTGCCTGGGACCAGCAGGTGTGTGATCGTCAGGCAGCCGCCTCCCCATCCCAGGCCTGGATCTAGCTAAGGGGAAAGTCTTCGATTCCCCAATGATCTCTAAAGGGTGGGCAGTCCTAGAAGCAAAGACCACGTGGGTGTAAACCAAAGGTCAGCAAACATTTTCCAGAAAGGGCCAGGCAGTGAATTTTTTTTTTTTTTTTTTTTCTTGTGGAGTCTCACTCTGTTACCCAGGTTGGAGTGCAGTGGCACGATCTCGGCTCACTGCAACCTCCACCTCCTGGGTTCAAGCGATTCTCTTGCCTCAGCCTCTTGAGTAGCTGGGACTTTAGGCGAGTACCACCACGCCTGGCTGATTTTTGTATTTTTAGTAGAGACGAGGTTTCACCATATTGGCCAGGGTGGTCTCGAACTCCTGACCTCAGGTGATCCACCCACCTCAGCCTCCCAAAGTGCTGGGATTATAGGCGTGAGCCACCGCGCCCGGCTGGCAGTGAATATTTTAGGCTGAGCTGGTCACATGGCGTCTGTCAAAACTACTCAACTCTACATGAAAGTAGCCACAGACAACACAGAAATGAACAAGTGTGGCCCTGTGCTGATAAAACTTTATTTATGGAAACAAGCAGCAGGCCAGTTCAGCCCACAGGCTGTAGCTTTCTGAGCTCTGCTCTGGATCCATGCTTGGCCATGAAGGGTTCTTCCCCTCTGCCCTGCGTCCCTGTCTGCTCCTCTGGGCCTGTCTTCCTCCGGTTCTGCCTCAGTTTCTACTTATGCCACTTTCCTGGCAAGTCTGCTGCCTTCCCTCCCACCATGCCTCTTTCTCTCCCATCTCTTCCTCGCACTCCTGCCTCTCCCCTGCCGCATATCCGGACCTATCACCACCTGACGTTTCCTCTTCCGGCCTCTCTCTCCAGTTACAGAATCAAGGGTGTATCTGTAGTTATCAGAGTCACGTGCTTCTGGCCATGTTTACAGGGTTTTACATGAGAACAACCTGAAAACTACCTGATCCTTCTCACCTGGCTTGATCCTGGCACATTTCTGGGTGCTTCCCGCTGAGTGGAGGTGAACCCAGAGGTCAAGGTTGGAGTAGGAAGAGCTGTGGTGTCGGCCTTTACTGACTGAGCTGCTGGCCAGTGGGAGCCACTGATGGTCTCAGAGGTGTGGCTCAGCCTGGCTGGCAGAACCCACTGGGCGTCAGGGACGTGCCTGGCCTCTGCAACCCACATCCCACCATGAGGCGGCTGCTGCAGCTCAGGGCTGGCTCACCCCACAGCCGGCTCTGGGAAAGGAGGTGCTTGTGCCCTTGTCCTGACGTCCAACTGTGTGGAGGGAGGGTCTCTGGGGCCCGTCCTAGGGAGGGTCTCGTCCTAGGGAGGGTCCCAGTGGCACATTCTCCTGGGCACCTCCAGTCTCTGGCCCATCCTCCAGCAGGCAGACCACATGGAGCGGGTCCCCTCTCTGACAACCAGCTGTGAGCAGGGCCCCTGACAGCTGCCCACAGCCTCCCCCTGGGGGGTTTCAGAGCCACATTCCCTGCCCCTGACTTAGCAGGATGGGGCCTGGCCCCTTGAGGATCCCCCAGGAGATTCTCATGATAAGCTCTGCCAGGCCCTGTTCCAGGATCCTGGAGGAAGGGAAAGGGTTCTGTGCCCGGGACTGTGAGGGTCCCACTGCGGCCACCACTCCTGCACCCTAACCTGGTCCTGTAACACCGACCCAACCCCCTGGCCAGAGGAAGAGACAGTCCAGGCTGGGGGAGGCCAAAAGACGATCCTACAGCCAGCTCAGGTCACAGGGCCAAGAGACAGACCCAGAGGGCCAGAACGGAGACCCCCGGGGAAGGCTAGGGGAACTAAGCTGAGCTCTAAAGGCTGACAATTTTCCTGGAGGTTGAGAGACCTCAATTTTTAGGGCCCCTCTCTTGCACACACCCCTTCTGGGAGGGTCCTAGCAGCAACCACATGGTCATTTAAAATTCACGGAAGTTGGCTGGGCGTGGTGGCTCACGCCTGTAATCCCAGCACTTTGAGAGGCCAAGGCAGGCAGATCACGAGGTCAGGAGATTGATACTATCCTGGCCAACATGGTGAAACCCCGTCTCTATCAAAAATACAAAACTTAGCCGGGCGTGGTGGCGCACACCTGTAGTCCCAGCTACGCAGGAGGCTGAGGCAGGAGAATCACTTGAACCCGGTAGGCGAAGGTTGCAGTGAGCAGAGATCGTGCCCCTCCACTCCAGCCTGGCAACAGAGCGAGACTCCGTCTCAAAAAAAAAAAAAAAAAAATTGCAGAAGTCAGACACTTTGGTCAGTTGGTGAGGACTGTAGGCTGGACGTTCAGGTCTCCTCTGCTGCAGTGGTGCTGGGGCTGTGAACATTTGTGGGAACTGGCTGAGGGGAGGTTGAGGTGGGGACACCTTGAGTGTGGATTGGGTGGGTGTGAGGTTTTTTTGTGGTTATTGTAACAAAAGACCGCAAACTGCATGGCTTAAAACAACAGACATTTATTTTCCCACAGCCTGGAGGCCAGAAGTTCATAACCAAGGGGCCAGCGGGGAGGGCGTGTCCTGCCTCTTCCACCTTCTGCTGGTACCAGCGCCGGGCACTCCATGGTGGTGGCCGCCTCACTCCAGTCTCCGCCTCTCCCCTGGTCTTCTCCCCTCTGTGTGTGTCTGTGTATCTGTGTCTCTGTGTCTGTCATCTGAGGGCTGATGCGTAAAGGGAGGCACACCCCACCACCCATCCTTGGCCACCCCACCAGAGACCATGAGACTGGGTGGCAGTGTCTGCCCAGGCTGTCCAGGTGCCACTGGGGGACCCTCTTCTCTGCCATCACTGGCACCCACAGAAGCCTGCAGTGCCATTTGAGGACCTGAGCCAGGTGGCTTTGGGCTCAGTGGCTGCAAGAACCTGATGTGGTTAGAGGCCTGGCCAGGGCATCTCCTGAGCTGGCCCCTGGGTGTGGGGCTGGGCGTGACCAGGAGGATTGGAGGTGCATCTTTAGTGGATGGTCCTCTGCTTTCATCCTTGCCGGGGTCCCTTGCTCACAATTCTCCACAACTTGGTCCAGTGAGGGCCGCATGGAAATGGCACTTCACGGAGGGGGTGCTGGAACAGAACCAGCATTGCCACATCTGTCGGTTTCAGGCTGCCCCAGAAAGGTGGAGACCCCTCCTCCTGGCCCCTTTCCAGGCTCACGCATCCAGTGTGTACCAGGCCGCCTGCATGGGTGATGTCCGCAGTTCCAGCCGCTCCCAGCCAGCCAGGGCCCTGCTCCTATCTCCAGAGGCAGGCTGCACCCTGAGGTTTGGGAGGCCGGTGGGGGGCAGCACAGGGGTGCACCCGAAGTCACCGTTCCACATGTGGCCCTACAAACTCGAGAATGTCCACGGGCTTCACTTTGCTACACTCGCTCCTCCTTTACCCCACAGACTTTCACTGGGTGCGCCCTCAGGGATCGGCCTGAGCCAAGCACCTGATGACAGAGTTCCCGGGCGAGCCCATCCTGGCCTGCAGAGCTGGGTGGGGAGAAGTTCTCTTCCCCTTTTGGGACACTGGTGTGATGGCTTTAACTGTGCAGCCGTCTTAAGACCACGAGATCACACACACGAGGATGAGAGGCAATGTTCTGAAGATGACAGCTCCCCAGCACCGAGGGGCCCGGCCCCTGCCTGCCTCCCTGGGAAGCGGAGGGAGTCACGTCTGCTTTTGTCACTTGCAGCCAAAGCATCAGGACTGGCCCACGGGGAAGCCTCTGAGACTCTAGGCTGAGGCATTAGAATGAGCTTTATGTACAGGAAGGATGAGTGACGCGCATGCTGGGCTGTGGGGATGGAGGAGAGGAGTCTTTGGTGAAGGGGCTCACGAGCTAGCAGGGAGCAGAGGCGTTGAGTACTTGTCACAGCCAAGTGACAAGGTGACAAGTGCCTTGATGGGGTTAGGGGTCGGTGGGCTCAGCCAGCCCAGGCATTTAGCCAGGCCGAGGTATAGGGAAGGCCTCGGAAACCCTTCCCTATGTGAGGAGTTGGATGCACGGGCCGCTGCCCCTGGACACGGGTGCTCAGTGGCCTGCTCTGAACCGTGAGCCACCACCCAAGGACCCTGGCAGGCCTCTACCCCATGTGGTGGCTGCAGGTCCTGCCAAGGCCCAAGGACGCCCAGTCCAGCCCTAACAGGGCCCAAAAGACCCAGCCGCAGGGCCCAGGGCTGAGGGAGGGGAGCTCTGCCTGGCAAAGCCTCCGGGGCCGGCCCACCCTCGTCCCCTTTCCAGGAGGCCCAGGATGGCAGAGGCCGGGCTGCTTTCCGCGCCTCTGGTTTCATTTCCTTTTCCTTTCTCTCCACCTTTAGCCCCAGACCTAGATCCCTTAGGCCAAGGTGCCTCTGCTTCCACACCACTGACACTGGGGGCTGCGTGGTTCTCTGTCGTGAGGGGCTGTCCTCTGCCTGGGAGGACATGAGCGGCCCCCAGCCTCCACACTGACGTCAGCGACAGCCTCCCCGTTCCCCACTGTGTGGCAACCAAAATCATCTCCTAAGATCACACGTGCCCTGGGGCAGAATACTGAGCTGGACTGGCGTGAGGGGTGTCTTTCAGGCGGCTGGGGACAACTGACATGGATCTAAGAGCAAGGCTTCATGGTCCCTCAGCCGCGAAGGCCAGTATGTCCCAGGGGGCACTGGTGAGCAGGATGTCTGCGGCCCCTTGCTACCTCCTTCCTGGTGGGGCCCAACTCCTACACCCTCCCAGTGACCAACAAGCCTGGAGCCACCTCCCACCTCCTTTGGGGAGATGAGGGGGGCCTGGGGACCATCTCCCTGGAGGGGGTCAGTTTTAACCGCCCCCGCATTGTGGGAGACAACTTAGGTCAGGTCAGAGGCCCCTGCTGACCTGGGCTCCTGCCGTGTCCCGGGCTGCTCTCCCGAGAAGCCCAGCTGGCACTGACCACGGAGTTCCTGCCTGATGTGAGGGTCCTCCCCGCCCTGGCATGGCCCCCCAGGCCGCAGAGCGTCCATCTGCAGAAACACTCAACTGCCACCAGAATCCCGCCCTTGGGCACGCCGTGCAGCCCTGGTTTTCAGAGCCGACTCCCCCACAGGTTGTTTCCTGGTGCGAGGATGCGGAGAGAACACAGTATGTTGTTCTGGGACTCTGTGTCCCCGGGTAGGAACAGTGGCAGGAGACTGCACAACTCCTGTCTAGCATGTTGACAACTTGCTCGATAAAAACTGAATTGTGTCTGGGCCTTAAAATGTCACCTCGCAGGACAAATGCGAGGGAGGAGTGCGTCTGCCCACACAAGTTGCTCACAGCCCTCCCCGCCTCCCTCCCTCCCTCTGCGGTCCCTGCCTGCTAAGCTAGGGACACTGGGGGCTTCGTGCCCTCCCGGCTTCCTGTCCAGCTAAACTCGAATGCGAGTCATTTTGCCTCCCAGCATAAGGCCCAGGCTTGGCTGGCCCGGTGGGAGCCCTGGTCCAGCAGAGGTGGCCGTTCAACTGGGGCCCCACTGGGACAGGCAGGTCCTACAAGAAGCCAGAGGCCCCCCTTTGTGGGTCAGGAATTTACCTCTCAAAGGCCCTTCCTGTAGAAAGGCAGCTCCTACCTCTACTTCCCCTGCTGGCCAGGCCCTGCCAGCTGCCGGGAGCCAGAAGTCACTGCCATCAGAACCCCTGGGGAGGATCTGGCAACCAGCCCACAGCGGACAGGCCTGGGGGCCAGTGCCAGCCTGGGGACACCGTGGGAGATGGCATGACCAGGAGCTGCTCTCAGGGGCCCAGGACAGGCCAGGGGCTGAGGCAGGAGGGAGCCGGCCAGAGACTGCACTGGGTGAGGATGGGCGCTGGCTGTGACCTGGGGTCTGGAGAGGCCAGTGGCCACCTTAAAGTACTGTTTAGATGAACATTTTTTTTTCTGTAACTCAGGTCACCGTTCACACCAGAATGGAAAAATACACTGTGCTCACTTGGTGGACGGAACACTGCAGAGCAGCAAAGACAGTGGCTCCGACCACCCACCACCCCACGCAGATTGCACCAGCTCAGAGCACGGGGAGCCTGGGAGCCACCAAGCCTTGCCCTTGGCTGGACTGCCTTCGGGAGGGGACAGGGAAGGAGCAGAGTAGGGACTTCAGGACACATGATGTTCTGGGAGTGGCTCTGCAGGGACGCACATGCCAAGAAATTCATCGAGTGGGTCCCTGTGAACTACAGATCCATTGATTTGTTTTTTTAGACAGAGTCTTGCTCTGTCGCCCAGGCTGGAGTGCAGTGGTGCAATCTTGGCTCACTGCAACCTCCACCTCCCAGGTTCAAGCAATTCTCCCTGCCTCAGCCTCCCCAGTAGCTGGGATTACAGGCGGGCGCCACCACATACAGCTAATTTTTTTTTTTTGTATTTTTAGTAGAGATGGTGTTTCATCATTGGCCAGGCTGGTCTCGAACTCCTGACCTCAGGTGATCCACCCGCCTCGGACTCCCAAAGTGCTGGGATTACAGGCGTGAGCCACCACGCCCGCCGTCCACTGAATTTTAGTTGTGGCACCAACGCTCTTTTAAGCCTGTGGTCTGGCTGATGAAGGTCGCGTGCTTTCATTTTGCCTTTTGTGTCCGGCTCCTCTACAGCGTCACCTCTGTGGAGGCAGGGACCATGATGTCCCCAGGGCCACGATGTCCAATCCCAGCACTTTGGGAGGCCGAGACGGGCGGATCACGAGGTCAGGAGATCGAGACCATCCTGGCTAACACGGTGAAACCCTGTCTCTACTAAAAAAATACAAAAAACGAGCCGGGCGAGGTGGCGGGCGCCTGTAGTCCCAGCTACTCCGGAGGCTGAGGCCGGAGAATGGCGTAAACCCGGGAGGCGGAGCTTGCAGTGAGCTGAGAGCCGGCCACTGTACTCCAGCCTGGGCGACAGAGCGAGACTCCGTCTCAAAAAAAAAAAAAAAGTAGAAGCCAGTGGAACGACCACCCCTGCTTCTAGGCCACTTCCAAGAAGAGAGGTTCCGGCAGGAAAGGGAGAATCCGGATGGCGGGAGCCTGCCACGGATGGCCGCTGCGGGGCCAGGGAGCAGGGCTGCCAGCCAGGGCCCTAAAGAGGCCCATGACAGGCTCAGATCGGGGAGGGGAAGGGGGTCCCAGGGCGCCTGAAGGACCTGGACTGAAACCCAGCATCCAGCAGAGCAGGCGGGAAAGGGGAGCTACCGTGGGGGGTGCTGCTCCCTGCAGGCCGGGAGGACGCAGCAAGCTCAGCTCTCCATCAGAGACCCCAAATAGGGCGGCGGTGGCTGGGATTTTGGAAGGGGAACTCAGAGCACTCCAGGACCCAGGCAGGAAGCAGCGACCAGGACACAGCCGTGGGTAAGAGGCTTGGAGGGTCCGGTGGGAGTGAAACTGTCCTCGCCGGGACACAGCGAGAAGCTTGAAGGGTCCGATGGTTTGGGGCTGTCCTCACTGGCCCCTCCCCGGCCCGGGGTGAGTTGAATAACAGCTCAGATTGGAAGGTTTTTCTGCATTGCCTCCCTTAATGGGCTTAATGTCTCGGCTGAACTCTAATGCCAGTCATTTTGCCTCCCACGCATAGATTTCAGAAAAGAAAGCTTACAATGGCCCTAGTCCGCTTTAGCAGAGAAAATAAAGTAGTAGAAAAATAGTAGTAAAAATGACTGTGTAACGTTCATCGCCTTTATTTTTGTATCTGCTTGTAGATTTTTTGCTCCCCTCTATGCCTGAATTTTTAACAATGCAGGAGGTTAGGGTTCATTTCCAAATAGCGCAACCTTTTTGGAAATGCACCCTCTCCACAAATGAACAAACTGATTGTGGTAATTAAAGTAATGTCCTGTGCTCAAATTGCTTGTGCTAATGAGGCTAATTGACAGCAGCAAGCATTAACCGCAATTAGTCATACACATCTAATAACATCGCTGGTGCCTATGATTTTCTACATGGAGGAGATTTTATATCTGCTTTCAGGATTTCCATCCTTGGCTATATGCATTTCTCTCAAAAGGATATGCTTTTTCCTGGCATTCAGTAGTCAGGTGCTCTTTTCAAAGGCGAGAACACAGTGCGGGTGTAGAACATTTCAGGTGGGCTGAGTTTTAAAGGATTTGGCAGTTTATCAACAGGGATAAACGCTAATGTCATGGAAGAACTGGGATCAGAATTCGGAGGGGGGGATCCACTGGAGAAATACCACGATAGAAAAAGAAAGACCCTAAAATCCAAAACACTTTTTAAAAGGAAGCAAAAGCTGAGTGCAGTGGCTCACACCTGTAATCCCAGCACTTTGGGAGGCTGGGGCGGGGGGATCACTTGAGGTCAGGAGTTCGAGACCAGCCTGGCCAACATGGCGAAATCCCATCTCTACTGAATACACAACATTAGCCAGGCATGGTGGTGCACACCTGTAATCCCGGCTACTTGGGAGGCTGAGGCATGAGAATCACTTGAACTCAGGAGGCGGGGGCTGAAGTGAGCCAAGAGGGGGCCACTGCACTCCAGCCTGGGTGACAGAGCAAGACACTGTCTCCAAAAAAAAAAAAAGAATATGTCAGGAGCAAGCAGAAGGGAGGGTCACGGGGCGGGGCACATAGCAGAGATTCTTTGGAGGAATATAGTTTCAGGGCAGTTGGCTCCAACTTATCTCCAAGGCACAGTTGGAATGGACTCTCTCACTACTGTTGATACCTGCCCAAATCTCCTGTACCAGGCTAGTATACCCAGCCCCCAGCTGCTGTGAACATTGGCTATTAACGTCTTACTGCTTCCCCCTCAATAGAGAAGTGCCCTCAGCTGATGGAAATCACAGCCAGTGATGGACTGATGTAGGCAATTAAAGGCCAGCCCTTTGCCTCAGCATGCTTCTAACCCCACAGCCATGGCCATGGCAAGCCACAGTCTTCCAAGCTCAAGGTGGGAGAGTACGCAGGACAAGGCTTGCAAAGGAGCTGGAAATGTAGGAAAGAAAATCCTGAAACAAGAGAGCTGTAGAAGGGATGAGACCCAAAATCTTAGTCTAAACTCTGCCCCAATCCTTGGATGACCATCAAACTACAAACACATATCAGACACTTGAGGAAGCTTGGTGAAAAATGAGGCAGATATGAGACAGGAGTCTACCCTGAAAGATATAAGAGGACTAGGTGATGTTCGTGAGTTTTCTGCTCCTTTGAGTGCATTATTCCCCAAATCACGCACAGCATGGGTGGCAGAAAGTTGAATCCTTATTGGTTTGAGGTGTCAGAAGACAAAGTGTAGGGCTGGCTGAGCAGCTGGAAAGTTAAGGGTGAACCCCCAAAGCAAGGGAACTACAGAGAGGGTGAGCTGCCAAATCTGAACATGAACTCTGCTCAAATCCTTGGCTAAATGTTGAGCATACAGGTGCAAAGTTTGGCTTCAAAGACTACAGCTCGAAGTTGAAAAGCTGAGCAGAGACATCAGTCACTATACACTATGGAGGAGGCAGACTCTACAGTTTCAAATCGGGCAAGTTAACTGCCTACTGGAACAAAACCCAACAATCTTCAGAAGAACATAACAGAATCCAAAGTTGCTACAAAATACTATCTACAATGTCCAGTTACCAACAAAAAATAACTAGACATACAAAGAAACAAGAACGTATAATCCATATTTAGGAAAAAGGCAGTGAATAGAAATGGACTCTGAATGGACCCAAAGGTTAGAGTTCGTAGACAAAGACTTTAAAGCTGTTATTATAAATATGATCAGATAATTAAAGTAAAATATAGTCTTAATGAATAAACAGAGTGGAATCTCAATAGAGAAATGGAAGCTACAAAAAAGAATCAAATGGAAATTCTTTAAGCTGAAAATTCAAACAACATAGATGAAAATCTCACTGGATAGACTCAATAGCTTATTGGAGACAGTAGGAGAAAAAATCCACGACCTTGAAGATAGGTCAATAAAATTTGTTTAATGCAAAGAACATACAGAAAAAAGACTTCATTTTTCACCAAGAAAAAGAAATATATCCTGAGAGACCCACAAGACTCTATCAAGCAGTCCAAAATGCATGTAATTGGAATCACAGAGGGAGAGGAGAGAAGAAAAGAGAGGAAAAATACATATAGTTGAGGAAATAATGGCTGAAAATTTCTCAGATTTGATTTAAAACATTAACATGAAGACTCAAGAAGCTCAATGAACGGCAAGTCAGATAAAGTAAACAGACAAAAACCTTGACACGTCGTAGACAAGCTACTAAAACCCGACACCAAACAGAAAAGCTTGAAAACTGCAAAAGAATAAAAACAATATATATGTGTGTGTGTATATATATATATATATATTTTTTTTTTTTTCTTGAGACTGAATCTCGCTCTGTTGCCCAGGCTGGAGTGCAGTGCAAGCTTCGCCTCCCAGGTTTACACCATTCTCTTGCCTCAGCCTCTCAAGTAGTTGGGACTACAGGCACCTGCCACCACAACCAGCCAGTTTTTTTGTATTTTTTAGTAGAGATGGGGTTTCACCATGTTAGCCAGGATGGTCTCGATCTCCTGACCTTGTGATCCGCCCGTCTCAGCCTCCCAAAGTGCCGGGATTACAGTGTGAGCCACCGCGCCCGGCCGGAAAACAATACATTATATACACAGGAGCAACAATATGTGCCTGGAGGAAGATGAACAGCATGTGCAAAGTGCCGGAAGAAAATGAAAGCTGTCATCATGATTATTTCACTACAAAAATGAAAGCCAAAGAAAGACCTTTTCAGATAAGCAAAAGCTGGGAGAATTCTTTGCCAGCTGCTAAAGAAAGTATGCTGATACTTGATGTTTCAGTAACTACACTTTTTTTTTTTTTTCAGACAGAGTCTTGCTTTGTGGCCCAGGCTGGAATGCAGTGGTCCAATCTCAGCTCACTGCAACCTTCACCTCCTGAGTTCAAGCGATTCTCCTGCTTCAGCCTCCCGAGTAGCTGGGACTACAGGCTAACACCACCCTGCCTGGCTAATTTTTTGTACTTTTAGTAAAGATGGGGTTTTGCCATGTTGGCCAGGCTGGTCTTGAACTCCTGACCTCAAGTGATCCACCCGCCTCAGCTTCCCAAAGTGCTGAGATTACAGGCATGAGCCACCTATGCCCAGTCATAACTATACATTTTTCTTTTTTCTTTTCTTTTTTTTTTTTTTTGAGACTTTTTTTTTTTTTTTTCCTTCCTTCCTGCTTGGGGAACGGTATCCTCAGTTCTAGGTTTCTTCATTTCTCTCCTTGAGCCTCCCAAGCACATTTCTTTTAGTGTTTATCAGACTATTCTACAAAATTAACTTCATCTGCAGTGGATTCTATATTAACTGGATAACTTTGTGAACATTAGAATTCTGGGCATGTTTTTGAATGTCGGTTTGTAAGCTCTTCTGAGCTGGTATGACTTTTCTTTCTCTTCTCTATGCTCTTCTCATTGTTTCAGGATTGCCCACCCCCCACCCACCACCTCACCCCGCCAGCTCCTGGTTCTTTGTCCCGGCCATCTCCTGTGGTACTGCGCTGTGTCTGCCTCGTGGAGATCCTGAGGAGGTCATGGATGCAGTTACCAAGCCCCAGCAGGCTGGTCCACTTCCTGGCCTCCACAAAGTATGTGTCCTTTTGCCTCGGGAGACCAGCTGCTCTGTAAAAGCTGCAGCCCCCAGCAGAATTTGGCCTGTTTTCTGCTCGTTTCACAAGAGAGTGAGCCCCCCTGGCTCCAGCTGCCCACCTGCATGAAGCTCTGTTAATGGCTGGGACCCCCGCAGCGCCTGGGCCCTGCGCCTGGTGCTGGGCCTGGGCTTCAGCTTCTCTCCTACTCCCGTCTACTCCACATCTGGTCCTGGGAGATGTTCTTTCCTTTCGAGCCCAGCAATGTCTTCTTAGTTTTCTCTTTGTCAAGGCCATGGATCATTCCTCTGGCCCGCGTCGAATGTGCTGAGTTTATCTTGTCTGTGGAGACGACGGGCTGAAGTGTGAATGCACAGCGCCACCTTAACCAGACGTTCAAATCATTCTTTTTAAAAGCTGCATAAAACTCCATGGCATCCAGTGCCCCCCAGGCGGTGGGTGTTCTTGTTTCATGGTTTGTTGGATTTTTTGCCCGATGAACCCTGCTGCTGTGCATCGGGGCACATACGGCCTCAAACACGGGCATGCAGCTTTTAAAGCCATTCTACAATGTCTTGCATTATCCTTTCTGCATTTCCAGCTTTTTATCTTTGTACCTTTTTATCTTTTTTTCTGAGTTTCTTTTGGTATATTTTGTGGTTCTTTTTCCAATTTCATAAAATGAAGACCGGTTACTTGAAAAACAGCAACAAACAACGTTCTAGAACAAGGCAGGCACCGAGGCGAGCCACGTCCTCTGGGCCCCCCTCTGCTGTGTGCTGTATACTTTGTGAAGGAGTGTGTCTCTTCTGAATGCTCCTGAGAAACTTGGTAGCTTTCATTTCATGGCAAAGATTATCAAGGAGTGTTTTTACATTTCCGAGATGATTTCGGTCACTTTGAAACACAAAAGATTGATTTGACTGTGGGATGATTTTATTTATTCATCATTTATTTATTTTTAGGGTCAGGGTCTTGCTCTGTTGCCCAGGCTGGAGTGCAGCGGCGTGATCACGGCTCACTGTAGCCTGCGACTCCTGGGCACAAGCGATCCTCCCACCTCAGCCTCCCAAGGAGCTGGGACTACAGGCATGAGCCACCGTGCCTGGCTGTGGTATGATTTACATCTGATAAAAATAACCCATAGGTTGTGGGCAGGATAATGGCCCTCACCCAGATGTCCACATCCTAATTTCCCACTCTTTTTACATCTGTAAGATTTTGCTTTGTGTTTTAAGACCAGGTTTGTTGGGTGTGTACAGACTTAGAATTGTTACATGGTCCGCGTGGACTGGCCCTCTCATGGTGATGAAATGTGTATATTTCACTCCATCAGTTCTTCTTCCCTTGCAGCCGCCTTTGGTGTGAACAGCTAATAACACCACATCAGTGATTTGTTTTTCTAAGACCACCAGAGCGGGCACAAAAGAACCAGCGAGTAGGCAAGGCTAAAAGCAAAACTGAAAATTTATTCTTTGGTCATCTAGCTTCAGGGACCAGAGCTGGGGGGAGGGTGGAGTTTCTAATACAGTCCCCACAAGAGTGGGGGCTGAGAAAGCCCGCCCACGGCGTGTCTGCAGGGAGCCACTTTTCTAGGAGTGGAAGGGCAATAGGCGGGGCACGGGCGTGTCGGGGAGAGGGAGGGGCTCTCCGCAGGTGCCACCAGGTAAATCTTGGTCTCTTCGGATTGACATCACCTGGCGCATGCCTGATTAATCTGCACCTTCCCGGGCGTCAGCTGCATTTTCGCGCAGCGTACACGGGAAAAGCCGGTGATGAAGAACCCGGAAATGCGCCATCTTGCCTCCGTTCGTCCAAACAGTCCAACCTTTTACTGGTAATGGTGATGAAGGGCGCCGTGGTCTGTCTGGCTACTTCCTGCTGTTAAGGGGCGTCGTTAAGGTTGGGGCCTATGGTTGGCACTTGGACACACGGATGAAGAAGCATTTGGTTGAAGATGACGCGAGTGATTTCTTGAATCAGAAGACTGAGGCCTATGAGGGATGTGGAGTTTCCAGGTGATGTGTAGGAGAGCCGCCACCCACTGGACCACCTTGGAGATGAATGCTGGACCGTTGTCGGATCGAAGAGTGACCGAGACGCCAAACCTAGGGACAATATGTTCAGTGAGTATAGAAGCAACAATGTTAGCGGTTTCTCCTGTGGTAGGATAGGCCTCTATCTACCCTGAAAAGGTGTCCACAAGGGTTAAGAGGTATTTGAATTTTTTATGTCTTGGCATATGTATGAGATCAATTTGCCAATCTTCACCTGGTTGTCGTCCTCCGAGTTGGCGGCTGGGATGGGGACCACGCAATGCGCCTTGAGGATTTGCCCCCAGGCAGGTAGAGCACTGCTGATTGATTGCAAGCAAGCATTTTTCTAGGGTTGGACAGTGGAGGAGGGGATTTAGAAAATTGTATAAGGCTTTGGGTCCTAGAAAATTGTATAAGGCTTTGGGTCCTATATGTAAAGAACCATGCATGTCTGTTAGAATGGTATGGAGTTGTGTCTCAGGAATAACTAATTTGTTATTAATATATATCCAGTCATCTGCAGTTAGTTTGGCTGTTGGATTTTATTTTAGCCTTTTCTTCCTGAGTGTAATTACGGGCATACTGGGGGGAGAGAAAACAGACAGAAGGAGGCTTAGGGGTGGAAAATCCGGCGGCTGACTTAGCAGTGGTGTCAACAAAATTGTTGCCAGCTGCTACCGGGTTACATGAAGTTTGGTGACCTTTACAATGTATAATGGCTACCTTGGAAGGTGCCAACAGTGCATCTAGTAATTTATTTGGTTTTTGTTAATAATAGGGGTACCGCAGTGGTTAAAAACCCTCTCTCTCTCCAGATGACTGAATAGGTGTGTACAATTAGAAAAGCATATTTAAAATCTGTGTATATGTTTACTATTTTTCCTTTTGATAGGAGAAGTGCCTTGGTTAGTGCAGTAAGTTGTGCCTGCTGTGATGTGGTCCCTTGTGGTAGGGGTTTTGCCTCTAAAACTGTGGAGGAGGTAACTACTGCATATCCTGCCTGTCTGTTTCCTTGAGGGTTGATAAAGGAGCTGCCATCTACAAATAGAGTTAGTTGTGCATTCTGAAGGGGCCGATCATACAAGTGTAGGTGACTGGGGGGTTGAGCCTCCAGGACCTCAGGACAAGAATGTTTAGTATGGGGTGGTTTAAGAGGATCTGGCAGCAAAGTGGCTGGATTTAGAGAGGAGCAAACTTCTAAAGTAACAGTGGGGTCTTCTATGAATAAGAGATGAAAAAGTTGGAGCCGAGATGGAGTTAAGTGGCTAATACTTTTATGAGAGATGAAATCCTGAAGACGGTATGTGGAGAGGACCGTTAAATTACTGCCTCTATTGAGCTTTTTTTGCTTCCTGGGTCAGGCAGGCTGCCGCTGCTAACGCACGCAGACAGGGTTGCCAGCCTTGTACAGTTGGGTCTAGTTGTTTGAATAGATAGGCCACAGAGCGGTGGGTGCTGCCAACAGGCTGGGCTAAAAGACCAACTGCCTCTTTCTGCCTTTCATCTGTAAAGAGTTGGAAAGGACGCTGAAAATCAGGCAGTGAAAGAGTTGGTTGTGAGAGAAGGCAAGCTTTTAAGCGGGTGAAATAAGTCGAAATTAACTTGGGGTTGGACAAAGGCCCATGTGGGGTTTCTTTAACTGCGGCATATAAAGGTTTGGCTAAGATTCCAAAATTAGGAATCCAATGTCTAAAGAAACCTATTAGACCTAAGAA
This sequence comes from Piliocolobus tephrosceles, assembly GCF_002776525.5. Taxonomy (NCBI): domain Eukaryota; kingdom Metazoa; phylum Chordata; class Mammalia; order Primates; family Cercopithecidae; genus Piliocolobus; species Piliocolobus tephrosceles. The sequence goes on along the minus strand of NC_045446.1, from coordinate 5,816,800 downwards.
GGATTGAATTTCTTTTGCATTTTGAGGAGGAAGAAGGTTTTGTATTAGGGCCATACGGTCAGTAGTTAATGACCGGGTTGTTGGGGTGATTTCAATTCCTAAGTATATGACGGTTTGGCAGGAAATTTGGGCCTTATGTTTAGATACTCTATAACCTAATGAGCCTAAATGGTTGAGGAGAGTTGCAGTCTCTAGAAGAGAGTCTTGTTTGGTAGGGCTACAGATTAGGAGATCATCTACATACTGCAGAACTTTGCTATTAGTGAGAGGGCAGGAGGCAAGGTCTTTTGCTAAGGCCTGACCAAAGAAATGGGGGCTGTCCCGGAACCCTTGTGGGAGGACTGTCCACGTCAGTTGAGTGGAGGTATGTGTGTCTGGGTCTTCCCATGTGAAAGCAAAAAGGAACTGGCAGTCTGTGTGTAGGGGTATGGTAAAGAAGGCATCCTTAAGGTCTAGCACAGTAAAATAAGTAGAATTAGTGGGGATATGGGACAGAAGGATGTAAGGGTTAGGAACTACAGGATGCGTGGGACGGATAGCCTCATTGACTAGCTGAAGATCCTGTACTAACCTATACGTTCCGTCTGCCTTCTTAACTGGAAGTATTGGAGTGTTACAGGGGGAATGTATGCGGACAAGGATATGTTGGCTAAGTAGTCGCGTGATAATTGGCTTTAAACCTTGCAGATGTGTCGGAGACAGAGAGAATTGGGGGCGGTTTGGAAAACGAGTGGGATCTTTGAGCTTGACAAGAACTGGTGGGTGGTGGGCCACTATGACCAGAGTGCAAGTGTCCCACACTTGAGGGTGTACAGAAATAGGGAAGATACGGGGTGGAGGCAACATAGGAGAAGCGTGTCCGGAAATGCGCCATCTTGCCTCCGTTCGTCCAAACAATCAGCTCTCCTCATTTAGCGTCGTCATGGCCTCTCATTTTAGTCCCCTTCAGCCCTTCTGTGACTTTATACGTGCATGCCTCTTATAAGTAGCATACAATCAAGTATAACATTTTAGTCAATGTTACAGTATTTGTTTTTAATTGGAGCATTTTGTCCATGTATGTATTTTGAGATGGAGCCTCACTCTGTCACCCAGGCTGGAGTGCAGTGGTGCAATATGGGCTCACTGCAACCTCTGCCTCCTGGTTTCAAGCGATTCTCCTGCCTTAGCCTCCTGAGTGTCTGGGATTACAGGTGCCCCTGCCACCATGCCTGGCTAATTTTGTGTTTTTAGTACAGACAGGGTTTTGCCACGTTAGCCAGGCTGGTCTTGAACTCCTGACCTCAGGTGATCTGCCTGCCTCAGCCTCCCAAAGTGCCGGGATGACAGGTGTGAGCCACCATGCCCGGCCTCCATTTACATCTAATGAAGTGAATTCAGTTACAGAGATGTGGATCTGGACCTGCTGCCCACTGTCTCTGGGTTCTTTGTCCCCCTTCCCCTCATTTTTTGCCCTCTTTGATGTGCTGTGGAAATTCGCAGATGGTGTCAGTGGTGCAAAGCTTCACTGGGGAGAAGGGTCACGCAGGGGAGCTGCACTCCACAACTCAGATCTGAGAAAGGCTCCCCGCCCAGCCAGGAGCGCAGGACAAAGGCTGGCCTGAGACAGCTGGGCTTAGCACTTGGGGGCAGCACCCCATAAGCCAGTGACCTTGGTCCTGCTGCCTTGCTCAATCCTTGGCCACGCTGAGCCGGGAAAGCAAACCCCAGGGAGCTGGCAGCTGGAGGCTGCCCCTGACCACATGCCTTGCAGCTGCTGGGCAGAGCATCCTCTCTCTAAGGAGCTCTGATTCTGCCCTGGGCCTGCCACTGTCCACCCTCGCACTGGCTGGATCCACTTTTCCACACGTGTGGAAAGCCACCCCTCCAGGGCCCCTGTCTCCGTGTACTTAGAAGAGGGAAATTAATGGAAAAAATGACAGCCCATCGCCAACGGAGGCCATCTGGGAACACAGCGGTCCCTCTCATCCCCTCCTCCACTTTCTGTTCTACTTTGCCCTGGCGCTCAGCTGTCTCCTGTTGGCATCAGGTACATCTGGTGGCTGGACCCAAGCCCTGGTTCCTGAGGACTGTGAGCCCCTGCTAACCACGCCCTTTTGGGGTCAGAGATGCTATTCAGATCCACTTCTGGTCATAATTGGAAGAGGGGGTACCAAGAAGCGCCTGCCCACTTCGGGTACCTGAGTCCCACGTGTATTCCTCTCTGCCACCTGCTCTCAGGTGACAGCAGCCCACGTCCCCCTGCTGCTCAGGGCCAGGCATCCCCACTAAGACAGTGGCTCCTCGTACGACTTCCTGGCTGGGCCAAAAGGAGCCCGCAGTGCCCCAGCGGAAGCTACGGCTTGTAGTTCTGTCCCCTGGCCAGCAAACACTCCCTTTGGAACCAGAACCCCTAACCCTGCGGAGCCAAGAGTGTGGGGATGGAAAACACAAACAGGGGTGACCAGAAATGATGCTGAGTGGGCCACCCCTGCTCCCACCCCTCAGCTTCCAGACCCACGTGTGCTTTCTGCCGAGTACACAGTACAATATGAAGGCCTCTGATTCAATGTGCCTGCAGCATCCGAGATGATGGGGCCTGTCGTTTCAGGGCTTTGCTTTGTTTGTCCATGTGGGAGGCCATTCCAATGCCCAGCCAGTCCAGCAGCTTCTGAACGATGAGAGGCCACGAGTAGATCCTAGGGACACAGACCCTTTCCCACATCTCCTTCACTGCAAAGTGGCCTGCCTGATCAGAAGTGATGTTGTGAGCCCTTCTACGCCAGTGAATTGGATATTCCTTAAGCGCTTGGACAGTGATGCCAACTGAGGCCTTGGAGGGAGGAAAGTCAAACTCCTACCTAGAAGAGGTGTCTATTTTTGTGCAAACCACTGACCTTTCCAGAATGAAAGAGTCCCAGTGGGTTCACTTGCTGTCAAGTGGCTGGTTTGTCTCCTGAGGACCTGGGCCACATTGGCAGTGGGATGCTGGTCTCCTGTTGCTGGCAGGTTGGACGTTCAGATAGAGAAGGAGCTAGATGGCTTCGGGAAGCTGCAGTCCGCACTGTTGACCTCATGCCTGTCCTCTGGCTTGGCTGTGGCCACTCTGTCCATGTGCCTGTCTTTGTTGGGTTGGTGTGGCCACTAAGGCTGGTTCCCATCAGCGGGTTGAGTGATCTTGAGGTTCAGTGCCTCTTCCATGGAAGATGCTTGGGCAGCACTGTGTGGTCCAAAGACCTTCACATGTATTCACTCGCACGTGCCCATTACACTCGTCCACCCCAAACATTCCTCTCCCTGATCAATTCCATCTTTCTCCCTCTAGGTCCCAGACTGGCCAGCCAGGCCACTCGGCACCTTCCATGAGTTTACCTATTCTAACCTCAGGCTGCTTCTCCTACGAAGTAAGTGCCCAGGTGCACCCTGTGAGCTCCAACCATGGGAGGACTTCTCTGCCAGGACTTCCCTGCCATTGCCTTTTGTTGTAAACAAAATGCTTATTCCTTGGTACTGCAAGGAAAAATCAGCATTCAGACAAAAAGTTTTCTCAGCAAGGCAATTATACTTTCTGCAGAAAGGGTGCTGCTCATCAGCAGTCTTGCCACAAGAGCACACTGAACAAAGAAAGGCAAGAATATTTATCCCTTACGCATTAGGCCCTTATTGCTGTGTCCTGTCTCCATTGGTTAGAGCTGGACCTCACAGTCTAAGCTAAACCCGATTGGCTAACAACTTAAAACTTTCCTAATAGGAAAAGGTAATGGAGATCAAAAGGAAAAGAGGAAGTTGCTTGCAAAAGAAGTTAGAAAAGTAATAACATTTCCAAATAAGGAAGGGGCATAGGCTGCAAGCTGGGACTTGCTGGAGCGTGTCTAGAACAAATATCTTGGTTAAAGTACAAGGACTTAGAATGTATCATTCCTTTGTATCTCACAGCTACATAGGATAGGGCTTAACAAAGAGTTATTAGTATAAAAGCAAGGAGGTTGAAGGAAGTTAGTTTTTAAAAGAAACTACTATTTCTAATGCTTATGATTTATTCTTTAATAAGAAGGGAAACTAGTCGGGTGCAGTGGCTCACGCCTGTAATCCCAGCACTTTGGGAGGCCAAGGCAGGTGGATCACGAGGTCGGGAGATGGAGACCATCCTGGCTAACATGGTGAAACCCCATCTCTTCTAAAAATACAAAAAATTAGCTGGGCGTGGTGGTGGGTGCCTGTAGTCCCAGCTACTCAGGAGGCTGAGGCAGGAGAATGGCGTGAACCCAGGAGGCAGAGCTTGCAGTGAGCCGAGATCACGCCACTGCACTCCAGCCTGAGTGACAGAGCGAGACTCTGTCTCAAAATAAATAAATAAATACATAAGAAGGGAAACTTGGAAGAGGAACTTTTTTACTTTCCACACCTTTCAAGGCCATCCTTAATGAAGCTGTCATACAGTTGCCAGTCATTTTGGTGGGACCCTATATACCAGCCTAACCCATCTGTCAAAGCAAGCTTCAGCTGGTTGGTGGAACCCCCCTTAAGGGCCTAGGTGTGAGCTGAGACAGTGGCACCTGTGTGACCATGATGGCAGATGCAGGGTCCGGGGAACCTTCCTGTGCAGCCCGTCTGGGCCTTCAGTTCTTCTTGAGGCTGGTCCTGGATGTGCCATTTCTGTGTGGCTGCTCCCACACAACTTGATGACTTGGAGGATGCAACAGAACTCAGCTCATCACAGGTTCTGGACATGGTAGCGCTCAATGTGCCCTGGTCCAGCATTCGGTCTCCACCAGGGCCCAAGTAGCACTCCAAGAGCTGTCTGTCAAAGGCCGTGTGGTTCTCCAATACTGATGCCATGGCTTTGCTCCAGAACCTCAAGGGACTGCCTAGTGCTTCATCCACTGGGCTTGCCATAAAATTCACACGGCACCTTTTCCACCATGGCCTCCTCCAACATCGTGTTGTCTGTGAAATCATGGCTGGAGCAGCAGGGCTGTCTGAGCCCCAGGCTGCAGAGCCGTTTCCTGCTCGGGGCTCCACATACAGCTGCCAGCCCTCCATGTCGCCCCACGTGCAGGCACAGTGTGTCTGGGCGTGGAATGCGCTGCTTCCAACACCCAGAGAGCCACACCGGGTGCTTCGTTCTTCGTGATTGTGAGGCAGGATAGGTCGTCAAGGAAGTGACCGTGTTCTCGGGACACAGCCACCATGGGGAGCGTATCATCAACACAAGCCTCAGCGATCGCCTTGTAATTGAGCTCATCCAAGCAAAGCTATCTTCAGTAGAAAATTTCCCTTGTAGAGAACATGTGCACTTTGATTTGACCTGTCCTCAAACTGACCCTTTGCTCCTTAAAATAGTAAAAAAAACAGGCCGGGCACAGTGGCTCACGCCTGTAATCCCAGCACTTTGGGAGGCCAAGGCAGGCGGATCGCCTGAGGGCAGGAATTCATGATCAGCCTGCCCAGCGTGGTGCAACCCCTTCTCTACTAAATATACGAAATTTGCGAGGTGTGGTGGCAGGTGCCTGTAATCCCAGCTACTGGGGAGGCTGAGGCAGGAGAATCACATCACCTGAACCCGGGAGACAGAGGTTGCAAAGAGCTGAGATGGCGCCACTGTACTCCAGCCTGGGCAACAGAGGAAGACTCTGTCTTAAAAAACACCCAAACAACAACAACAACAAACACACCCCTGGGTGGAGATTTCAGATGCTAATGAGACGTGATGTAGGAAGAGTTGTGTACAGCTACTGTGCATGCACGCTGGAGGACCACCCAGAACACGCTTCCTCATAACACCTCTTCTCACCCTCTTATGAATAATCACATAAGGCGGCCATAAAGGGAGTCTCTCTAGTAAAGGAAGCAATGTCTACGGTGGTCCATTTCAAAGGCAAAGCACCTTAAATTGGCTTAGGTCTGCAAACTACAGAAGAAACAGGATATATTAGGCCCTGCTTGGATAGCCGATGCCCGCTTGTCGGCTTCCCCCTTCCTCCTTCTACCACCCCACTCTTAGTTGCCCTCACCCAAACCAAAGAAGTTTAGTCTAAGATAAAAAGTTTACTAGCCTGCAAAATAGCTTGCTTTGTCTCATCTTATCAGCCTGTCCAGCTACTTAGGTCGTAAGTCAAATACTTGAAGAGCCCCTGAGCTAACTAGGATTGCAATGCATTGTGGGCTGCAACAAGATGCAGCAGGATAACCCCTAAAAATAAAACACCTACAGCTCCAACCCAACACCTGATAGGCGGCGTCTGGGAAGACTGTGACCCCGTAGCACTCAGTCTATGAGGAAACGGGGGAGAGACCTGAGCACTAGGGGACAAATGGCTTGTTGAAACTGTGCTGGGTGTGCCTGCCCATCAGACACCCAACCTTGTAAGACCATCAGTAGGAGTCTCACTTTCACTGCTGTCTGGATCTCTGAGTCCGTTCTTTGGGTTTGGACAGGCAAGTTTGCTTCTCACACCTAGCCCCAGTCTGTGCTGTCTCATCCTCACAAGCCGCCCACCCTGAATTCTCTCTCTCGGGGTGTACTCTCTATTCTGCATCTAGCTTTCAGAGTATTCTTTTTCTTTTGTAATAAATTATTCTATGTTACCTCTCCTCTGCTGTGTGTCTCTTGTTTAAATTATTTTAAACTAAGAAGATGAGAACCAAGGTCTCACAACAGCGTCAACAGTAGGAGACTCAAGATGCAGCAACTGAGACGGAGTCTTGCCCTGTCGCCCAGGCTGGAGTGCAATGGTGCGATGTTGGCTCACTGCAACCTCCACCTCCCAAGTTCAAGCAATTTTCCTGCCTCAGCCTCCTGAGAATCTGGGATTACAGGCACACGCCACCATGCCAACCTCCTTTTTTCTTCTTCTTATTTTTATTTTTTTTTTTTTTAGTAGAGATGGGGTTTCGCCATGTTGGCCAAGCTGGTCTTGAACTCCTGGCCTCGGGTGAGCCATCCACCTTGGCCTCCCAAAGTAGTGGGATTATAGGCGTGAGCCACCACACCCGGCCTAGCAATTTGCCTTTTTATTCTTTTTATTTTTTTGAGACAGAGTTTCGCTCTGTTGCCCAGGCTGGAGTGCAGTGGCGCCATCTCGGCTCACTGCAAGCTCCGCATCCCGGGTTCATGCCATTCTCCTGCCTCAGCCTCCTGAGTAGCTGGGACTACAGGCACCCGCCACCATGCCCAGTTAATTTTTTGTATTTTTGATAGAGATGGGGTTTCACCGTGTTAGCCAGGATAGTCTCGATCTCCTGACCTCGTGATCCGCCTGTCTCGGCCTCCCAACGTGCTAGGATTACAGGCGTAAGCCACCGCGCCCAGCCTTTATTCTATTTTTTTAGAGACAGGGTCTTGCTCTGTTGCCCAGGCTGGAGTGCAGTTGTGCAATCACAGCTCAGTGCAGCCTGGAACCCCTGGGCTCAAGCGATCCAGCTTCAGCCCCCCGAGTAGCTGGGATGACAGGTGTGCATCACCACACCTGGCTGATTTTTTAAATTTTTTGTAGGCATGGGGTCTCAAATTCCTGAGCTCAAGCAATCCTCCTGCCTCGGCCTCCCAAAGTGTTGGGATTACAGGTGTGAGCCCCGGTGCTCAGCCTGTCTTTTATTTTAGAAGGTGTAGTAGACAGACGTTAAGGGAACCCCTCCGTGATGCCTGCTTCCAGGTGTTCATGTCCTTGTATAACCTCCACTCTTGGTTGTGGGAGGGATTCGTGTGCTATGGTCTAAATGTTTGGTATCCTCCAAAATTCAAATGTTGAAACTTGTGGGCCAATAGCACGAAGAGGTGGTGGACTTTGGCAGGTGTTTAGGGCATGAGGACTCCACTCTCACAAATGGAATTGGTGCCCATATAAAAGAGGTCAAAAGGCACTCCTGCCCCTTCTGCCCGTGAACACACAGGAACGAGGCTCCATCGTGGAAGCAGAGGGCCAGCCCTCACCAGACACCAGAGCTGCTGGCACCTTGATCTTGGACCTCACAGCCCCAGAACTGCAAGAAAGAAATTTCTATTGCTTATGAAGTACCCAGGCTAAGGTATTTCGTTAGCAGCCTGAATGGACACAATATTGCTTCTAACTAGTAGAAGACAGCAAATGTGATGAGATATCATGCTCACGATTACATTAAGATTTGGACTAGAAGAGAACTTTGCCTAATCAAAGGCTTACATACTGTGTATTTGAGGCCATATTTATCTTCTCTAGCAAAGTTACCATGTCTGGTGCAACAGCGCCACCAGGGCTATGATCTGGTTAAGTCAGTTCTAAACTCTAGTTAAATTCAGGGTCATCTGGCTTCTGCAGGGCCAGACTGGAGAATTAAATGGAACCACCTATCCTTTAGATCTTTAAGTGTGGCCATTATTTCTGCCCTCCTTTCAGCCACCCACTCACTCCTCCGTAGTGCAATGTGTTTTCCAAATGTGGTAAAATACACGTAACATAAAATAAACCATCTTAACCATTTATTAAAGTTACAGTTCCCTCGGGTGCTGTGGCTCACACCTGTAATCTCAACACTTTGGGAGGCCAAGGCAGGCAGATCACCTGAGGTCAGGAGTTTGAGACTAGCCTGGACAACATGGTGAAACCCTGTTTCTACTAAAAATACAAAAATTAGCTGAACGTGGTGGCTTGTGCCTGTAATTTCAGCTACTCGGGAGGCTGAGGCAAGAGAATTGCTTGAACCTGGGAGGCGGAAGTTATAGTGAGCCTAGATTGCACCACTGCACTCCAGCCTGGGCAAAAAGAGCAAAACTCCATCTCAAAAAAACAAAAAAGGTACAGTTTAATGGTATTAAATTCCCCTAATAATGTTATATAACCACAGCAATCATCCATCTCCAGCACTCTTTTCACCCGTAAAACTTCATCTCTATATCCATGAAGCATTAAACACTACCTCCTCATCCGCTAGCCCCCCAGCCCCGGCATCCACCACTCTATTTTCTGTCTCTCTGAATTTGACAACTCTAGGCACCTCAAATAAGTGGAATCCTGCGGTGTTTGCCTTTCCGCGACTGGCTGATTTCACTGAGCCTACTGTCCTCAAGTTTCATCCATGTTGTAGCGTATTGTACCATTTCCTTCTTTTTTAAGGCTGAATAATATTCCACTTTCTGTGCACACAGCGTTTTGCTTAATCATTCATCCGTCAATGGGTACTTGAGTTATTTCCACTTTGTAGGTATTGAGGATAATGCTGGCATGAATATGAGTGCCCAATATCCCTTCAAGACCCTGCTTTTAATTCTTTCGTGTATATACCCAGAAGTGAAATTGTTGCATTATATGGAAATTCTATTTTTAACTTTTTGAAGAACCCCCATCCTGTTTTCCACAGCGACTATACCGTTTCACATTCCCAAAGTGCACAAGGGTTCTGATTTCTCCACATCCTTGCCAACGTTTATTTGTGTGAGTGTGCATGTGCTTATAGTAGCCATCCTAATGGATGTGAGGCAGTAGTTTGGATTTGCGTTTCTCTAGTGATTGGTGATGAGCACCTTTATATGTGTCTGTCATTTGCATAACGTCTTTGGAGAAATGTCTATTCACAGCCTTTGCCCATTTTTGAATCAGGTTGTTTCTTTGTTTTTGAGTCTTAGGAGTTCTAAATATTCTGGATATTAATCACTTATCAGACATGTGGTCTGTAAATATTTTCTGTGAATTGCCTTCTTACTCTGTTGATGGTATTTTTTAAAAATCATTATTTGTAGAGACGGGTCTCCTTGTGTTGCACAGGCTGGTCTCCATTTCCTGGACTCAAGGGATCTTCCCACGTTGGCCTCCCCGAGTGCTGGGGTTACAGGCATACACCACTGCACCTGTCTCCCTGAGTGCTGGGGTTACAGGCCTACACCACTGCACCTGTCTCCCCAAGTGCTGGGGTTACAGGTATACACCACTGCACCCGGCCTATTGACAGTATCTTTTGATGAACCGTATTTAAAATTTTTCATGAAGTCCAATTTGTCTATTTATTTCCTTTGTCACCTGTGCCTTTGTGTCATAGCCGAGAAATCACTGCCACATCCAGTGCTGTGCAGCTCCTGCCCTGTGTTTTCTTCTAGGAATTTATTTTAGGTCTTAGATCCATTTTGACTTTTGTATATAGTGTTAGATAAGGGTCAAATTCTGTTCTTTTGCATGTGGATATCCAGTTTTCCCAGTACCATTTGTTGAAAACACTGTCCTTTCCCCACTGAATGGTCTTGGCATCCTTGTCAAAAATCATTTGACCATAGGCCGGGCATGGTCGTTCATGCCTGTAATCCCAGCACTTTGGGAGGCCAAGGCAAGTGGATCACTTGAGGTCAGGCGTTCGAGACCAGCCTGGTCAACGTGGCAAAACCCCATCTCTACTAAAAATACAGAAAGAATTAGCCAGGTGTCCTGGTGCACGCCTGTAGTCCCAGCTACTCAGGTGGCTGAGGCAGGAGAATCACTTGAACCCAGGAAGCGGAGGTTGCAGTGAGCTGAGATCGCCCCACTGCACTCCAGCCTGGGCAAGAGTGATATGTCTCAAAAAAAAAAAATCATTTGACCATGCCAGGGTTTATTTCTGGGCTTCTATTCTATTCCATTGGTTTATATGTCTCTCTTTATGCCAGTACCGTAGTGTTTTGACTCCTGTAGCTTTGTAGTAAGTTTTGAAATAAGGAAGTATGTGTTCTCTAGCTTTGTTCTTTTTCAAGATTGTTTGGCTGTTTACGGTCCCTTGAGATTCCCTATTAATTTTAGAATGGATTTTTCTATTTCTGCAAGAAAACATCATTGGGGTTTGGATAGGGATTACGTTGAATCTGTAGATGGCTTTGGGTAGTATTAACATTTTAGCAATATTATGTCTCCCAATTCCTATACATGGAATGTGTTTCCATATTTTAATATTTTCTTTCTTTCAGCAGTGTCTTGTAGTTTCTTTTGTACACACTTTTCACTTCTTTGGTTAATTCCTAAGTATTTCATCCTTTTTATGTATTGTAAAAGGAATTATTTTTATAATTTCCTTTTTTAGATTCTTCATTGGTATCATACAGAAACACCACTGATGTGCGTGCGTGTGTGTTTTGAGCAGGGTCTTGCAACATTGCCCAGGCTGCAGTGCAGTGACGTAACCATAGCTGACTGCAGCCTCAACCTCCCAGGCTCAAGCAATCCTCCTTCCTCAGCTTCCCAAAGTGCTGGGATTAGAGGTGTTGGTCACCACACTCAGCTGACTTTTGTGTGTTGACTTTGTATCCTGCTGCTTTGCTGAATTCATTTATTAGTTCTAATAGTGTGTGTGTGTGTGTGTGTGTGTGGACACTTTAGGGCTTTCTACATTTTCAAATCATATTATCTGCAAACAGAGACAATTTTGCTTCTTCATTTCCAAATCGAATGCCTTGTATTTCTTTATCTTCTTAATTTCTCTGGCTAGAACTTAGTGCTCTGTTGAATAGGAGTGGTGAAAGAGGGCATCCCTGCCTTGTTCTTGTTCTTAAAGGAAAATCTTTGTCTTTCACTAATGAGTAAAATGTTTGCTGTGGTTTTTACGTATGGCTTTTACGTTGACGTAGTTTCCTTCTGTTTCTAGTTTGTGTTGATTTTTTGTTTTGTTTTGTTTTGTGACAGGTCTTGCTCTGTCATGCAGGCTGAAGTGCAGTGGCGTGATCACAGCTCACTGCTGCCTTGACCTTCCTGGCTCAAGCAATCCTCCCACTTCAGCCTCCCGAGTAGCTGGGACCACAGGCACGCACAACCATGCCTGACTAATTAAAAAAAAAATTTTTTTTTGTAGAGACAGGGTCTTGCCACATTCCCCAGGCTGGTCTCGAACTCCCGGGCTCAAGTACTCTAGTTGTAAAACGTTTAAAGCGTTTTTAAAAAGCCCAACTTTTATCATTGTTGGCAGGATGTGCGTTCCGATAAAATTACTCTTACAGCTAGAAACAGATGACCCTTTCCTTACATTTCTGTTTTGTTCCACTACTGTATTTATAGTTTGATGAAGAGCATCTTACCCCTGCACAGTGCTTTTAAACTCTGCTTTGCTTGATATGAACACTCTTATTTTCTGCTCGTACCCTATTTTTCTATCCACTTATTTTCAGCCTGTCACTTTTATGATGATTACATCAACAGCATATTCCTGGGTTCTAGTTTCAACCCCAATCTGACCACCTGTCTTCTAAAGAGAAAAAACAGATTTAGCCTAACAACCTATTTCTTGGTTTGTTTAGGAAAGACGGGGTTTAGGGAAACTTCCTCCTACTCCTGACACCAAAGTTCAGAAATAAGTGAGAATTAGGGCTTGAAAGACAAATGGGGGAAAAAAAACTTCTTAGTTTGGCTTTTAAATTTGTATTACTTTTTTATAGAGATGAGGTCTCACTCTGTTGCCCAGATGGTCTCGAACTCCTGGGCTCCAGCAATCCGCCCGCCTTGGCCTCCCAAAGCACTGGGATTACAGGCGTGAGCCACCCTGCCCAGCCTAGAAAGCATTTTTGACTGAACCGAAAATGCAAGTCAGCAAAATCTCTCAGCGACGTCACTAAGCTCCCATTAGAGTGCAAGTGTGGAGAGGCCAAGGGCACTCCTCTAGTGCCAAGATCCCACAGAGAAACATGAGGCCAGGGCACAAGCACCTCCTCCCAACAGGACCCCGTGACTGGGCCTTTGAAACATTAGACGCAGCCCTGGAGCCGTAGTCAGAGCGTGGCTGTCCCCGAGAAGGGAAGCAGCAGCTGGCGTGGCCTGTTCTCCCATCTTCACACCACTCCCTTCATACAAGCCACTGCTTTCTACCTCCTCCTGTGACAAGCGCCTAGCTGGAGTTTTAGTGGAGATAATCGTGCCCCCTTCAGCCCTCCTGAAGTGCCCTCTGGGAAATAAGACACAACGGACAAATGGATTCAACATCCTTTTATTTTTCTTTTTAAAACTAAACGTTGCTTGAGGGGCATGGTTTGGATTAGTTCTCTGATTTCATCCCTGGATTAGAAAAATGTCCCCCGCCCCCGGTCGCGGGCAGAGGCCTCCATGAGATGTGTCTAACCCCGGGATGCAGACCTCTCCCTTCAGCAGGACAGAAAGTCTACTGTGTGGCAGAGAACAATCCGGAATGTGTCCTCTCTATGGGTGGGCAAATCCAGGCTAGAGCCCAGAGCGTGCCCTGCTCCTCAGTCCCTCCTCGGCGGGGTAGGAAAGGCAGTTCCGGGGCCACAGTGCGTGCCACGGGGGGCTCAGTCCCTCCTCAGCGGGGTAGGAAAGGCAGTTCCAGGCCACAGTGCGTGCCACGGGGGGCGTGTTCTCCCTCACAATGCTTCCTATGCTTTACTTTTGTTTTCCCTTTTCCATAGGTCTTCTAAAAGATTAAGCGGCAAATCACATACAATTAAATGCCTAGGTCTTAAGTGTAGGTTTCGATGAGTTTGGACACATGTATACACTCACGTAACCAGCATCACCAACAAGCTGTGGAGACTTCCCTCACCCCAGAAGCTGCCCTGTGCTCTGTCTAGCCAATCCTTCCCTCTTCCCTACCAGGCGAATACACTACTCAAATTTCTATCATCAATTAGTTTGGTCAGTTTTAGAGCTTCGTATAGATGCTTACATATCTTACTTCTTTCACTTAACACATTTTATTTATTTACTTACTTACTTTACTTTTGAGACAGACTCTCACTCTGTCACCCAGGCTGGAGTGCAGTGGCAAGATCTCAGTTCATGGTAACCTCTGCCTCCTGGGTTCAAGTGATTCTCGTGCCTCATCCTCCTGAGTAGCTGGGATTACAGGCATGCACCACCAGGCTGGGCTAATTTTTGTTAAAATTTTATTAGGGACGGGTTTTCGCCATGTTGGCCAGGTTAGTCTTGAACTCCTGGCCTCAAGTGATCTGCCTGCCTTGACCTCCCAAAGTGCTGGGACTACAGGCGTGAGCCACCATGCCCAGCCTTTAACATGTTTTTGAGATGTATACACATGGCTGCATTCATCACGGTTCACCCCCATTGGTTACTGAGTAGAAGTCCATCGTATGACTATACCAGAATCTGCTTATCTACCTTTGTTGTTAGACATATTATGAATAAAGTGACAATAGACATCCTTGTACAAATCATCTGTGGACATATATTTGCACTGAGTATCTAGGAAAGTCTGCAGGATTATGTCTAATTTTTTAAAACCCCCAAACCAAAAAATGAATTTGCCCGCTGGTTTTCTAAACTGGATGTATTATTTCAGACAGCAGTAGGTGAGTTCTAGCAGCTGCACCTTCTCATTACTATTTGGTGACGTCTTTTTCATGTGAACACTAATACATGGAAAATGGGACCTTTTTTGTGATTCTAACTTGCCCTCCCTAGGCAACGATGATGTTGAACAACTTTCCATGTTCTTATTGGACACTCATGCATACACAGGTCCCTGACTTAAGATGGTTCGATTTCAGGTTTTTGGACTTTACGATGGTGTGGAAGCATTAAACACTCAGTAGAAGCCACACTCTGAATTCCGACCTTTTCCTGGGCTGCTGATGGATGCGCAGCACGGTGCCCTCCTGCAGTACTGAGCGGTGGCAGGGAGCGGCAGTCATAGCCAGCTGTGCCATCGTGAGGGCAAGCAGCCGGCATGGATCGTTAAGTCAGGGAACATCTGTGCCTTCTTCGTGAATATCTGTGTTCAAGTCTCTTGCTCATTTGTTAAATTGGGCTTTTCATCTTAATTTTGATTTGCAGTTTTCTCCCCTATATGGATCCGAGGTCTGAGTCCTCTGTCAGGACAAGTGTGATTTCTTGCGTGGCATTCCACTACTTGCTTGTCGATTTTCAAGAGCAGAAAATTTTCATGTTGATGGAAGCCCAATTTCTTTCTTCTATGGTATGTGCTCTGCATCCGAAGCAGCCTTTGCCCATCCTACATTTTAGATAAATTTTTCTTCTAAAAACTTCATTGTCTAAGCGCTCATGTTTGAATCTGTAAATCTGTTTTGGATGAATTTTTGTGTATGACATGCAGTAGGAATAAAGTTTCATTTCTTTCCATACGAATAGCCAGTTTTATTCACAGACACAGGTGGTGGCCAGATTTGGCACGTGAGATGCAGCTGACCCTGGAAGCTAAAGGACAACGAAACCCATCTGATGAAGATGCTCAGCTTTTCTGAAGGTAAAGCTTTTAAATAATAGGTGGGATTGAAGTGGAAATTTAGAAAAACTAGCAGGTGACATTATGGGGTTAAGTGAGTACAAGTTAGCTAATGTTTACTAAACATTTACCGGAAATAAAAAGCTATTCTAGTCTTTGAACTTGTTCCTATTGTTTACCCCACCTGACAGAAAAAGCTGAGACAAAGACCTGCCTAAGGTCACACCATCATAAGTGGCTGAGTTGGGCTGTGATGAGCCACCTGGCTGGAGAGCTCATGGCCTGGTTACACGATTGCCAGTGAGATGCCTATGGGCTCACGCATGTAGAGGTGTGTGCCCAGACAGCTCAGAGTGAGATGCCTGTGGGCCCAGGCACGCGGAGGTGTGTACTCAGTGCCGTGTGAGATGCCTGTGGGCCCAGGCACGCAGGGATGAGTGCGTGCCCAGAAAGCAAAAGGCTGTGCAGAGGACCTGCTAGGAGGTAATGGCTAGAGAACATGTTTTTAAGCAAATAGGTGAAGGGAAAATGCAAAATGAGGAGATGTAATAAGCATCGCATCTGAAGAATCATTATGGAGCACCTGAGTGTGACTTGGGCTGGAAGCCAAACAACATAGGTGAGGCATGCTGCACATAAAGTTAACCACCGGGAGGTCCAGAGGGACCCCTGAAGCCGTCCCAAGACTGAGCACCAGTGTCAGGCACTGCCTCTTCCGGGCACCTGGGCTACTGCAGTGGGGAGGATGAGCCCCTGATCCCAGAGGCCACTCTCACACAGTGCAGTGCAGTCTTTCTCACACAGTACCTAGTGTGACACGGGACCTAATGGCAGGACACATCAACCCATTAAAAGCCCAAGCAAGGTACAAGAGATTTCTAGAAACAAAGAATCAGGCTTTATTTTTGTTATTTTGAATACAGGTATCGTATTGTAGACATCTGTTAGTCTCATAATTCAGTATGGCCGACACACAGAATTAAAGTAGAAACAAAATGAGGGCACACTCGCTCCTGTCCTTGGCTTGGCCCCTCCAACCTCCAAAAGAACTGTCCTCCCCATCATCACATCCTTTCCCTGCCACGAAAGACAAAACAAAATGCTGCCCCAAAGACAAGTCCCAGAGGCTCCCTCACTAGCAGCCAGTGGGTGAAGCGAGACACTGTTACCTTGGGTGGGATGGAGAAGCCACCATGTCCATACCACGGAGGCCACATGCGCCACCACTGGAGCCAAACCCTGGCCAGGGCTGGCAGAGCTTGCCACCAGGTGAGACCAGAGCATGTTAGCTACCAGCAATTCCCGAAGTCCAATGCCATGCAAGTCAGGCAGTCCTGAGGCACGCAGGAGGAGCCCTGTCCTCTGGCAGTGCTGATTCCAGAGGAGGCCCGAGGACAGTCTCTTCAGAGAGGAGCTCACCCGGGAAAGTGGGTTCCTCAGGAGGCGTGCAAAGGCCAAGGGAGCCACTCTTGCCACCTGCCCCAGGGCTGACTGCTGACTCCACTGTCCTGTGAGTGCTGAGTCTCTACACCACTTCAAATGAGAAAGGAAATCAGAAATAAGGCATCAGACGTTTGATTCTTTTATTTCCATATGCAATGTAATGTTTAGGCACGCTGCTTGGGATGCTATTTCTAAAAAAATTGTTGGCCATTTTTCAGAATATCCTTTTGGTTTTAAATACTGGTCAGGAAAAACAAATGATGTAAAAATACGTGAATAATTTTCTATTACAGAAATGAAAAACTGATTTGCATCTAAAAGTGCAAGAGGTGAAGTAATTTAACCCTTTCACCAGACAATATGGCAATATACAATATATTGCTTCAGCTGTTTGAGAAGGCTATGATGTATTTTTATATTGACATAGAAAATTATAAATTACATTGAATTAGTATCCATAATCACTATTTATATACACAAACCAGTTCTAAAAAAATACACTGGTTTAAATTTATGAGTGAAAACCTCACAAGGTACAGTAAACATTAGCATGCTTCGGTGCCAGATTTTGATTTCTACTTTTAAAATACTAGCCTGTAAAATGAACGCACTCTAATTCCATTAGCAGCACGAGCATTTTCAACTGACTTGCCTAATAGGATTTAGGTCTGTTAAATATGCAGATTGCTCTGAAATGTTCATTGGTGATGCTTGTTAACAAGGTAAATTTTGGTGAATGGGTTAAAAGGCAGATGAACTACCAAACGAAACAAAAAACAAAAACAAAAGCCAAAAAAAAAGAAAAAAAAAAAACAAAACAAAACCCCAAACACAAGCCATATACACTCCAAATAGTCTAGTGTTTCACTTGTAGGAATAATCATTTCAAGCAAACAAGACTTGAACAGAACATATGGCTTTACAATAACATCAATTTATCAACTATGATGTAGCAATAAATACTTAATCTCTACCAATAGACTTACATTTTTGATCCATTTTAAACAATACAGAAAACAATTATCAATCGAAAACTGGTTATAAAAAGAACACCAAATATTTCTTATTCAAAATCACTTTTGTAAGTTAGAACAACCAAAATAACACTTAGAGGGCCTTTTCATTCTACAACTCCTTGCCAGCCTGGAAGAAAAATGAATTCATAATTTTGTACAAGGTGAAAAATGTATGAAAACCGCCTAATACTTTGGTCACACTAATAATTGTCAAATAGTTATGTTTCAAATACAATAGATCTGTGTATCCACTTTTATAAAACTATTCTTACAGCCATTTTAACTATAGTATTACTACTATTATTACATGGGTGGCAAGATCTTATTTCACAGGCTACCCATTATTTAGAACAATACAATATAAACATACGCAAAAATTCTTGGTATTTGTCAGTGTGCGATAATTTTACACTTCTGAATGTCTCTGTACAATGTCTTAGAATCTAGAAGATAAAGGTTGCTGGTCCTGATCCCTTGCAGAGCGAGTGCAGCAGTGACAGCTTGGTGGGCTCCAGCTGGCCCTCCAGAGCCCCTGAGTGGTGGCGGTCTGCAGTCCTCAGTCAGCAGCAGCAGACGTCACCCGTCATACAGGGCCATTCACTGAAGTGTCACCCGGTGCGCTTGGCTGGCCAGTCCTAGGGAGCAACAGACAGGCATCAGAGGTACTTGCGGCAGAAACATGAAAAACAAAACCCGAAGTTTCGCTGAGCTCCCCAAGGGCAGGGACAGCTTATTTTAATATTGTTTTGAACTTAATAGTTTTTAATAAAATGACATGTCAATGAATGGAGATAAAGCTCTAGAAAAATCTGAGTGGCATCTAAGCTTCATCACCAGGTGAGCAGGCATTTGGCAAGGGCTGCAGCAGAGCAAATGCTCTGGGAAAACCACCCCACCGCGGCCTTGAGAAGCACAGGGAGAGACTAGGTCAGTGGGGTATAAACTGGGGCTTCCAGAGCCTTCAGGAGCTATGTGCTCACCCCTCCTTCAAGAACACTTTTATGTGACCCACACAATGGAACCCACATACTATTTCACTTGGAAACAGGATTCTGCTACTAGGAAAGGTGGGGGGGGGGGGGGGGGTAGGGGTAGAAAATGAAAGAAAAGGTTTGCAAATAAAACAAATTACTGGAAAAAAAAAAGGTCTCCGCTTGAAGAACACGTTCCCGCAAAGCAAATGTTAGGCTCAAAACTGGGAGGGAATAACAGGTGGGACAGTATATAACAAAGTGTCCAGGTTTTGCCTTCCTGCCAAAATTACAACTTGAATATATAACATATTCTGGAAGGCTTAACCAAAATTGTATCAAGCAGACTTGGGAAAGGGTGCTTAGGGCTGTAACTGGGATGCCCACAAGCACTTTTCCATTAGCATCCACAATTGACAGCTAGAATGCTTTCCATGCCTTACACCTGCTAGTTATACAGTGAGCCAAGCAGTTAGCTCTGCACACACAATCCACTCTGCTCACTTACATCTGATGGTGGCTCCATATATGAGAGACATAGGAACCGAGACTTCTGGAACCAGACATAACCGGTATATAACCTGCCTTCACTTAACAAACTGAATGATCTTACAAGTAGATTTTTTAGCACCTCTCAGTTCTGTTTTCTCCTCTCTAAAAAGGGAAAATAACCCCCTCATCACACGCCACAGGGCTTCCCTAGTATACACATGAAGTAAGGACATAACGTGCGCAGCAGGCTTAGCACACCGGAAGCACAAAGAACATGCTTGATGAAACAGTTGTGAAAAGTGAGCTCATGTGGCAGTGCAGATCTTTAAGTGTGACAGTAAACAGTGAGCCTGCCAATCCAAGGAACTGCAGTGCAATTATCTGGCTGGCACGGGAACCACACAGGGAAGACGGGTGAGCTTCTATCTCCCGTGTTGTCATACGTCGCTTTAGAACACGTGCAATCTAGGACGCACTCTAGGTCTGCCCTAATGCCTGCTCCAATGTCACCTTCTCAGAGAGCCTCTCCCCCGCACCCCAGCTTACATGGACCCCTGTCCCTTCTTCGTGGCTTCTTGGCTTCTTCATGAACGTGCCTCCAGTATGCCCCGAGCTTACTGGGTGTCCGTGTGCTGCGCTGGCCTAGACCAGTGGCCACCACACACAAATGTGTGTCAGATGGAAGAAGGACAGATGGACAAAGGCATGAACCCGAGTGATGCCCCTCTTCTTCCACTGGCTCACCCCACCTTTTCCTCCATCCCTTGGCCCTGCAGGTTAGGGCAGGGCTCTTCAGAGCAGGCATTCCCAGCCACAGGAGAGCAAGTGGTTTCCCCTTACGCAGACGATTCTTCCGTGCTCTGGAAAGCCAAGGAAATGACTCCAGAGCTTTGTGCATCCTTATGACAGAAACACCAAGAATATTCCCCTGAAGCAACTCCCCACACTGGGACGGACCTGGACGATCTTGCCTCCTAGACAGCCCTCAATATAAAGGAAATTTATAGGTAGAAATCACAGAGCTGACACAATTGATTGGGAATTAGACCTATAAAGGACCATTAGAAAAACACATTGAAAACCCCAAGAAAAAGAGTGACTTGCCCAATCCTTAGCAGCAGAGTTGAGGTGACTTCCCAGTGCTAGAGGGCCACCCTGCCTCCTCCCCGCAAAGCCTTCACTAGAGCCAACATGCTCAAACAGTTCTTAATTTGTTTTATATGCAAAAAAAATTTTTAATCACAAAAACAAATGCTTTATTTTGGCTACGATTTCCACAGGAGGAACACAAACAGCTTACTACACTACGAACACAGGATTTTGGACCAACAAAGAGTGCTCCCTGCTGGTTCCCACCGGTTATGCTCTCACACAATGCCGGCAAGATTTCGGGGAGGATGGCGTGGGGGTGGGGGATTAAAACTTCTCTGAAATAGCTTTAAAGGTCACTTTATTCCTTATGGAAGGAATACACAATCTGAGCTACATGTGCTCACAGAAGTTAATTGTGGGAAGTGCTGAACAAAGCTTCCTGTGGACCAGGGGCGTAGCCTCATCTTCGGGCCATGCTCAGTCTTGCTAAGGGCCTGGCATGGACTCCAGGCAGCTGAGGCTTAGACTGGCCCATCCCTTCAGACTACTGGCTCAGGCTAAGCAAAGAGTGACTAGAAACAAAACATCACATTCCAAGTGACACAGCTCTGAGAGTGGGCATTTCATACTTAAGATTACAGGAAGTCACTTAAACACTAAGAATTATTTAGCTACATGTATGAAATGACCTCCAGCAAGTTCTCCTTGTGTCACAGGCAGGACTGTGGGCAAACAGGCACTACGATCTGCTTGTGCCTGGCAGCTGCATGACTTTAGTGGGGCCACTGAGAACTCAAGTCCTGAAGGGGCTCAATGCCACCCTCAGCTCATTACCTCATCAACAAGGGAGAGGAGACCCCTCTGTTCAGAGCCACTTCTACAAGAGCAAGTGATGTTAAAAAGAGTCTCTAAAAACTGGTTTTCAGCTTCTGTGCTAAGGAGAGGAACTGCTGTTTCTAAGATCTCAGTTCAGTCGGAATCAGCTCAGTAAGGACTGAGAAAACCCTGTCCTGCCAGGTCAGTGGCCGAAGACTTGAGCACAGCTGTAAACAACCCCTCTAGTCCCCTTCCAACTCCCAGAAAGTAACAGGCAAGGTCGGGGCAGAGCCAGGGTGGGTTTGAGGAGGCGGGTGGTTACCTCTGCTCGGGACTACTGCTGGGAGGTCGGGGCGCGGCACACTTTGCCTCTGCAGTCTCGGGGCTCTCCTCCGCGTCTTTACAAGCAGCATCTTGAGAGGTAGACAGTTTCCCTTCCTCACTGCAGTAAAGAGGATGACAGGCACATCAAACACCCTAGGGACCAGCACCTAGGCACCAGAGGATGAGGTCACATGCAGATGGCTCTGGAGTCATGACTGCCACAGAGGCAAAGCGTCCTGGGACCGAGCATGCGCAGGGTGCATGATCACAGGGACCACAGACAGTGACTGGGGAATCACAAAAGGAAAGGGTTGCACACAGGTGGGAACCAAAAGAGGGAAAATGTAATGCGGCTGGCGTCTGATAAAGAATGGTCCCATAACACTGTACATACCGATAGGATTTCAACACTCTGAAGCCCAGTGTGCAAAACAGAAAAAGAAATGTACAAGAGTTTCAGAATACTCCTAGAAATGAGGAATTTGGGGGAATAATATGTCCACGACTGCACGTAAGCAAAACTGCAGACTCGGTGAAGGTGTCAAAGAACCTGTTTGAAGGAATGAGTCTTTAGTTAAAGCACTTTGCTTTTGGGGCGAAGCCCACCATTAAAGCAGCAAGACAGACCCCATCAGCTTGCCGGCAGGAAGTCTCAGTCACATGAGGAGGTCACCGTGATGACTGCATCGGATTTCACCGCTCCTCGAGTTGCCCTCGAACAACGTGTAAGAAGCACAAATACCACGAGGGAAAAGTGGGGGCCAAGAGCTGACCCTAAGGGCACAGAGGATTTGGGGAAAACGAGACCCAGAAGGATTGTTTCTCCCCCTGAGATGGTTCTTGGTGGAGAAAGACACAAGAGACACTTTCCTCAGCTCTGTGGGCTAGAAATTTAGACTCTGCCTATTCAGTCTGCGAGTTCCCTTTTTACACCATTGAAATGGCACTAATAAGAGTGAAAGGTCAGTTAGAGGTTCCTCGTGGAAAGGTCCATCACTCAGAGCTGATTCTGTTCTGGATTTTGCTTATGAAAAACCTCACTAGGATGTTTTCTTGGGTCATTTCCAGATAGTTCCAAGTAGGAAAATGAGTGAAAATCATATGACTTAGTGATCATCTGAATTAGCTGGTTCTTAAGTTACTCTTCTTCATCCCCACTCTCCACTCCTTTCCCTTCAAAGCAACTAATGTGTTTCTAATTCTTTAAAAAATATATAGTCATAACGTTTGTATTCTGAGTCGCTAACTGGGATGGATTCAACCCTACATCTCATTGTATTTACCTCTTAACTCAGCCAGTTGGGGAGACCCACTGTCCCCGCTGACTGTGGCACAGCACCCGTGGCATGCACCTACCACTCTGCGTGGCTTCTCCCAACCACAGCTGCCCTCCACCTCCACACTTTCATGCAGGGAGCTGTGACGACCATCACTGTCCACGGCCCCGGCAGACCTGTCTGGGCATTTCTCAGTGTTGACACCCAGGAGTGGAGAGTTGTAGGCCATTTTTCTACCTACAAAGAACCCCGGGCTACTACCCAGAATGACTGCCCCGGTCTGTATTCCTCACCAGCAGGCCACCAGAGCCCTGCAGGCTGCAGCCCACCACCACTCAGCATCATCCACCTTTAACTGCTGCTCACGTAAGAAGAATATCAAGTGCTATATTGTTATCATTTATAATTCTGTTGAGTTTTGAGCATTTTTTTTAAGCTTTTAAGATTTGTCTATAAACTGTTATCTTTTCCCAATTTTCTGATTTGGGTTTTCTTCTTCTTACTAGTTTACAGGAAGTCCTTGAATATTTAATGTCTCTTGTTGATTTAGCTACTACAGATTTTTTTTTTTTCAGTTTGCCATCAGCCTCTTAATTTTGTCTGCAGCATTTTATCAGCCAGAAATTCTTAACTTTAATATAATCTAACTCAACTCTTTGCATTATAGTTTCTGTTTTTGAAGGCTTTCTGTTTTTTTTTTTTAAAGAAGTCCTGCCAAGGAAGGAGGCTCACTTGAAGCCAGGAGTTTGAGACCAGTCTGGGCCACAAAAATAAAAAAGTAAACAAACAAAAAAATTAAGCCAGGAGTGGTGGCACACACCTGTAGTTCCAGCTACTTGGGAGGCTGAGGTGGGAGGACTGCTTGAGCTCAGGAGTTGGAGGTTACAGTGAGCTATGATTACACCACTGCATTCCAGCCTGGGCAACAGAGCGAGACCTCGTCTTCAAAAAAAAAAATCTAGATTAGATACAGACTGACAGATGATAGATTAGATAGACAGACAGACAGACAGACAGATGACAGACAGATGAGGTAGATAGATACAGAAGTCCTTTTCTGCCCACAGGTTAAGAAGACATTCTCTATTTCTTTCATTAACCATCATGAGACTCTGGCCTCCGGCCACATCACTTAACTCTAGTGCCTCAGTTTCCTCACCTGGAAAGCAGGGATAATAATCCCAGGACCTATCTTATAGGGTTCCTAAGAATAATCCAGAAGTTACCACACATGAAGTGTTTCGAGAGCAGGGCCTGGTGCACAGAAAGCACTGCATATGTTTTTCTTACTGTCTTTTAATCCAGCTGGAGCTGTTTTAGGATCTCCCCTGACTTTTCCTTTTGGTGAGCCAGCTGTTCCTCTCCCCTCCCCATTATTAATCCCTCTATTTCATCACACTGACACCTGGACCCGTTTGGACGCTAATATCAAAACTGTTCCAATCACTGTGACTTTGCAGTGTGACTAAGTATCTGGCAGGGCAAGTCTCTTTTTCAGTCTTCCCTTTTGGTTACCTCTAAGCAATTTGGGAACCTTTATTTTTCCATATAAGTTTTAGAGTATTAAGTTCCTTCTAAAAATCCAACTGAAATTTGGATTGAGACTGTGTTAAACACTAACTTCAAGATGGCAGATGTCTTTGCAGCACTAAGCTATGCCATGGTCTCCACTTGTCCAGATTTCTTCAAGTTTTCTCTATAGAGACTTGGGTTAAGATCATTCCTGAATAATTTATATTTTGATGTGTTTTGGAATAATACCTTGCCTTTTATTATAGGTTCTGGTTGCTTACTACTGATGAAGAAAAAGACTACTGATTTTTAAAACTGATTTCTTAATAGCTTTACTGAATTCTTATTAGTTACAAGTTTGCTACTGACTTAGTTGTAGGTAATCATTACCACCTGCAAAAAGCAACAGTTTTATCACTTCCTCCTGATCTTTACCTATAACTCTATTTCCTTTTCCTTCCAGGACTGCCTAACACTGGCAGTGAAAATGGACATCCTTATTTGGTCTTTGTCTTAAAGTGAATGCATCTAAAATTTCCTCATTAGGTATAAGTTTTGCTGTAGCACTTTGATATTGGTATTTAACTTATACCAAGTTAATGAAATTCATGGCTGGGTGCGGCGGCTCACGTCTGCAACCCCAGCACTTTGGGAGGTGGAGGCAGGTGGATTGCTTGAGCTCAGGAGTTTGAGGCCAGCCTGGGCAACATGGTGCTGGGCAACATGGTGAAACCCCGTCACTACAAAAAAAACTACAAAAATTAGCTGGGCATGGTGGCGTGTGCCTGTAGTCCTAGTCCTAGCTACTTGGGAGGTTGAGGTGGGAGCATGGCTTGAGACCAGGAGGCAGAGAATAAATTCACTTCTGTTACTGGTTTTCTCAGAGTTTTAATCATATATAGCTATGGAACCTTATCCAAAAAAATCAAATGACTTTCTGTTTAGTACCATATATGGAGATTAAACTGACAGATTTCTCTGACTTTGAGCCATCCTTGCCTTCCAGGATAAAACCCTAACTAATCATTATAAATTATTTTTGATACACTTGGATCCAGTCAGCAAATACCTTACACAGGATTTTTGCATTCAGTAGCCTGTAAGTGGCATGAACTGATCATTTTCTGTAATTATCTTTATCTGGTTTTGGAATTCAGATTTCACTGCCCTCATAAAATGAGCCAGGCAGGTTTTGTACTTTTTCTATTTTCTCTAACAACTTAAGATAGGAATTAGCAGACTGGTGAGCATGAAACAGCATCTACTTACTACTGTAACTGACAGGTCCCATTTACTCTGGATTTGGTTTGCTCCTTGTTTTCCTCCACAGACAGCTGCTTGTTTGCATCCTTTGTTCATTTAAAAAAAAATTAGACTATTTCTTATTGATATTACGCTCTTTCTAATAGCCTGGCTACTGGTTCTCTACTGGTTGTGGCTTGTCTTTTCATTTTATGTCTTCTGGGTTTTTAGAAATTAAAGTCAAACTTACCAATATTTTCCTTTATGGTTTGGCTTTTTATGGTTAAAAAATGCCTTACACCCAAACTGTACAGATACTCTATTTTGTTGTCTTCTAAAAGCTGTACAGTTCATGCTTTTCATATTTATGTTGAGACAAAATATCTAATTTTATTTTTCTACTATGTGGATAATCACTATTTATTAGTCCACTCTTTCCTCACTGAATTATAATGGCATTCTAACACATAACAAGCTAATATAGTGGAGGGGGTCTCTTTGTGGAATTCTTTGCCAAAGCCACACTATCCCAGTAGCTTTACTAAGTTTTGTTTTTGTTTTTGTTTGAGACAGGGTCTCACTTTGTCTCCCAGGCTGGAGTGCAGCGTGGGACACGACTCACTGCAGCCTCGACCTCAGCACCCCCAAGTAGCTGGGACCACAGGCACACACCACCACACTCAGCTAATTTTTGTATTTTTTGTAGAGACAGGGTTTTGCCATATTGCCTAGGCTGGTCTCAAACTCCTGGGCTCAAGCAATCTGCCTGCCTAATCCTCCCAAAGTGCTGGGATTACAGGTGCAAGCCACCACACTCAGCCAGCTTTACTAAGTCTTGATATCTAATATGGTGAAGCCCCTCACTTTTTTTCTTTAAAATGTTTTTGGCTATTCCTGCTATTGTGGGAACTGTTTTCCCACAAAGGTCATATTCCTAGTTATAGATAAGGTTTTACATTTTTATTAAAAACAAACAGGCACATATGGAATATCTCGTAGTGATTTGTAGGATGCAAGTGATTTTTATATGTCTCCAGTAAACTTGCTAAACTTTTCTATTAATCTTTTTCTACAGATTCAATTGGAATTTTTATGTATAAATCATAGTCTATAAACAATGACATTTATCTATTTATTTGGTATGCTGCATTTGCTAAGGCCACCAGCACAGTGCTGAAGACAAACAGCAACTGTAGGTCCCACTTTCTGGTTCTTGTCTTTAAAGGGATACCTCTAATGCCTCACTGTGAGAATCAAGTCTACTCTAGATTTTCTAGAGATACTTATCAGTTTTACCTGCTTGCTTTCTATTCCTAGGCTGCAAAGAAAATCATGAACAGCTTTAATTTGTAATCAAATGCTTTTCTCATTCTGTCTGTGAATCACTCTGAATAATTTTTACCATGTACACATTAGTGTTTACATTGTCACACTGGAGCACATATCCTTGGTCACGACTTTAAAATACATTGCTATATTTGGTTTGCGAGCTTTTAACTTAGAAGTTTAGAGAATCCACACTCATGTATGAAATCAGTCTCTACAATCAGTTTTCTTCTTTCGCTCCTTGTTGTGTAGTGACTTCGTAAAAAGCTGAGAGGCGTTTCTTCTTGTAATGACTGGAAGGGTCTCTAAGATGAGGACTAAAGCTCTAAGCGCAGGCTTAGCTGTATTCCTGAAGTTTTGACAGACATTTTCCCCATTATTCTTTCAGTTTTAGGTTTTTAATTTCCATTACAATTCCTTTTTTGAGTTTAGAAGGGAGGCTAATTTCTAGGTGTCACTTTTTTTTAAAACTATCATTTTGCTACTGAATTTTCATGACTGCATTATGTCCAGAGATAATCATCTGTATGTTACTGAAACTGGTTTTCACGGGCCATGCTCTGTAGCTGCTACACAACCCAATTTCTACTATGATTAAAGATTTATCAATTCTCATAGTTCTATCAAACTGCTAGATGTAAAAATACAGTCTTCTGAACACATTTATGGGGGGAAAGACACTTAGGGGCCTAAACTCACCATCTTTTCATTAAGATTTATTGTGTTTAATGGAGACAGTAGAAAGACATCAAGCTAGTATCTGAACATTCATTTGAATCAAATTAAAAATTGTAATGTTTGAGGTTTCTGCCCCACCATCCTCCCAATAACCTGAAGCTGCCAGCAGGATCTCACCCCTGGTTACCTTTTGAAGACCGCAGTCTCTGTCTTGGCATCCACAGTGAGGCTGAGCGTTTCCTTCATGCCGCCATTCATCACTGTCTCAGTTACCTTGTCTGTACTTTCTGCATCCTCCTCTCCGTCAGAGCTGGCTTCCATGGCCACACTGCCTGGCACTGAAAAGAACACAGCTGATGGTCACACACAGTAAGTCCGAAAAGGAACTGGCACCCCACCACTGTACAAACCCATCTACCCAACGTGACATCTACTGTTTGAAGAAAACAAGAGGGAGATGGCTTCTGCCCGCTGTGCCTGGGCCACATTCTTGATGGGCATGGACTTCTTAAAGGTGCCCACTGAAGAGGGGCTTCATGGGTTTTCTTTACTAGAGACTAGCAAGTCCCCTACATCCCTCCCAGCTCAGCGTCCACCTCCATACACAGCTTCTCCCAGCAGACACTTGTGCCCCTAACTGTTCCAGTCTGGGGCACAGCAGGCAGTTACACATTCTACCCTTTACTCGCTTGTTCTCCTCAGTTGGGCTCTATTTGCTTTTCTTTGTTTTAAAAATTACTTTCTTGTGGTGTTGCTGGTGGAGCATTTCTTTGTTCCACCACATAGGAAGCCACATAGGTGGTAAGCCTGGCCGAGGTGAGGCTTTGGATTCAAACATCGACATCACCACTTCCTAGCTGTAGACTACTTGGACAAGGAACCTCATCTATAACCTGAGTTTCCTTATCCAGAAACGGGGGATCAGTGCACCCACTTACAGAACCACTGAGGAAGAAAATGTGGGAATCTGTATCAAATGTTCAGGAGAATGATGAAACTGGCATTAGTTAATGGTTTTATTCCTTTCCCTGGCCCCAGGGAAGGAGGGTTCTCACATCCTCTACCTGCACCTCATTTCTTTTTCTAAGAACTCACTCCTTGCGCCCACCTCAGGATTCGTGCCCTCCACATCCTTTCCGTTCCCATCACACTCCCTTTGCTAGCATCCCCCTCCTCCCAAAGCCCTGTCCATCAAGGTGAAAACAGTTCAGGGCCAGTGTAAGGAACACATGTGACTAGGCAGAGTAACAGGAAAACCCACTGTAACTTTAGAGACTCCCAGGACTATTCAATCTGCTTACAGTGGTGAAGTGAAAATAAACAGTCCCATAGCTCTACACAACCCCAGATATACCCACGTGTTTGAGCAAAGCAAACTCCAAGCAACAACTACACACAGGCTTGGCTGCACACGTCTAATTCCAGTTTTATTCACCCTGGGTACTATGGGCTCAGGCCTTCTTTCCTCTAGACCCGGTTTCCTCATCCGCATGCTGCCTGCCTGGTAACTTAGAGCCCTTATTCTTTCCAGAGTCAGCATGCTGCGCGTCTAGGAGGGCAGGCACAATTTCTTTCATCAGCTGCCCTATGGACATCAGACCTACCATCTCACTGCCCTGGCTCCACTAGCCCCTGAGCCTGAGAGTCAGGTCTGGTTTGGCAAAGCAGCCACGTGACCCTGCCGTGTGCCCAGGCCTCTCTGCACGTACCTTCTGGCTGCGCTGCCAGAGCAGCCACACTGGGAGTCAGAGGGTCCATAGGTTCAGTGCTGGTTTCCATTTCCACTGGAGAATTACTCCTTAAAGAATCTTTTGTGCTTTCAAAAAAGAGAGACCATTCAGGTATTAGCAGCAGGGAGTGATCCTCAGTTACCCCATGATTCACAATAAGCCTTTACAAATAAGTTTCTGTTAGGAGACATTAGCATCTGTGTGAGAGTCACTGGGTTACCAACTGCAACGACACATGGATCTAAGTGCCAGTAGCTGTTTGAAAGAGCAGATGAGTACGGGCAGGGAAATGTTCTGTTAAGCCAGCAGGGCAGTAAGACAGGGACTCTGTAGAGCATTCTAGACAGGCTCATCATGTCCCAACCTCTCATCCCACCATAATCACTAGGAGTCTCCCAGAGCTTGAACAGCAAAGACATACATCGTACGATGGCAACTGTATTTACTGGGTTGACTGGTTTTACAAAAACCTTTACTTATTTTGAGCCACACTGCCTGGGAGAGACTGGCCCTCTTAATGACATTTGTTGTTGGAATTGTGGAAACATAGTAAAAAACATCAAACGCCTGAGCAGTAAGGTGTGGAGGCGAGGGAGATCATTATCATTACACTTCCTCTTTTATCCCTCACTCCCACCAACTCAGAGACGTGCACACAGAGGCTAAAGAGAAGCAAGCTGGCTGCTTCAATCACACCCTCAAGTAACCAAAGGCTCTTATCCTCGGGTTATAAACAGACCAAAAAAAGGAGGAGGTGAAATGTATGTCCTGTACTGAAAAGCAGGGTAGATGAAATAACTCATTATTTTGGAGACATTTTTCACAAATCTCACTTGTACCTCTGAGCAGTAACTTAACGCTATTACTACGGTTACTACAAAGCAACGTGGGTTTCAGCCTATTTTCTGGTTTGTCTAAGACAGTAATTCTCAGCCCAAAACAGTTTTTCTTCCTGTCTTCTGAGTTACCAATGATTGGGAGCCCTTAATTTACAGCACTGGACTAGCTGCAAGTGAACTATAAGTTCATATTATCTACTGAATTCAAGATCCACTTTGTATTTTCTTGCCACACCCCACACAGAAGTGCTGTGCCTGTCAGGATTTCTTGGCTTCACCTCATTCCTGTTCTCAATTCTGTCCTGACAGCTCTGTGAAGCCAGAAAAGCCCATGGAGATGCATCTTCTGCTGTATCCTGCTAACTCCCTGGGACTGCATCCTCCCAACTACTTTGTTCAAGAACTACTCCCATTTCCAATTAATCCAGGAGGAAAGGAAAGGAAGATGGTGACTGTTTTTCTTACAACACAGAGCTGCGTCAGTATGCTGATGTTTAATCTTTTTGAGGACAGTATATTCAACCTGGAAGTCAGTCAACGTGAAGAACACACGTTAATAGCAAACACCTGACCACTCCCAGGTCCCCCGTGGAAGGGTGCAGAGACAGCACATGTTCACTCACCTCAGGGAAGACGTGAACTCTGAAAAAGAAGCCCAGCCTGTCTCTTTAGTTGGCATTGGCTCCTCTGTGCTCCAGACATCAGATCCCACAGAGTCCAATGGAGCACCATGGGTAGTTTCCATTGGGACATCAAAGTTAGCTGACCAGTTGGGTGCTAAAAAGAGGGGAGAAATTTTATTTGGAAAACGCTTTAGCTGTTTCATGTACCACAAGGTATTTATCAAAAACACATTAGCAAAAGAGACTGGAGCTGTGGGAGAAAGACACTCTCACCAATGAGGGCAGGGGTGGGCAGGGCACAGCCACCTGGAGGGCACTCCAACAATGCCCCACATTCTCAAACCTCCCATTTCTTTTCTTTTTTTTTTTCTTTTTTTTGAGACCAAGTCTCTTTCTGTCGCCCAGGCTGGAGTGCAGTGGCGCAATCTCTGCTCAGTGCAAGCTCCACCTCCCAGGTTCACACCATTCTCCTGCCTCAGGCTCCTGAGTAGCTGGGACTATAGGTGCCTGCTACCACGTCCGGCTAATTTTTTTGTATTTTTAGTAGAGACAGGGTTTCACTGTGTGAGCCGGGATGGTCTTGATCTCCTGACCTCGTGATCCGCCCACCTCAGCCTCCCAAAGTGCTGGGATTATAGGTGTGAGCCACCACGCCCGGCCTCTAATCTCCCATTTCTAACAACTGTTCCAAAAGAAATACTACACAGAGATTCAAAGCTACATACACAAAGAGGGATTAATGTTAATTTCTTAGTT
The DNA here is from genome assembly GCF_002776525.5 of Piliocolobus tephrosceles. Taxonomy (NCBI): domain Eukaryota; kingdom Metazoa; phylum Chordata; class Mammalia; order Primates; family Cercopithecidae; genus Piliocolobus; species Piliocolobus tephrosceles. The sequence continues at coordinate 5,785,549 of NC_045446.1, read as the reverse complement.
TTGACAAATGTACCATGGCTATATCCAAACTAGGGGAAGCTAAGTGAAGGATATATGGGGACTTACTATCTTGGCAATGTTTCTATAAATCTAAACTATTCAAAAGTAAAAAGGTTATTTTTCTAAAAAAAGAACATGTTGGTTTATTCAACTCCAATAAGCTAGAAACAACCTTACTGCTTCCCAGTTCAGGTCTGGCCGCCCTTGGCGCACTCTGCGGGCTCACTGCAGTGTGTTGCAGTTAGGCTTCCTAAGTCCTACAGAACCAGGTCTGGCCTCAGGCTGAAGTGGCAGGACTTGCTTGCGCACACCTGCAGTCTGTGGGGCTCTTCGTGTTATGCTGCCTGCTGGCCAAGTTTGGGTCTAATCTGCAGGTCTCTCTTTAAATGTCACCTCTTCAGACATGTGTCTCTTCTGATGAAGTCAGGTCTCTGTGGATCTACTCTAACTGCACACCATGCTTTTCCTTCAGAGTGCTGAATCCTCCATTCCTTGCTGGGGACAAGCCGGATGTGGGAACCACCGCACTCCATCAGGGATATTATCATAATTAGGAATCTCCAGGTTGCAAGAAGGAATGCTAGGGAACCTGGTATAAGTTATGTAAGGGCGTATCCCAGACACAACTGACTAAGAAGTACCTGTGTAGAATAGAAATGTTCTGATTTTAAAGACAGGCTTGACTGTGACTTTGAGCAAGGTATTTGACTTCATCTGTTTAATTTCATAATGACTATTCACTTAGCACAAATCAAAGGAAGGCCTGCATAGAGGAGGTATTTAATTAGGGTGCGCTCCATGCTTCTTGCCCACCTACCTGTGTGAGTGTCGCAGGGCTCCACTGACACTAAGAAGGAATAAATGCTTAAACGTTTGAAAATCTCACCTGAAACCTCCGAAAAGTCAACTTGACAGATACCTGTGCCTGCCCACTGTATGCAAAGCTCTGGAACCATTCCACCTGAGTTCCACTCTACAACTAAATTATATTACATACAAATGACTTCTCTGTTGTTATCTCTTTGATAATCTCTTTGAGGAGATTAGCTCCTCAGAGTCCATGTTAACATTTTAAACCATTCTGAATGTCCACAAAACCTCCAAAAGAAGCCACAGAGACTGGTGAAATGGCAGAGGCTCTGGAGCAGCCCTGTAGCCCTGAGAGAGAATCTTCCCCAACCCTACCCACTTGTGCCTCCAGAGATCTGAAGATGCAAAAGCAGTCTTTCCCAAGGAGCAGAGAAGCAGGAGGCCTGGTTCCCGGCCACATGTAACCCCAGGAGGTGGGCAAACTCGAACCTCATCCAGGGTGCTCACTTCCTCCCTCCTTATTCCTATACCTCAGCCCACAATCACAGCAGCAGCAGCACACAATCCAGCCACGTGTTTATTTACCTCCCTGTCACTTAACCATACCCAGCCTGCTAAAAGAACCAAATATTCCAGAATGTTATTCAGCCTTCAAACAGAAGGAAATTCTGTATACACCACAGCAGGGATGAACTCTGAAAACATTATGCAAAATGAAACAAGCCAGTCACAAAGACAAATACTGTATGATTCCATTTATATGAGAGCCCTAGACTAGACAACCCCAGAGAAACAGAAAGTAGAATGGAGGCTGCTAGGGACTGGGGAAGTAGAAATGAGGAATTGTTTAATGGGTACAGAGTTTTAGTTCAAGACGAAAAAGTTTTAAAGATCTATTACACAACAGTGTGACTATACTACTGAACTGTACTTTTTATTTTTTTCCCCAGACAGTGTCTCGCTGTCACCCAGGCTGGAGTGCACAGCACGATCTTGGCTCACTGCAACCTCCACCTCCTGAGTTCAAGCGATTCTCCTGCTTCAGCCTCCCGAGTAGCTGGGACTATGGGTGTATGCCACCATGCCCAGCTTTTTTTTTATTTTATTTTTATTTTTAGTAGAGACAGGGTTTCACCCCGTTGGCCAGGGTGGTCTCAAATTCCTGGCCCACAGTTCCTACTGTATGCCAGGCCTGAGCCACTGCACCCAGCCTTGAACTGTACATTAAAACAACAACAACAACAACAACAACAAAACACCCTACAGATGCCAGAGCCAACAGATCGGGGCATCTGCCCTGTCTCCTCCTCATACCTCCCTGCTGCCTGGAGCCCATCTCTCAGTTCTCATTATTTCTCATGTGTAACAACAATTCAATGTCTTCATGGTTCTCCTGTCTCTACTATGCGCTTTCTTGTCCATTTTGTTACTGTTGCCCTGAGTGTCTTGAAACAGATCCAATAATGATCTTCTTAGTCAAATCCTCAGGGGCTCCCTACAACCTTCGGAATACAACTCTTGATATGGCCTCTGGCCTTAGCTCCTGCCACCTCATCCCCAAACCATGTGAAACAGCACGTTCTGGGCATTCCGATTAGTTGTTTTCTCTCTCTCAAGGGCAAATCCCTACTTAAAACCTCCAAGAGGAATTCACTTGACAATATGCTTCAACCCAACCACTCCTTCAGAAATCATCTCAGATGCTATGACTGCTCCTTTGCCAATTGTTCGCAGTACCTAATTCCAAGACAGGGCGGCTGATCTGAAGAATGAAACCACTTACGTTCACTCAGATCCACCTCCATTTTATCCTCCATGTTAGCACTGCTGGATTCAAACAAGTCTTGCTTTGCTCCATCTTCTTCTTCAGAGTCTGTACTTTCCTCACTGTCTGTACTCCCCGAGCTAAGAAAAAAAAAAAGACCAAAGTATTTAACGCTGCTTATCAGCCACCAGCTAAATCCAGAAAATACTAAGTCACCCAGCAACGAAAGATCCTGTGGTGCTTCAGCAGGATCACACCTGCCTGAACACCACGTGGTCAGGATGCCCGGAAGACTCAGCTTTGCGTGTGTGCTGCCCAACCTCACACTAAGCCTCCACCGCAGGAGCACATGGGCTCTGCTTAAAGTGGAGGCCACAATCTAAGAACCACCTTCTCGCAGGGTGGAGATGTTCATTTCACTGTGGTGTTCATTTGTACTTTCCTAATGACCAAAGAGGTTGAGCATCTTTTGAAATGCTTATTGGCCATCCTATGTCTTGTCTTTTCACACTTTTGTGCTTTTTAAAAACTGGATTGTCTTTTTCTTGAGTAAAGAGATTTCTTAACTCTACATACTAGTCTTTTACCTAATGTGTCATTTGCAAAAGTTTTCTCCTAGTGTGTGGTTTGTCGTTTCATTCTATTAAAAGTGTCATTTGAAGAGTGAAAATGTTAAATTTTGATGACGTTCAGCTTACTAAAACTATTCTTTTATGGATGGGCGTGGTGGCTCATGCCTGTAATCTCAGCACTTTGGGAAGCTGAGGCGGGCAGATCACCTGAGGTCAGGAGTTCGAGATCAGCCTGGCCAACATGGCGAAACCCCATGTCTACTAAAAATACAAAAATTAGCCGGGTGTGGTGGCGGGTACCTGTAATCCCAGCTACTCCAGAGGCTGAGGCAAGAGAATCACTTGAACCCGGGAGGCAGAGGTTGCAGTAAGCTGAGATTACACCACTGCACTCCAGCCTGGACAATAAGAGCGAAACTCCGTCTCAAAAAAAAAAAAATTATTTTTATGTTATTTTTATGTATTGTGCTTTTGGTGATACATCTAAGAAATCTTTGCCTAACTCAAGGTCACAATGATTTTCTAAGTTTTCTTGTAGAAGTTTTATAGTTTAATGTTTCACATTTGGGTCTAAGATCCATTTTGAGTTAATGTATTATATAGTAAGAGGTATGGATCAATTCACTTTTTTTAATATGGATGCCTGATTGTTCCACACCATTTGTTGAAAAGACTATCCTTTCTCCACTGAATCGCCTTTCGCCTCTATCAACAGTCAGTTGTCCACATATGTATAAGCCTGTATTTATGGGCTCTCTGTTTTAACTATTGAATTTTAAAATAAGGTAGTGTTTGTCCTCCAATTTTGTTGTTCTCTATAAGAGTTGTTTTGGCTATTCTAGATCCTTTTCATTTCCATATGAATTTAAGAAGCAGCTTGTTAATAGCTACAAAAAAGGCTGGAAGGATTTTGTTTGTGTTGAATCTATAGATTCAACCTGGGGAGAGCTGGCAGCTTAGTATTACAATATTGTGTCTTCCTACTTATAAACATTTACGAAGTTGTCTTTATCTCAGAGCTATGCTTTAGGCTTTTCAGCACACAAGTCTTGGACATCCTTTGTGAGATCTGTTCCTACGTATTTAAATTTTTTCCCTTTAAAAAATAAAAAAGAGATGGGGTCTCCCTATGTTCCTTGAGCTGGTCTCCAACTCCTGGGCTCAAGAGATCCTCCTGCCTTGGCCTCCCAAAGTGCTGGGATTGTAGGCAGGAGCCACCTGCCCAGTCATGTTTAATACAGTTAACAGTGTTGGTGCTACTATGAATAGTATTATTTAGTAGTTTCTTTCTCTCTCTCTCTCTCTCTCCCTTTTTTAAGAGATGGGGGTCTATATTGCTCAGGCTAGAATGCAGTGACTATTTATAGGTGTGATCATAGCGTGCTGCAGTCTCAAACTCCTGGGTTCAAGGGATCCTCCTGCCTCAGCCTCCCGAGCAGCTGGGACTACTGACATGCACCACTATGCTCGGCTTGTTTAGCAATTTCAACTGTTCGTTGCAGTATGAAGACGTAAAATTATATTGCTCTTGTATCATGAAGCTTTGCTAAAGTCATTTTAATTGTTCTAGTAGTCTTTTTGTAGATTCCAGCATCTTTTTTTTTTTTTTTTTTTTCCGAGACACAGTCTTGCTCTGTCGCCCAGCCAGATCACCTGAGGTCAGGAGTTTGAGACCAGTCTGGCCAACGTGGTGAAACCCTGTCTCTACTAAAAATACAAAAATTAGCCAGGTCTGGTGGTGGGTGCCTGTAATCCCAGCTGCTCGGGAGGCTGAGGCAGGAGAACCACTGGAACCCGGGAGGTGGAGGTTGCAGCATGCCGAGATCACATCACTGCACTCCAGCCTGGGTAACAGAGCGAGACCCCATCTCAAAAAAAAAAAAAAAAAAAAACAAAAAACAAAAAACAAAAACAAAAAAAACTGCTGGAGGATTTACCAAAAGTCTTTATGTTACTGATTACTAATTTCATTCCATTTCGGTCAGAAAATGACTTGAACCCTTTGAAATTTGAGACTTGCTTTATGGTCTATCTTGGTAAATACTTCACACACTTGAATGTAAATTCTGTGGTTTTTGGGCAGGATTCTTTATAAACATGCAAAGAGGACAAGTTAGGTAACAGTGGTGTTCAAGTGCTCCACAGCCTTACCGATTTGTACCTACCATTTCATCAGTTACTGAGAGAGGGGCGTTAAAATATCTGGTTATCACTGTGGACTTCTCTACTTCTCTTTACAGCTCTACCAATTTTTCCTCTGTGTATCCTGAAGCTCTGTCATTAGGTTGTGTAGACATTTAAAATTACGATGTCCTCTTAGAATGAATTGACCCCTTTATCATTATATCTATCACTTTCTTTATCCCTTCCCTTTGAAATCTATTTTGAGATTAATACAGACCTTTTGGCTTTTCTTAGTGTTGACATATCTTTTTCTTTTTTGTGTTTTTATATAGTACTTGTTTCTTTGTATTTAAATAATTTCCCATAGGCAGCATTAGTTAGGCCTCATTTTTTATCCAATCTGACCATCTTCTTTTGTTTTTTTATCTTGGCTCACTGTAGCCTCGACTTCCCAGTAATCCTCGTGCTTCACCTCACAGCAGGCACACGCCACCATGCCCAGCTAATTTGTGTATTTTTTGTAGAGACAGGGTTTTGCCATGTTGCCAAGGCTGGTCTCAAACTCCTGGGCTCGAGCAGGCCACCTGCCTCGGCCGCCCAAAGTGCTGGGATTCTAGGTGTGAGCCACTGTGCCCAGCCAATCTCTGTCTTTTAAATGAGGGTGTCTGCATCGTTTGTTTCACATGGTTATTTAGGACTAACTCTATCATCCTGCTGCTCAGTAGTTTTGTTTGTCCAGGCTCCCCTTTGTTCTTTTTCTGTTTTCTTTTGTATTTTATGATTTGATTTGATTTCCTTTGTTGGCTTATTAACAATAACTCTTTGTTATTTTAGTGACTACTTTAGGGTTTACAGTATGCACCTTTAACATCACTGTCTATCTTCAAGTGACATTATACGCCTCAAACCAAAAACAACCAAAACATCCATCAATAGGAAAATGAATAAACACATTGTAGTGTATCCTCTTAATGGAATACGACCCAGCCCCCGCCCCTCAAAACAGAAATGGACTAATCCGTTAGACAACACAGATAGCTCTCGTATTAATTATGGTAAGTGAAAGAAGCTAGACAAAAAAAGTATAATGTATTGATTTCATTTATATAAAACTCTAGAAAAAGCAAACTAATGGAACAAAAAACAGATGGTTGTAGGGGACAGGAAGGAGGAAGGTATACAAAAGATCATGAGAAGACTTTTTGGGGTGATGGTTAAGTTCATGATGTTGGTTTCATGGATGTATACACATGTTGAAATTTCCACATTGTACAACTGAAATAAATGCAGTTTATGTCAAGTATGCCTCAATAGAGTTGTTAAAAAATAAAAGCTGCCTTCTGTCATCAGTGTTCCCTCTGGGTATCAGGTGCCATCTCCCCCAGGACACTGTCTTCCCCGACACACAAAATTCTCTGTGCCTTCCACACACAGTGCTCTGTGAGGCCATACCGTATTACTGTCCTCACATATATTAGTCATGCTGTGGGCAAGGAATCCATTGGTGAATCCACTGAACCTAAGAACCAAAATCTCAGTAAATGATGGCAAACAAGTCTGAGTGGGACTTTATCCAAATGAACAAACAAAAATGCCATGAAGGTGTTTTTCTTTTGCTGTCTGGCTCTGGAGCTACAGCAGCTATCTTGTGATCATAGGAGATAAATCAACAAGACGAGAGCAGGAATAAATAAAAGACGCCTGGTCTAACAGCCTTATTCAACTCCCTTATCAAGTCTGGACTGCTGAGACAAACACAGCTTCACTTGCTCAAGCCACCGCTGAGTCTGCTATAACCTGTGGCAACAAGCATTCCCACAAGAGGTAACGTAACTGGCAGCGAGAGGTGATGCTGAAGGACTCCCCGGCAAGAGGACTGGATGGCTGGGAGAAGGGATGAGACAGTTTTACTTTTCAATGCATACTCTTTGATTTCCTTTGAATTCTAGGCCATGTGAAAACATTACTTATTATAAGTAAATGAATAAAATGAGTAACAATAAATGAAATAAAAATGGAAGTTCAGCTGCTGATCCTGATCAAATACTCCTCTCTCTTTTCCTCTCTCTTAAATATGAAGATTCTGATAATGAATACTCATATAACAAGATCTGTCTGTGTACAGAAGCAACATTTATTTAGGTTCCTGTGGTAAGCGTGATTAAAAAAAGTACTAGATTGACCCAGATGTATCAATTGACATGACCCTATCTTCCCCAAATAGATTAACTTTTAAAAACAATTTCCCCTTCCTTTGGGAAGTTTTCCATCTTTTACAAGAAACAACACATAACTGGTGTTGTAATTACTGGTGAGGGAACATTTATTTAGTAAAAGGCACTATGTGACCATGCTTGTCTGCCACATCTCCCCTTCAGAAGACGCTGGGTCACAGCATCTCATGAACTGTGTCTCAACACCTGCAGTATTTTCAAGCGGATCACTGTCACACTGAAAGCACCAACTCCCACCAAGGGCATTTCTGGCCATGACAAAAAAACACTGGTTTCTGGGGTAAACATGTACGTTTAGTGATTACACAATGTATGTCTCATGATAATCATTTTCTTTATAGGTTGGCTATAATTACAACTATAACCAACTATCTTTCACCTGGATCGTCTTTGGGATTCTGGTGTGAATGCAATGTGCTTTTCCTCCCATATATCTTCCTCATCAGAGCCACCATCATCAAACTGTTGTATTCTTTCCTTACAACATGCTTCAAACAAGGCAATATTTCCCTAAATAAAAATGAGAGAAAAAAACCAACAAAACAAATTTAAAATCAAGTTATCTTCTCTTAAGCATTACCAATGTAAACTGCATTTTTTCACTGCTTTACAAAATGGTGCCTGTCACATATACCAAAATAAAATATAAACACCTAACGTTAGTTTCTGTGTCCACAGCAAGAATTCCCCTAAAAAAGACTGGGTTTCCCTAAAAAGACTAGCAAAAAGAAGCATAAACCATATCCTCTTTCACCTTGTCAAAGCATCATTTTAATCCCAGGAGCCTCCTCGGTCCTGGAAATGCGGTCCCAGGTCTGTCCTAGCAAGGAAAAGCAATCATACTTGTTTGCTTTTACTAGTCCAGCTGAGCAGTGATGACCTTCAATGGCTCAAATCAGCAGTTCCTACCTTACTCCATCAGCAAATAAGCCAGTGGTCTCTCATGCTAATCAACACAAAATCAATAAACTGTCCCCATTCAGATGACATGACTGTCTCGGTGCTTCCACAGAAATGCCTAGTAATGAGGGGCTTGCCCTGACCCAGTCCACATTTTTCTCCTGGCAATACAAAGGAGTCAAAGGCAGTGAGTTGGTGTCAAACTGCAGCCTTCTCTTTGAAGTCAACTGTCTACGCTGCAATCACAAGTGACCCTGGTTTTATTAGCTCCATCAAGTCATAAACTAGGGCTGCAAAAATCACACACCCACAAGTGCCGGGCAGGTCGTGGGACAGAGTGAAGTACGTAACACCAATTTAGGATTAGGTCTCTAGAGCACAGGGGTCCCAGCATGTGGCATCCACACACGGACTAACCCAATTCTTAACCTCTCATGCACCACACCACTCACAACAGAGCGTTTATACTTACACTTTCATTTGTATTGAGAGTAAAGTTGATGTCTGATACTCGATCAAAAGAAACACTGTTAAAAAAAAAAAAAATAGAAGTGTAGGAAGCATTAATTACTATCGGCTCACAGAAACCGTATTTATGAAAGTTTCCAAATTTAAAATATTTACACTATTATCAAAATCTCTATAAATAAAAAACAAACAGAAACAGCCTTCTTATATTAAATGATGCCAGCTCCCTTGGTATTAATGAATTTATGTAGGACAGGAGGGCTGCAATGGAAGTCTTCTGAGACATAAAGCCTTTGGGACACCCTCGAATCCTTCCTGTAAAATATTTTTAACATCTATGCTAACAACCATGGTTCCATAGGCCATACTCATATAACGAAGAAAAAGGTTATTTGCAAAGAACCAAGTCAAAACACAAGTATACAAAAGCTGTCAGACACTGAGTTTTCTCCAGGGATAGTCAAACTCATACACAAAATACAGACACCCAGGAAATCTTATGCTATAACAAGGTATCATCTAGAAAAGCAAGCGGGGAGTAAAAGAATTCATTGCTTATTAAACGTTAAGTTTGAGGAGGAGGGGCTATCTTATGATTCTTAAAAGATTTGTTCTACTCAATCACTAGTCCAAGCATGCAATATAGACTGTAAAGAGATTATAGATCCTAACTAGGAAGACGAAGCAAGAGTCCAGGCACGTGAACATCAAGACACCAAACAGGGACCTGCAGCGTGTGGTGTGAGGCGATGGATCCTGGCCTCAGTAGGATGCTCCTGGGGTATGGACAGAACATCTTGTGTTCTTGCTCTTTTTGGGTTAAAAGGAACCAATTCTCAAGGCAGGTAACAGCCTTCAACTGCTGCTGTTTACAGGGGCACCTCCATTCCACTGTGCCCATACAGCATGTTTATAGCACAATTAAGAGTGTGCTGTAAAAATATTTTGGCTTCTCACATACTGCAAACTGCAATTTGTGACAAACAACAGCCTCCACTGGCTGTGGTTCAACAAATTATTGAGGATTTACTGCTTCCAAAGACCACAGCAGATACTGGGTATCTATGGCATAATCGTGTCTCCTGTGACAGTTGTCATCCAATATTCAAATACCAGCTGCCTTCCTATATTTTTTTAAACTGTGTCAATAAGCTATAATATCTCAAAATATTTTGTTCATAAATCTTCTATCCCAATGTCAGATGCTAGACCACCTGTTTTCATTTCTGTTAACCACCTCCACATTTTCTACTTGTTAATTCTGTACAGTATCAATAATTCTCATTTCTCTGCTTCTTACCCTGACTGCAGAATGAGTGGTTAGAGTGTCTGGCTCTTGCAAAAAACCCAAATCTACCTTATGATGAGTCACCTAGAGAAGAGAATACACATAGGGCAGAGCTGTTCCTGCCAACCTGTCATCTACTGGAACGTGATGCCCCAGTAAACAACACAGGGATTAATAACTTTATTATTATGGTTATTGTTATTATTGAGACAGGGTCTTCCTGTGTTGCCCAGAGTGGAGTGCAGTGGTGCAATCCTGGCTCAGTGCAACCTCTGCCTCCCAAGTTCAAGTGATTCTTCCACCTCAGCCTCCTCAGAAGCTTGGACTATAGGCACACACACCCAGTCTGGCTATTCTTTTTATATTTTTAGTAGAGACGGGGTTTTGCCACATTGGCCGGGCGGGTCTCGAACTCCTGACCTCAAGTGATCTGCCTGCCTCGGCCTCCCAAAGTGCTGGGATTACAGGTGTGAGCCACTGCGCCTGGTCAGGATTAAGGACTTTAGATAATACTATTTAACATTAAAAGCTAAAATTAAGAACGGTGACTTGAATTCCTAAAAGTGCAATTTAATAAAAACAGGCTTCTGAGAAAGAGGAGAAACCCTACAGGTGAATTGCTTCTTTCCTTGCAGGGATGTGTTTTTTTTTTGCTCTGTCGCCCAGGCTGGAACGCAATGGCACAACATCTCAGCTTACTACAACCTCTGCCTCCTGTGTTCCAGTGATTCTCCTGCCTCAGCCTCCCGAGTAGCTGGGATTACAGGTGCCCGCCACCACAACTGGCTAATTTTTTATATTTTTGGTAGAGACGGGGTTTCGCCATATTGGCCAGGCTGGTCTTGAACTCCTGACCTCAAGTGATCTGCCTGCATCAGCCTCCCAAAGTGCTGGGATTACAGGTGTGAGCCACCGCACAAAGCCACTGGAGTGTTATTTCAAGTCCTAATTATCCAGTCTCAGGGTCAGTCTGCTAGAACTAGAGGAACACCGTGGAGACAGCAGGTTCCTCCCACTCACGAATGCTCAAGACTAAGAATCCCGCAGAATCACATATACATCTACCAAGATCAAGGGTGTGCAAGAGCAAGCAACAGAAAAATATACTCACTTGCCAATGTCATCTTGATCTGCAAACTTCTCATCGTTGAAGCCGAACTGGTCAATAAAATTGGACGTCATTTGTTGCATCTGATAATCAGAAAAGGCCTGGCAACCCCAGGACCAGTGACAGTGATATAATGATTCTAATGATATTCTACATACTATTTGCCCATTTGTGTTCCAGAAATCATCTTATTTACATAGCCATAGGGCTTTAAAAGTTGGTGTGTTTTTCTAAAAGAAAAATCAAATAATTTCAGACACAATTTGCCAAAAAAGGAAACGTTTGAAATTTGGTCTACAAATCATTCTAATGCACATGTCACTGTAAGAAACATTATGTGACCACTCTGTCCTCTACTGTGAATTATCTTTAGAGAGAGGTTTGGATTAAGCCTAGCTTGAAGTGATCACATTACACGGAACAGTCTGAAATTATAAGGTGTATCAGTCACCTCTGGACACAACCAACTTTATCCTAAGATCCAACAAGTGGTGACCACCCCCTCCCTCCTTGCCACCTCCTCCACCCCAGTCTACTACAGCAAACCAGAGGAAAACTGACTGATGAACACAAGCATAATCCTAGGAACAAAGTGTTCAGGGACATTTCATTTCTTTTTTAAAAAAATTAAGTCTTAGAGGCTGGGAAGAATATAAAACGAAAATAATTTCTATCCTACCTACCTTAAGAAGAGGGTAAATGTTTGACTACTTATCCAAAATCACTCTGAAAAGTCTCTAACACTAGAAGACCCACAGAGGAGCCAGTTCTGTTTCCTTACGCCAAATCTAGAGCGTACCAGACTTGCTTGGGTTTTCAGTTGAAAAATGGAGTGGGGGCGGTGTTATAATGGACCCCAGGAAAATGTTGATATTCTAATTTAAAACAAGCAGGCCCAAAGAAGCAAGTGAAATCAGCAAGTATGTTCTTACGTATTAATCAGAAGGAGTAAAGAACATATGAAGACGAATTAGTGCCACCTCCTCATTCTAACCCAAACAATAAATACGGTGACCAGAGCTGCATACAGATGAGACTGCCGTTTTCTAAGGGTGAGCCCATGGGGGGCAGAGAGGCGGCTGTTGGCTCAGCTGAAGGCATCACTCCCACTGGCACTTGCTGGGAAGGAGGCAGCTGTGACGGAATTAACCCACCTTCTCCGTGGTTCCACAAATGGGCAGAGCCTACAGATTCCACTTTGCAGATGTACACTGCAGAAATGCCTCTACCATTAATTCCTGACTACTTATTCTGGTGGCAGGGAATTATGGCATGGATAATTATTGCAGATACTTTAAAAATAAACCTTATATTGGGCTTTGGAAGGTAGCTATACTGCTTAGGTCTGAAAAAAAGCTCTGTATGTCTAGTTTGACTAGACAGAGAGAACCCAAAACCTTCCTTGTCGCTCATGCAAGACAACGGCACACCCACTGCCCCTCTGCTCACTCCCACTTCCATGCTGTACCCTTTCCTGCCCCCAGAGGTGATATTAGATGAACACATGGGGGTAGGGAGCAGGGAGCAGTGAGCGACTGGCTGTGGAATGGCCACTTGGTAAGGCATGGAGTGCAAACCAAGGCTGAGCGTGGGGGTCTGGCTGAAGGCAGAAGGGCAGGGACAAGTCCTGGGCTGCTGGGCTAAGTTCTGGGCCTATGAATGGACAATATGACAGCCAGCATTAATATTAACTACATCAAAAAGAAATCAGTTCCTCTGAATTGCAGCTTTATCTTTTATGAGGCAAAACAGATGCTCAGTACTTCAAAGATCTGGTAAAGAACCATGAAGTGATTCTGTTGAGTAAGCAGCATGAACCATGCTCTGAGTTTATCTACAGATCAGAAATTTGGTCATGCATGGGAAAAGGTCCCTCCCAATTGTTTTATTTTTTCCCCTCAAAAAAAAAAATTTTTTTTTAAGAGACAGGGTCTTGCTACGTTGCCCAGGCTGGACTCAAACTCCTAGACTCCTACCACCTAGCAATCCTCCTACCTCAGCCTCCAGAGTAGCCAGACTACAGGTGCAAGCCATCGCAGCCAGCTCTCTCAAAATTTTTATACCTCCAGTGATCCTAATGTGATTCTCCTGGGTGTAAAGGGGAAGCAATACTCCCCAAAATGTTGTTATATTTTAAATGCTTCAAAAATAGAAAACAAATACTAAATACAAATGTATACATACACACATGTACATACAGAATACATATACAAATATGTATTTATCTATTAATCCATCTGGAGAGATACATAGCAACTGACACAGACACTAGTAACTTCCATGCAATAATGCACAGAAAAAAGAAAAATGATCAAATGTAATCCTCATTAGTTCTAAGTCTATTACAGCTTCTAGCAAAGAACTTCACATTTCAAATCTCATTTTTACTAATAAAGCTACCACCGCTTACAAATATATGTAAGTGAAGACTGTTATTGTATTGTATTTAAAGGTATATAAAAAGTGCTTTGAACTCTGAGAAACCTGTATCTGGAAAGCACAACATGGCTGTATTAATTACTTTTAAAAAGCACACTTTCCTAGTACTGTCATCCTGGCCAAAGTCAGAAACTGTTCAAGTCACTGAGAAGTGAGCCAACCACTTTATTAAGCAAATCTCTTAACAGTAATGCCACCCAGGCAACAGAAACTACTGGTCAACTAAATGAGGCCTGATTGTCGACCAGCATGCCCGTATGTGATGTGAGGTAGTGGGAAATGATGAGATCAGTGCTTCAGAGCCCATATGCGGCAGTCAGTCTGAATTCTCCAGATATTCCATGGGGGCCTCACCCTCCAAACCTCTATAAGGCAGAATCAGGGAGGTGGGGAGTCAAACACTAGACTTTAGGAGACCAGACGAGGCTAAAGGGAGAAACAAACGGGCAGGGCACAAACGCCTGGAGGCACTCCCCACCAGTGACATGGCTGGGTTACCTGGTTAAATCATCTGCCCTGAGCTCTCTACATTCGGGGACTTTATCAACACGATGCCCAACTTCAAACGTGAATAAGAACTTGAAGTTCAAGTCTACAAACTAATATTGTGATCTTAATGCAGACGATGACGAGACTCACTAACCAAGACTTTTCTGCATTCTCAAAGATTTAAGAAGTGCTTTGGAGCGCATTTATTTTCAAAATGATCCATGATTGGTTTAAACATGCAAAGAAAAATGTACTGGCAGCTTGTCAATCAGAGAAGAGTAATTATTCTTCCACTCTGAAAGGTTCATATGAAGTGGGTAAATTTCGCAAGACTAAGAGCTTGGCAAGGGCTGTTGTAAGTTAGTTTTGTGAATGAAATTGCTTCGTATGCACATGAGCTGTCGGTCAAACAAACAACACAATGTAAGGAAACTCTCCCCAGAACAGGTATGACCCTGGTACCAGACATCGTGAGAAACAAAGGAATCCACTTTCCAAATGCCTAAATTTAACCAAATCTAGACTAAACTGACAGCCTGAAGTTCCAAGTTTATTGTTATTACTAGTAAGGTGTTCTTTTTCTTAAAGCTGTATTTCAACAGGTACAAAATTACCTTGATAATACACATTTGATATCATCAAGCTTCATTCTGGGGGTGGACCAATGTATAGCACTCAGGTTCACAGCCAACTGGGTGGACTATTTCAGTACTCCACAGTTGCTTCAGTGGAGGGAGAGCCCATTGTCAAGGTGCTTCCTGGGACAATCCCAGAGCGCTCTAGGAAAAGGGATGCTTGTAGGCACGAGGGGGCTCACAATGAGCCATGGTGGGCCACCGCCATGGCCCGTAGCAGCCTAATAGCAAGCCAAGGCAGAAAGCAGTGAGAGCTCCACTCTTTGAGAAGGTACTGTTGCTCAACAGTGCCCCCTGTGGACTGGCTACTTCCTGACCCTAACCTCTGGAAATACGCTGTCAAAGGGCAGGAAGTGTCAAGAATCAACAGAGAAGCCAGCCAAATGCTGAAACGCTACACTTCAGACCTATCCGGGAAAGATGAATGCCAAATTGCCTTAGTATTAAAATCAAACAATTGCTTTAGCTCAACCAATACTGGAGTATGACAGGTGTAAGACTTGGAAGCCAAAAGATAGGGCCAGCATAAGCATGTGAAGCTTCATCTAAGTCGAAGCTTAGAGACTAAAAAAAAGAAGCCAAGCACAACATTCCGTGCTGGGTGGGAAGGTATCCCCGTCAATTCTATCGCTGCACCAAAGCAATATGTAAGCCAAGGCATTCTGGTCCTGGCTAAGGACAACTTCTCCATATGAAAAGCTGATAGTCTGCAAAAGGGCTTCTGTTTTTAACTCCCATACCTAGTAGAGAAGTAAAATCATTTGTCACTTCTCCAAGAACTAACAATGGATGATAAATGAGTACATTTATTATTCATATCGAGGCTTTACCCCACAAAAATTATAAGCAGGTGACAAAGGGAGATGACAAATTTTAGGGGCAGGCAGAGAGGGGTTGCAATGAATTACTTCAACTAAAAAATTTACTTTAGATGTAACTATAATAGAACTTACATCAGGGGTAATGGTGAGAGTTTACTTTTACCTACATTTTAAACGTCTTATTTCTATTATTTTTACCGGCAGATCTCTACTACACAAATCTTTAAGCAACAACTCAACTACTGTAAAGGTCTGCGTAACAAGCATGTGTGAGATGCCTTAACTATTCAGTTCATTCAAATTTTCTGAAAATGTACTTGACTCATCACTGTTATCAGGTATGGAACAATCCCTTGAAACAAAATCAATATAAATCTATCTTTCATGTACCCAGCACTTCCTATTTTAAATGCTTTGGCCTAACTAATAAGTAACCCCAAATCACATTCTAATACATAATCTGACTCTGAAGCTGATTCATAAAAGGCAACTAAACTAAGCATTTAAAATAAAAACAAAAAGCAAAGCTTTAGGCGTGACTCACTTGCTGCAAAGAAGAATCCTGTGAGAAACCCGTTTCTTTAAAGTCAATTTCATCATCACTGGATGAATGAATATGGCAGGTTGTAACCTATATGCATAAAAATGTAAAAGACTATTTAACATAGAAACGTTTTGGACATTTGTATCAGCATTTTTATGGAAAAATCACATTTAGTTTTTCTCTCAACGTGTAACAGAAAAAACAAAGTCAGTCACAGTTAAACTGCCAAACCCGCCCAATGTGTCAAGGGCACCCTTCCTTCCCCGGGCCAGGCTGCCGCCCTGCCGCTCCCTTCTGGTTACTCCACTCCTCACTACCGACGCCGCCAGAAAGCAGACAAGAAGAGAGGTGAGTTACTCCATTTTAGTGATTTTGATAATCACCTCCAATTAAATGTTTACAAAAGAAAAGACAGAAGCAATGGCACAGATGAAACACAGAAACCCTTTCTGTGTACAGGGCCTGCAGGGTCAAACTGCAATCCCCAGGGATTACCAGTGCACCATTCAAAAGGTCAGGTTTAAATATAACCATTTCAAATTCTTGGACTTCCTGCCCACATTAAGAAAACCACTGTCCAATAGTACTAAATGTGACTTGAGTCGATAGCATTCCACTCACAAAAGACCCCAAATCATCCACCCCTAAAAATGTGCCCCCTTTTAAGTATTAAGTAAAAACACAAACATGAACTGCTCACCAATTCATCGTTAAGTGATTTTTATTAATTACAAATGTCACACAATATGGGGGGAAGCATTAACAATTAGAAATCAAGATAAATAATTAAGTACAGCACTAATAATAGTGATTGCTATATGGCAAGGGACAAACATGGACAGTCTGTAAAATTCTAGAAAGTAGTACTGTATTTCTGCGGGTATCTTACACACTATTCTCTGAGTTGTTTATCCTGGACTTTTCACAGAAGTGTTTTGGGCAGGGAATGTCAGCTTAGGGAAGACACGGGCTGTTGCTACCTGCCAGCTCATGAAGCTGTACCTAACTGGCCTGGTCTGTTTTGCAAAGTTGCTCCAACATTGGTTCAATAAACCCACAGTAGAATTCAAATAGGTCTGTACAGGATATGGCCTGTAAAATTCTGAGCAAATCACTGCCTGAATAAGATGAATCTCCCTTCTCTTTCCCCAACCATCTCTGGTAAAGACACCAAGCTTGGATGAAATTAAGCTGTAATAACCCAGTGTTTCCAGTTATTTCACTCTCCATTCTCTCGAAGGTATAGATAAAGCACTCCCATTCTGTTTGTGAATCTGGCCTGATGAAATCAAAGGTAGATTCTGTGATCAATGAAGGGCACCTGCTTGAGTCAAGAATGGCTTTAGTGAGTTGCCGGGTAAAGATGTGGGCATGGGGATGTTCCAGGAAAGCCTTGCCAGAGTGCAGAAGAGGAGTGGGAATACTGCTTGGTCATGGCAGCCGGCATCTCACAGGACTATGTTCAAGTGCAGGTCAAGTGGTTGTACTGCAGTGCACTCAAGAGGAGCTTTGGGCCACTTGGCTGGCAAGCCAGCACACACATCATGCTAGGCCAGTGTGTTTTAGGGGTGCAACCCCATGGTAGAGCACAGAAATAGAAAGCCATGCAAAGAACTGAACAAAATAGGACAAAACAGAGTTGGCGACTCTTAGCCAGGTCTTGCTGTCTAAGTTAAAATCGAATTCAATGTATCCTCATTCATACTTTTGCTTTTTCCTACAAAATAAGACTTTAACACTCTTTAAAGACGAGAAAGAAACTCACTTTTACTGAACTACTATGTGCCAGACATTGTGACCTCCCCTTCACACGTTCTACTTAAACTGGATCCTCAAAGCAATATCAGAAGATATTTAAAAATGCTTCTTCTCCAAAATGAAACTAGTTTTAGCAACTTACTAATAATCACATAATGCACACACATCTTCGCAATTGCATTAATGGAAGATGTGAGCCTGATTCTACCTACACCATCTGTGTCTGAAAAATCATTATTAACAAAATGAGCTAAGAAGATTATTTACCCATGGGGGAAACTTGCTAATCAGAATCCCATCAGTTCATTACTCAGACGTACACAAAACTGAGTTCCTGATCTACGCTTCCAAACACGCTCCTTTTGAGGCATCTCCAGCTCAGTAATTGCCACCTTCACTCTTCTTCAGCTAAAAACCTTGGTCATCTTGTTTCCTCCAGCCCACCCACCATGTCCCCTCTAGCTTCAAAATGGAGACTAAAATCCCTCTCCAGACCCATCGCCCCTCATCAAGTCTGTTATCAGCTCCCCAGTGCAAGTCAGCACTCTCCTCGCCTACACTAATGTCACAGCTGGCAGTTCCTCCTAAGCTCTTGCCCCACTGAGCAGTCTGTTCTCAACCCAACAGCCATAGCCATCTTTTAAAAATATACATCAAGGTATGGCACTTTTTAGTTCAAAACCTAACAAATTCTCATTAGATCAAAAAATAAGCTGCTCACCATGGACTAAAAAGCTGTAGAAAATCCGGCTGTTCAGTGCCTCTGGCCTCCAGTCTTTCTGTTCTCTCCTTTGCTTACTGCTACATCCACACGGGACAACATGCCAGTCCCTGCACACACTGGGAACAACCCAAATTTGGGTCCTCTGCATTTCGCCCTTCCCTCCCCACTCCACAAATGCACCTTCCCAGTGAGATTTTCCTTGACATCAGATTTTAAATTGTACACCTGCCCCAAAGACTCCCTAACTCCCTCCCATGTGTTGGCTCCTTAGCACTTATCATCTGAAACATGCAGAGTCATGCATTGTTTCACGACAAGGATACATTCTGACAAAGGCAATTCTGTCATCATGCAAACATCACAGAGTTCACGTGGTGAGCCTACTGCAGACCTAGGCTGTCCAGCAGAGCCAACTGCTCCTAGGCTACACACCTGCACAGCACAGTACTGCACTGAATACTGAGGCAACGGGAGCACGGTGGTATGTGTGTTATCTACACCACAAAAAAATGTGCAGTAAAATCGAGTACTCTAATCTTATGAGACCACTGTCATATATGTGGTCTACTGCTGACCGAAACATTATGCAGTCCATGACCGTGTGTGACACATATTGTGTGTGCACACGTGTCTCTTACTCATTTGTTTATTCATCTCCATTGAAGCAGAAATGTTTGCCAATCTTGTCTAGTACTATATCTTCAGTGTCTGGCACATTGTAGGCACTCAAATATTTACTGAATTAATGAATACTAATAATCACTGAATATGAACAAATACAGCAAAAAGCAACACGTATATAACACTCTTGCCAAGCTAGATATACTGTAAGTAAAGTACACTCTCGTTTTGGTGCAAATAGTTTCTGAGATATTATCTTCTTTCATATAAAATTTTTGTTTTGTTAACTGTTGTTACAGGAAAAAGCAAACTGGTGTTTTCTTTACTTTGGCTGATTAGGTTACCAAGGGAAATCAGAAGTGTGAAATGACTGTTAAACTCTAAAAGGTCCATATTAGTGACGAGTGAAAGCGAGAGACTTACTCCTTGATCCTCAAAGTGTGGTCCCACTGAGGACCCCCCGCAGCAACATAACCTAGGGTTAGCTAAAAACACCCCCTCTCAGCTTTCACCCCAACCTGCAGAAACTCCTGGTGACTAATACAGGCACACATTCAGATCATTCTACATCTCTTCTTCTATAAACTATCTTATCGATGACAGGAAAGAAGCATCGACACTTTTAAATACATTCTCCCCCTTGGAGAAGTGGGCAAAAAATGAAACAAAGTCAAATTTTTCAAAGTCAGTACAAAAACATGTCCTATGTTCTCTAAATTCACTCTACCTAAATCCTTGCCAATTTTTAGTTTGGGGACTTGGTCAAAACACAGAGGTCTTTGGATATAATTAAAACACCAACTTTTGCTCATCATGAACTCCAAACATAAAAACATAGGGAGTATATGAATCTGCTATGCACATATTTGGGTATGATGGAGCCAAATGATTAAAGCACTTCAAATATCTCAGAGAGAATTTAACTAAAATGTTACAGAAATGAAAGGAGCCTGGAACTGGGCACAGCTTATCCAAAAGAAGTGAGCAAGTCCTCAGGCACACAGCCCACAGGACAGGTGTTTGGTGTATAAATGAATGTATCCTTGCTGTAAACAGAAAAATAACAGGTCAGGTTAACAATGTACTAACGTAAGCATGTGGTGCTGACCTGTGCTGATTCCACTTCTATGAATATACCTGAAATGACTTCCAGAGAGGTAGCCAAGCTATTCCAAAAGCAACTAAGTCAAGGCAGTGTATCTAATCTTATCTATTTGGGAAAGGGAGCAGGGAATAAGTAAGCTTTTACTTAACTACCAATTCCAGTGATGAGTGTGTTAAGAAGGCAAGTGTAACTACCACATTTCAAACATGGGCACTCTTTTTCTATGTCACTTTTGCAAGGGTAAGGCCCACTGTATTTACCAAGTTGTGTTCATAATAATATTTACAATTGCATATTTCTCCTGAAACATGGTACCCAACCCCACTGAGATATAGCTCAAAAACATTCTGGACAGGAAAATGAACAGCCTGGAGGATATGGTTAAAATCTCCTTGGTGCCTAGACCTACTCTATAAGCATATTATACACTTGGAATCGCTGTAGCCCTCACAATACTACAAAGCAAAACTCCCTATTAGAAGGACTTCAGACTAAATGCAAGTGGTATTTAAGAAAGGGCTCGGGAACAAAGAATTGAAGAAGTCTTGAGATTCACCTGAAAGTCTCAACAGACAGCAAAATTACGGAGTGGGGCTAACTCATCAGGGGATATAGGCAATGTTAAAGAGCTCTATAGATCTAACCACTTTTGCTATATAAGCCAACTTATCATTCTGTTTGACTTCAGATTATGTAGTCCGAGTATGATGGTAGAGAACTAGAGCAAGCAAAGAAGAACTGAGACACAATCTGAGTGACAGATGGATGGAGCCCAAAATAATTTTTTCCAACACAGTCTACCAGGGGCTGAACGTTTTACTTGTTGCTGGATGACCACACCCTCCATGGGGATATATGTAATAACATTCACACACAATCTCAGAGCAGACTGCTGACAGCATACTGTACAGTAAGTAAGCATTATCTGAATTGTAATGAAGTCCTTCTTTATTACAGAACTGCTCACAAGAGAAATACGCTTGAGCTACCTAAGATAAAAACGATTGTTTAAAAGTCTGGTAACAAGCTTATTTGGACATTTTTGACTTCTACCTTTTAAGCCAATCAAAGGATAATTTTTTTAAAAGTTTCCCAAACAAAATCAGAATATTACTAAATATTCCTTTATAAGTAAGAAACAAGACAAAAATCCCCTTAAAAAAGACTATATTGACTGCAAAGGAATCAACACGGGAACCTCTCAAATTAAGCGGTTTAACAGCATGGGAAAGGACAATTTCACTCTACAAAAAAAACCCCTGATTATCCAGAACACTCAAGTTAAGCGAATATTCCAAGTATCTATCTACAATGGGTAAAACATTCATTAAAAATGACTTAACCCTTCCTTGATGACCCAGGGCGGTCAATACTAATGTCATTTTCTCTGCTGGGCTGTACTACACAGAGACACTCGGGCTATTAGGCCTTATGTCTATTTTAATTAAATGGCCTTTTAATAGTTATCTCAATTTCATAATTCTTCCAACTCTTAATACTTCCTAATTCTATCATTATGCCCAGCTTAAAAAGTGTGGCTCTGTCGAGAGTCTGGAAAAAGACGGCCATATTTTTAGGTAATCCACAAAGTAGGAGGCACAGCCCTCCAGGGAGTGACACACGAGGACCAAGTGGCTGCTCTCTGGCTTTCAGAGCCTGGCCTGCTTCCCTCTTGTTTCAGGCTGCCAGATCACTGAATTCCTAACAGTCAAGGTGTAACTGCGTACTAGAAATTCAAGACTGCCACAGCTAAATTTGAAATATAGAATTAAATGCCAAACACAAACACTTCAATGTCGAGTCACGTGCTGCTTCTAAGCCAAGGCCACCCCTCCTCGACTATCAGCTGGCATGTACTTGTCAAAGGAAATACTTTCCCCATCTTTAAAAGCAGAAACAAAGCAATACTTACCTTAAAACTTAATCTGTTAAAAAACCAAAAAATACATTCCAAAGTCCAATATAATTTTTAAAAAAATTATCAATGCCATTATTCCCTGGCTCGAAGTACCAATTCTGGTAAAAAATTTTAAAGCTGGGGTTTCAAAGTCATCTACAAAATATTCCCCCATTGGGAATGATCTAAAACGAGGGTACACTCAACTCAATAATATCAGAAAAATATCCAAATGAAATCTTTCGGTTCCTAGGCACCTAGGGTTATCAGCGGCATACAGCCACAAACCCAGCAGAATGGAAGGAAGGCAAGACGGTTGTTCTGCTGAGGTGCTTAGGCAGCAGGGCATGGAGGGAAATGGACACTAAGTAGGATGTGGAGCAGAAATCAGTGGCTTCTCAATATCCTTCTGTCATCCCAGGCAGGTAATTAGGAGTGGACTAGACAAATGGGCAAGAAGATTGTGAATACTGACCTCTCTTTCTGGTAAAGAGATAAGAACTTATCTTTGACTCACAGTTACTAAGGCAAATGGAAGATCTTTTACATCTTTCTGAATAAATGGGCAAAGGCTAAGAGCACTGAAAAAAATAAAAATGTAACCTTGTAAAACCTACTAGATCTACCGTGTTCCTCTTGTTAGTTTCTCCTAAGGAGCTTGTGCAGAATGTCTCCCATCGTTCCCTGACTTCATCGGGAAGATCTTCAGAGAGAGAAAACCAAAACAGTATTAGCACCACAATGACCCCACACAGACAAATAAAGTAAACAGGTAATATAAAAGTGGGCCTACTCACCTGGTTCATCAATGGTGAGCAGGCCCTATCAGCTGAGAAACTGGGTGGCAGCCAGCCCAGTGCTCTTAGAGCGATGGAATTATTACACCTTCCATAGGCCCAAATCCCACAGACTTTCAGGAGCCAGAATCCCCGCACCCAATGGTATAGGCTTGATTAGGCCAAGAGCCCTGAGGTAGCTCTGTGAACTTAGTAAGTTTCTAACAATGTTCTGGTAGAAGCTTTACCTGGAAAGTGTGTTTCTAAGAAGCCTTCCTGAGAAAGGTGGTAGGTGTTTGAGAAGGTGTAGGGGTGAGGGGATCTTTTTCCACGGTGAAGTTTAGAAAATGCTGCAAATGACACCTCCTGTACACTTCATTGAAATGCTCTCATTGGCACCTGGCCAATGAATGTTCCACAGAACCTAGTATGGCTTCTCAAACTGCTCTAAGATCATGTTTCCTAAATATTTTGTGTCATGGGCCAACATGGATACACATGTAAATACTGAAATTCTACCTTCTAGAGAAATGTTAAAGAAAAGGATAAACAACTGCTTTCCTAAGAAAGTCAAACCGTGATGTAATTTTAGACGCCTAACTAAAGTTGTCATCTGATAATTCTGATTTAAAACAGCCATGCATATGTGCACACTCACACAAGTGTACACACGTACCACCTGGCAAGCAGCTTCCATAAAGGAAAGACTGGTCTAAAAACTTAATGATATCACATGGCCATTTCTTCTTAGTTAGGACATAAAGATAAACTGTGTGGTGAAATGGCCCAAGGAAGAGTTTTATACCTCTTATACCTCTCTCAAGAAGTAAAATTACAACTGGGCACACAGCACTTTTTCCATCCCTGGGTGACAACTGTGCTTTTAGTGTACATTCAATAGGGAATAGCCTCTTGAACAAACAAACATTCTTAAGAAAAAACGGAAGGACTGGGAAATGATTTTAACTCTTCTGTACCACGGATGTTAAAGACTGTTCACATTCAGAATAGTTCTCAGGATTAGTAATCCTGTTGGGTACAAAAACCCAGAGTACACAGAGCTCCTCATGCTCTCATTTTAGAAGAAGACTCATGGCTTGGGGCCAGTGTAAAAAGCATCCATTCAGTTTCTTCCAAATAAGCTGGGGCTGATTAAACTGAAATGCTATACAGAAAGCGTCCTTTAGAAGCCAATACCGCTCATTTCAGTGATAGCAAGAAATGCTGATAAATGCCCTAATATTCCAGTTAAAGAAACTTAATTCAGAGGCTATATAGAGGCCTTCAGAAAATAGAAGGCAAAATTACAGCTGAAGTGGCTCAACTGCTAGCATATGAGTACTTCACAATACTCAAAAGAACGATTCATCGAGCAACGCTCTTAAGAATGACAATAGGTGACTCTTGTATGCTGAATCTAGCCAAGCCTGCGAATGCTTAAGGAATGGTCTGTAACTACGTGAACAGCAATAGAGCCAAAAACTGACACTGTTCAAATACATTCTCAAGAACCTCATTCAAATAGATAATTTGCCAAATATAAAGAAGTTCCACAAATCACTATCAAAAATGCTACACGCATTTCTACTTGACCCTTAAATCCTTTCTGCAACCCAACAAAAACATAATTCAAATTTCACCAATAACTTACCTTTGATAAGCTGCTGCACTAATGCACTGTTGGGGCCCTTATCAGTGCTATGCACGATACAGTTAGCTATCCTCGTCAGGTGTCCCATGTAACCATGCCGTCTTCCTCCCTCAGCCCTGATAAGAGGTAAAGGATAAATACTCAGATTCCTGATAGGATGAAGTGATGAAACACTCCGTAAGTGCTGCGGACTTTTAAGCAATCATTTTAAACACTGAAGGCACTGAAGAAGATGACAATGGACAGAAAAGAAAAGAAAAGAAAAAGGAATGGAAGGTGTCAGAATATGACCATGCAGCATGGTCTGGGAGGGGTCTGAAATTGTCAAAGATTATATGGCAGCCTCAGTCAACAGGCCACAATTTATTCAAATCTCAAAAATCATCACTCACTGTCAATAACACATTATCTTTTAAAAGATCAAATAAACATTCACTGATGCCTAATGTTACTGTTACATCTTTTTTATGAAACGTTTTCAAATCTTAATCAGATTATAAGGAACTGAAGTGAGAATTCTGCTAGTTCATTTTCTTAAAAGACAACAAATTTTTATTATATCAATGAATAGAAATAATTATCTACCAATGACATGTCTCAAGTTAAGATATCAGCTGATTTGAGGACTTAGCCAAGATAGGAGACGGTCAACTGGTACTTGACCATACACCATTTTGAACATATGCAAATAAACTCAGTCCTTGTCCTTTTCCAATTTAGGGTCTCATCTTCCCAATCACGATCAATCTTTACATTTAAATAAATTCATATCAGGCCAGGCACAGTGGTTCACGCCTGTAATCCCAACACTTTGGGAGGCCAAAGTGGGTGGATCACTTGAGGTCAGGAGTTCAAGACCATCCTGGGCAACATGGCGAAATTCCATCTCTACTAAAAATACAAAAATTAGCCAGGCATGGTGGTGCACACCTGATATCCCAGCTACTCAGGAGGCTGAGGCAGGAGAATTGCAAGAACCCAGGAGGCAGAGGTTGCAGTGAGCCAGGATTGTGCTACTACACTCCAGCCTGGGTGACAAAGCGAGACTCCGTGTCTCTCTCTCTCTCTATATATATATATACACACACACACACATATATAAAACAAATTAATTTATATCAATCTGAGTTATCTGCATATTTACAAAGTGCCAAGACTTTAAGCTCTATGAAACAAAAGATTTTTGACTGCAGAGAGCAGGGAACAAACACTGCAGAGATTTTTGCTTAGAGAGAGAAAAGCCTTTCAGGAGCAATAAGAAAAAAAAAAATCATCCTATGCTTGAAGGCTTGCTTGGAAAATAAAGTATCTGCCAGAGAATCTTAGAGGGCTTGGGGGTGCCTAAGGGTAAGAAAGTACAGGGTTGATTATTTATTTACAGACAAGATCTTGCTTGTCATCCAGGCTGCAGTGCAGTGATGCAATCACAGCTCATTGTAGCTTCAAACTCCTGGGCTCGAGCAATTCTCTCACTTCAGCCTCTTGTGTAGCTGGGACTACAGGCAAGTACCACCACACCCGGCTAATTTTTTGTAGAGCCAGGATCTCCCTATGTTGTCCAGACTGGTCTCTAACTCCTGGCTTCAACCAATCCTCCCATCTTAGCCTCCCAAAGCAGTGGGATTACAGGCATCTACCACCGTGCCTGGCCAGGGTCAATCTGCACTGAGTTGCTCAGAGTCTCTTTTAGTTCTTCAGTAAGATCCAGAGAGCCAGGTGTTACCTAGAGGCAAGTTAGTCACTCTCCTGCACTCCCTCAAGTACACAAGGGAAAAAAAAACAAACGCCCACCTCCAAGGTGGTCCACGGCTTCAAATTGCTTCAGGCTGCTGTGCAAGGAGACAAGGAAAGTTCTTTCAGGATCCCTCCAGATGGAGGGAATGGTATTCACCAGGCCTCCAGAAAACAGGGCTCACCAGGAGAGCAGGGTATAAACGATACCTCAGCCCTGGCCAGATGAGGAGCCAGCAAGAAAACTGGAGGTTGGGAAGGGCACACGGAAGCCAAGACGGAGTCAGACATATAACCAGAGGTGTCAACTAGGCCACAAACAGCACCATCAAAGAGCTCCATTTGGAAGAATGTATCTAAGGTCTACCAATACTAGCCCCTTGCCACAAACAAACAAAATGCCAATTTCCCACAAGAAGCCAAATCAAAACCCCAGCAGTGCTTATTAAACAATTAAAAAAAAAATCACACCTCACAAAGTAAGACTGACTCCCAAGAATCATCTAGCTTTCCTGGAGACACAGAGACACATAACAAGAATGCTAGGAAATGATCAACTACAAAGGACCATGAGAGAAATTTTGGGGGTGACAGAAATGTCTTGATTGGGGTGGTGGTGGTGGTGGTGGTGACTTCAGGCATCAGTCAGAATTCCTAGGAATGTACACCCACAATGAGCTTTACCATGTAAGAATTATATCTCAATAAACCTGTCTTAAAAACAAACACAGAAGCATGCCTTGAGAGTGTTTCCCAAACAGGCCCTTATGCCGCCATGCTTCAGAATCTATGGGAGGACATAGAGGCTCCCAGAGCACTAAAGAGGAACGCTGTTACAGACAACACCTGTAAGAAGTAGTTTTGTGT
The DNA here is from genome assembly GCF_002776525.5 of Piliocolobus tephrosceles. NCBI lineage: Eukaryota > Metazoa > Chordata > Mammalia > Primates > Cercopithecidae > Piliocolobus > Piliocolobus tephrosceles. The sequence continues at coordinate 5,758,222 of NC_045446.1, read as the reverse complement.
AACAAAGCTACTGACATGTATCAACTAATACTTCATATAACCTTGCCAATCAGCTAACAAACATTTTCTAAAAAGAAAATACTGAGCAATTTTTTCCTCTAGGTCCCTGTATTAAGCAACTCTTCTCTACAATGAAAATACGTATGTAGTACCTTCTGTTCTGAGTATAAGGTGACCAGGACAAATACACTAAGTTGAATCATCAAGGACTTCACTTAAACCTTCTAACTCTTAGAACAATAGCCATTCAAAAAGGACCAGGAGGTTTCAAAGGCAGCACAGAGGTGGGGAACACTCCAAACTCACCGGTTTTGCCCCCAAAACGAGAGGACCTAACAAGAAATTATAAATATTATAAAATAACTGTTACAAGAAATAAGCTGGGGAAAAGTTTAAATTCTAAAATGGCCAGTAACATGTAATTATTTCCATTTTTTTCCAGACTAGGGCAAGGAGGTATTATTTTCTTCATACTACCACCCTGAATTCCTTTCAAAAAACAATTTACTTACTGTTTCTTCTCATTCATTTCCCAGGCTTCAAGTATTCGTTCTATTAATTGACATTTTTGGAAAAGCTGAATAAAAAAGAATATTCCAGTTAACACTTCAAAGCATCGAAACTTTTTTTTTTAATTATACTTTAAGTTCTAGGGTACAAGTGCACAACGTGCAGGTTTCTTACATATGTATACATGTGCCATGTTGCTGTGCTGCACCCATTAACTCCTCATTTACATTAGGTATATCTCCTCCTAATGCTATCCCTCCCTCCTCCCCCCTCCCCACAATAGGACCCAGTGTGTGATGTTCCCCTTCCTGTGTCCAAGTGATCTCATTGTTCAATTCCCACCTATGAGTGAGAACATGCGGTATTTGATTTTCTGTTCTTGCGATAGTTTGCTGAGAATGATGGTTTCCAGCTGCATCCATGTTCCTACAAAGGACACGAACTCATCCTTGTTTAAGGCTGCATAGTATTCCATGGTGTATATGTGCCACATTTTCTTAATCCAGTCTGTCACTGATGGACATTTGGGTTGATTCCAAGTCTTTGCTATTGTGAATAGTGCCGCAATAAACATACGTGTGCATGTGTCTTTATAGCAGCATGACTTATGATCCTTTGGGTATATCCCCAGTAATAGGATGGCTGGGTCAAATGGTATTTCTAGTTCTAGACCCTTGAGGAATCACCACACTGTTTTCCACAATGGTTGAACTAATTTACAGTCCCACCAACAGTGTAGAAGTGTTTCTCCACATCCTCTATTTCTCCACATCCTCTCCAGCACCTGTTGTTTCCTGATTTTTTAATGATTGCCATTCTAACTGGTGTGAGATGGTATCTCATTGTGGTTTACGATTTGCATTTCTCTGATGGCGAGTGATGATGAGCATTTTTTCATGTGTCAGTTGGCTGTATGAATGTCTTCTTTTGAGAAGTATCTGTTCATATCCTTTGCCCACTTTTGGATGGGGTTGTTTGTTTTTTATCTTGTAAATTTGATTGAGTTCTTTATAGGTTCTGGATATTAGCCCTGAGAACTCTAGGTTAAAGAGAACAGTAGTATGTATAATCTAGCAAGCTAAATGTTGCTAAACCAAATGCAATGTGATAATCTACTGCAGACCCTCAGACCACCACAGGGATTCAAATCAGGATCCACACCCTCCACAGAACATCTATGGGAAACTCAGTATTACAGGTAGTGCAGTTAACCTAAAGCAAAGCCAGGTTTTATTAGCTGTGAAAATTCAGACCAGAAATATAAAACCTGAACTAAATTAAAACGGAATAAAGAAAACTATGCCTTGGCAAAAATTTAACTTAGAATCCAAAGTAATACTAGTACTTTTAAAATGTGAGCAAGTCTTACTTCCCGATGAACTAACATGACTGCATTAATATTAAACACAGGTGGATTTTGCCCAAATTCTGCAAGTCAGAGACAACTGCTGCGGGCTGCAATAATGGAATGTGCAGTGCTAGTTCTTCTCAGGTGTCATTTGTCTTTCCCGTCAACTTCACTGTTTCAAGCTAGCCTTTTCTACATTTCAGGTTTGCGAGTAAACCAAGTGTGGGCTAGAAATTTTTAAAGTACCATAGAACTACCAAGCAAGAAAAAATCTGAAGACTGACTTAGTAAAATTATCTCATATTTGACAGAAGAGAAAAAGAGACCCCAGGAAGAGACTCTCAACATCACAAAGAACTCAATTCTCCCGACTTTCAGTCACGTATTCAGCAAAGAAACTACACTCTGGTCTGCCAAGTAATAGTGCGAATGTTTTCTATAGTATTTAAATATCTATGATTCTTCAAATCATCAAAATATTTGTATATCTTCAAACCTATTAATTTTACCAAATAAGGAGGCCACTTAGCTTTTTTCTCACAAGACAGTTCACTTAACAGTTATTTGTCCGGTACTTGATTTATATAACGATTGGTTAAACGTGAAACAAACATGATAGTTAAATATTTAGACTCTGAAATCTAACCTCAAGCCCTTAAACCTCAATTCATACCACAGTCAAGTGGAAAACTGCTCTAACCAGGAGAGAGTGGGAGAAAAATGAGACCAAATAAGCTTACATGTTTTAATAACAAATTATCACCAGTGGAGTCTTGATCAGTAATTGTGGCATTTTCTGTGTTTTCAAATGGACTTGCAAGAATCAGTGCAATACAAATTTCCACTTGTGTATGCAAAAAGTTATTCCATGTATACTTGAAGAACATGTTCTACAAAAAAGAAAAACCATGTTTTATTTGGTTACCTCAATGTTTAAGCCAATACTTTAATACATTTATACAACAGTGATTTAATAAAGTAAAAATGATGTGCTCTCAGTCCAAAAGGACCAATTAAAAGGAACACGAGTTCACATCATTAGTACTTGCATAACCACAGTTTCATTTTCTGTGGCTTCAGTTACCCATAGTCAACCATGATCTGAAAATAGGTGAGTATAATACAGTAAGACAGGCTAATGCAAGAGATGACACTCACATAACATTTATTACAGTATATATAGTATTATAATTGCTCTACTTTATTATTAGTTATTATTAATCTCTTCCTGTGCTTAATTTATCAATTAAACTTTGTCACAGGTATGTATAGGAAAAACACATAGTATATATATAGGGTTCAATATCTGTGGTTTCGGGCATCCAAACGGGGTCTTGGAAGGTATCCCTCATAAATAACGGGGACTACATGGGGATGTGAAATACTGCTTTAGAGCCTGAATGGCATGCTATCTGCTTATGTGACATGCCAAAACTGGCATGGAATGTAGTAAAAAACCAACAACAAACATACAAAGACAAGAGAACGTTTGTCCAAGAGAAAGGGAGTATCATTTTTATTTTCAAAGCAACTAACACAAATACTAAGTGTGGTAAATTTTCTATAATTTTCAAGAAAATTTGTAAGAATTTCATTTTGATGCAACAAATATTTACTGATGGCTTTTGTGCAGGGTATTATTGTACGAGATGCAATATGGTAGACTGAGGTACACAAAAATATGGTCCACAATCTTGAGGTGCTCATGACTCAACTCTGGCATACAAAAACTAGAACTATCAGCAAAAACAAATGGTACCAGAGGCAGTAACGTGAATCTCCTGGAAGTACAAGGGTTTTCAAATTACTTGAAAAGGTAATAGCAATTCAAAAGGTAAAGAATTTCTAAAAGCACAAAATGCATCAAGTATGTATTTAGGAAATGGCTGGATCTGGTAATCTAATCTCAGCATGAAAAAGTAATGAATGACTCCTCCAGTAGTCTCACCAAATTTAGTCTCATCAAAAGTAGTCCTTAAGATTAACAGAATAAATTAACAATAACTGTACACTTTTATTAGTAAAATTAAAGACCAGTGATTAATGACTTCGCAAAGTTATATTCCCAGAGTTTTATACACTAGAAGGTAAGACAAAAACTACGTCCCCAGAGGGCAATGACCATGCTAGCTATCAAAAAAATGGTAATTCTTTAAATCTTCACGTCTTTTTCCAAATTGCTCCTGTTTTCTATGCTCTATACTGATTTATTTCTTTATTTTTATTTTTTGAGACGGAGTCTCGCTCTGTCGCCCAGGCTGGAGTGCAGTGGCGTGATCTCAGCTCACTGCAAGCTCCGTCTCCCGGGTTTACGCCATTCTCCTGCCTCAGCCTCCCGAGTAGCTGGGACTACAGGCGCCCGCCACCTCGCCCAGCTAGTTTTTGTGTATTTTTTAGTAGAGACGGGGTTTCACCCTGTTAGCCAGGATGGTCTCGATCTCCTGACCTCGTGATCCGCCCGTCTCGGCCTCCCAAAGTGCTGGGATTACAGGCTTGAGCCACCGCGCCCGGCCTCTCTATACTGATTTAACCCAAAGCTGAAATCTAACAGAAATGTCTCAGTGATGCTAGGAATCATAATGATGTGGCTGATAAGGCACATATGGGTTTGAAGTTGGGTGAATTCGAATCTTGGCTTCACCACTCACTAGCCACGGAATGTGCCCTCTCTCTGGGTATGATCTGAAAACCGTGTCCCCTCTCACTGCAACGCTCACCGGGGTGTCCTGGAGACCACCCAGGACCACATGGATAGTGTACAGAAGATAACATTACAATGCCCATCATAAAGTGAACAAACATCTCCTTTGAAACACCCCCAAATCTCCCCCAAATATATGATGTGACCAGATGTCTCGTGAAACCTGCGAAAGGGTTAACCCTCACGCTTTCTGTGCTGTGGGTGGCAGCACAGAGAGAAGCAGCATGGGCTCCAGAGCTGGGCCTGTGGATTCTAAGCACAAACTCTGAAACTGGGGAATTCAGGGGTCAGGGAGACCTAAATCACCCCTGGGCTCTTCCTTCTCCTTCCATCAATAAGCACGCTAATCACTGTCTCAAGGAAGAGTCAATCCAGGCTCAAATCAATTAAGACCATATGGTATCAGGTACATTATACAGATACTTCCCAGTGGCAAGAAGATAAAGGTTTGTCCCCTCACTAAATACGAACAGAAAACAATGCTGCACCCAGCAGTCATCGTCCACGAGACGGAGCACAAGGGAAAGGCCGATGTCGCTTAATCATCTTCAAAATCCTGTGTTACAATTCTTTATACAAAGCAACAGTAGATGCCTAGTGAACAATTACAAGCATTCAAAATTTATGATAAACTCAAGGCAAAAACTACCTAAAACACCATTTATGCTCAGACCAAGAAAAGTCACTGACATATTGTAAATCTGTAAGGTTGTAACTTGGTTAAATATCCATGAAATATCAATGGCAAATTAAAATGTCTGTGAGCAGGGAAAATCTCACCAATATGACTCCAATGCTATTCAGCTCCATAAGGTCCCCATTTATACTGCTGGTATTGGTTTGAAGCAGGCTGGATATCAATCTAATGACATTCAACCGGGTATTCCCCACAGGAGGATCCAGCACACCCCATGTGGTCTTCATCACACTTTTCTGAAGAAGAAAAAGCTTTCCAATTAAATTCAGTTAAATGAACAAAGCAAATGGTGTATTTGCTAAGACATGACACTAGTTTAAATCCTGCAAACAACATGGCCTTAATTTTACACCTGAAACAAAATCTAAAGCTGCTCTTGATATCTTTCAGATACAATGAAATAACCAAGCAGGAAAAAGGAAAAAAAGGCAAGTAATTTCCCTGGACCATAAATTTTATAAGAAATCAAGTATCTCTCTGCCTCAACATTCCAAGCTGTCATGAGAAGAAAGCAGAAGGCTACAGAATACTCTAGGAAAAAGCACAATATTTCAAAATCTGACCAGAAATCTAAACTAAAAGAAGTTATGGCAGGGCACAGTAGCTCATTCCTATAATCCCAGCACTTTGGGAGGCCGAAGCAGGTGGATCACTTGAACCCAGGAGTTTGAGACCAGCCTGAGCAACACAGTGAGACCCTGTCTCTAGAAAAAAAATTAGCCAGGCATGGTGATGCACACCTGTAGTACCAGTTACTCAGGAAGATGAGGTAGGAGAATCACCTGGGCCTGGGGAAGTTGAGGCTGCAGTGAGCTGTAACTGTGCCATTGCACTCCAACCTGAGCAACAGAGTGAGACACTGTCTCAAAAAAAAAAAAAAGGAAGACAGAAGAAAGAAAGAGGAGGCGGAAGGAGGAAGAGGAGGAGGAAGAAAGGAAGAAGAAAAAAGAGGAAGAAGAAAAAAGTGGTGGTGGTGGTAGTAGTTGCTACAAGTGGTTTTGGAATACAATCCTCAGTCTGAGCCAAATCTGTGATAAAAATGCAAATTCAGACGTTGCCTCTGGATCACAAACCTGAAATGTGATCATTCTCAACCTGTTCTTGTCCATCAACAGGAGTCTCTATAGTCCGAAATCACAGAAGACAGAAGCAGAACACTTCCTAACTTTAGAAGTCTGAGAGGCAAGGGTGGCATGTCACACCCTAGGTCAGGCTGACCTCTCTGCCCTCCCCATCCACATCAACAGCCTCGCTCCCTCCGGCTCCCACCCTCCCGAGGACTGGCAGAGCTGTGAGACTCATGGTTCTGCTCTCTATGGAAAACAGCTCTAATTGGCAGGCTTTGTAAAAAACTGCATGGATCTACTTACAGATACATCATATAGTAAAACCAGGTGCAAATAGAACTCACTTAGTCCTCGGAGTAACAGAGAAGTCCAAACAAGACCCTGCCTAATACTTCTGAATCGGGGCCAAGAACCAGATGCCACCTGTTTGTCCACCCAGAAAGAAGATGGGTAGGCCACCTAACACACAGGTTGGGCCCTTTCTCACACACCTTCTTCCCTGTCAGATCCTTCTCCCACCTCTGTCTTTCATTTGTGATGTTCTATCCTCTTCTAAATCTTTTCTTTTTCTTTCCTTACTGTTTTTCTTCCCAGGACTGGCATGAAGGATGCCACTAACCATCACTGTCAAACACCAACAGAGGCACTTTCCCTAAGGGCGAGCACCAACACTATGGTCCACATCCAACACAGGCTGAATGCAGTTAAGAAGATGTGGCTGGAATGGAACCAGCAGAATAATGCAAACTCTGAGTGCAGCGGTGGAACCACGACCTGCTAACCGATGGCATCAGGTATCTGAAAAGATGATCTGGAGCTGAACTAGACTCCCTTGGTTATGTAAGTTATCCTGTACTCCCCCAACTCCAAATAGTTAAATAAACAGAAAACATATAATTTAGAAGTGAGAAACTAGTATTCTAAATTCCCAATAACTCGCACAGTAGATAACCACAGAGATACATACTATATGGGACACCAGATTCAATGACATAGGGCAGAAAAAAAAGGAAACTTAAGAACTGTTGCTGGGAACAGAACTCGCACGGAACTGAATCTTCCACCCTAGACTCCAAAAGCAAGTGATTCTTACCCTTATCTAAATCTGTACCAATCCAAGGGGCGAAAGAACACCGTTTATAGACTGCTGACAAAACTCTTGCGGGTCTTCACTGAGGAAACAGTCATTTTAAAATTAGCACATGGGAGGCTCTGTACTGAAAAACCTCCAAGTCATATTCTCTCCAAATTGTATACTAACTTCAACCTACTCTTTCTTAAATAAGGTCGACTGTACATCAGACATATACTGCTCCAACTCTGAATAAGAAAACACAATTTCAAAGATCAGTTTCTGAAAGATTAGCTTTTCCTGAAACATTCAAAAATAGTATGTTATGTTACAAGAAGAAAATTCTTTTTTTCTTTATTGGCATGTAAGTACCCAAGAATTCACAGAAGAATGAAAAGGTAAACTTCCTAAGCAGATGAATATTTTGTTTAATTCTCCATTCTCCACTCAAAAACAGTAAAAATTACTGACGGTGTTATCTTTTCACACATTTGGTCCATGCAGACCACAGCCAGTTCTGCCACTCCTAAGGCCTGCATACATTCGAATGACTGTTTCAACCAAATTACTGGCTGGGCAGCCATGCTCAAGATAGCTCCCCTACCTTGGGTGGCTCCAGCAGGAGTTCATGAAAAGATCCAAGTCTTCCTCTGATGGCTTCTAGAACACTCCTGTTTACTGAACAAGCTGAATGGCTCATGCCTGGTGGGCAGACTTCTATATGGCCTTCGAATCTTGAAACAAAGCAAATTATAATATAATTTTAGTTATTATAATTTCAGAACAAATCATTCAAGGTTATCAACCATATATGTCTTTACTTAGTGATTATATAATAATGGTTATATCAACATTTCTGGCTGTGGGAAGAAAGGCTAGGAAGAAAGCATGAGGCAGAAGAGGGTTAATAAAAACCTCAGCCTCTATAACCTGCAACCCAAACAGCTACAGTATCAGATAAGAAATTACATGTGATTTCTTCCCATTCTAAACGTTGTTAAGTCCTCATAACTATTATACAATAACAAGTCTCTACCTGACCAGGAAATTCAGAGCAAAAGAATCCAACCTCTGGATTATAGGGCACCCCACACTGCCTGCCAGTTTGGTTTGTTATTGATGAACAGGCCTATACTTGTTCCATACAGTTTTTCTTAGATAATCAACATTATTTCCTATTTAAAAGGTTTAAATTATTCTACACAAAGCTCATCTATGCTCACTATAACCTACTTCTTACAGGAAAACAATTACAGGTGGAATGAGAGTTGGGTAAATACTCAAGGATAAGAATGCTGGGTGACATTAAAAATGTTTACTTTCTAAGAACTGACAAATATTTCTACGAAGTGGCTGTATTCCCACTTTGCATTCCCAGCAGTAATGTGTGTGACTTCCAGCTGCCCTGTATACTGCACTGAGTACTGTCTATTCTGTTTGTCTGCTTTAGCTAAGTAGTGGGCTGAATGATGCTCTCCTACCCAAAACATACGTTCACATCCTAATACGCATGGCCTGCAAATGTCACCTCGTTTGGAAAAAAGATCTTTGAAGATGAAATTAATTAAAGATCCTGACATGAAAGAATATCCTAGATTATCCAGGTGGGCCTTAAATGCCATCATAACTACCTTGGAAGAGAGAAGAGGCAAGACAGACACAGAGGGGAAAGCAATGTAAAGAGGATGCAGAGAGATCACAAGCCATGGAATACCAAGAACTACCAGAAGCTAGAAGAGGAATGCCTTAGCACCTCTGAAAGGAATTCAGCACCATCAACACCTTGATCTTAGGCTTCTAGGACTCAGAACTGTGAGAGGATAGATTTCTGTTTTGTTGTTGTTTCCTGGGCTCAAGTGATCCTCCTTCCTCAGCCTCCTAAGTAGGTGTACAGGCACATGCCACCATGCCTGGCTTTTTGTTTTGTTTTGTTTTGGTAGAGATGGGGCCTTCTCAAGTGATCCTCCCGCCTCAGCCTCCCAAAGTGCCCGGCATGAGCCAACACATCCAGCCTAGGTATTCTTCATATACCTGGATATAAGTCTCTTCTCACACATTATCAATATTTTCTGACAGTCTGTGGCCTGTCTTTTCATTTTCTTAACAGAGTCTCAGAGCACAATTTTAAAATTTTAGTGTAGTCTGAGTTGTCAACTTCTGTTTTATGAATTGGGTTTTGGCAACGTGTCTAAACAATCTCTATATAACTCTGAGACAAAGACTTTCTTCTGTTTTCTTCTAGAACTATGAGTTTTATGTCTAGTTTTATCATCCATTTTGAGTTAATTTTTGCATAATCTGCAAAATACATATCAAAGTCCAACTTTTTGCATAAAATACCTAACCATTCAGGACCATTTATTGAAACCATTGTCCTTTCTCCACTAAAATGTAGCCCCCATGCCTCTGCCCAAAACCTCCTGATCACACGGGTGGGTCTACCTCTGGACTCTGCTCTGTCCCAGTGATCTGCACATCTATTCGTTCACTACACCGTCCTGATTGCTGTCACTCTGTATTCAGTCTCAAAATCAGAGTGTGAGTCCTCTAATTTTGTTTTCTCTTGCAAAATTGTTTTGGCTACTGTACTTACTTTGATTCTCGTGCAAGTTTTAGAATTCACTTGTTGATTTCTAAAACATCCTGCTTATAATTTGTTTGGAATCACATTGAATCTACAGGTCCACTTGGGGAGAAGTGACATCTTAACAATACTGAGTGTTCTAATCCATGAACAGAGTATTTCTCTCCATTTATGTAGGTCATCTTTGATTTCATCAATATTCTATAGTTTTGGGGCATTAAACCTTGCACACATTTTGTTAGTTTTGTATCTTAGTATTTCCTTTTCTCTATGCTATAAAAAATAATACTTTGAAAAAATTTCAAATTCCAATGTTCATTCTTAGTACATAGAAATGCAATTAATTTTTGAGTGTTGACTTCATACTTGCAATCTTGCTAAATATATTTGTTAGTTCTAGGAGTTTTTTTTTTTTTCTTTAATGTTCTTTAGGATATTCTACAAAGACAATCCTGACATCTACGAACACAAGCAGTCTGACACCGCTCCTTCCACTCTGAATGTCCTTTCTTTCTTTCCTGCCTTACTGTTCTTGCCTGGACCACCAGCATGGCTTGAATAAGAGTGGTGATGGTGAATATGCTTGTTATGTTCCCCAGTTTCAGAGAAAATCACTTCAGTCTTTAACTATTAATAACTATGTTAGTTATGGGATTTTAAAAAGAGGGCTTGGCCAGGCACTGTGACTCGAGGCTGTAACTCTAACATTTCAGGAGGCCAAGATGGGAGAACCACCTAGGGCCAGGAGTTCAACACCAGCCTGGGCAATATAGACTCCATCGCCACAAAACATTAAAAAAATTTGGCTGGACATGATGGCTTGTGCCTATAGTCCTAGCTACTTCAGGAGGCTAAAGTGGGAGGATCACTTAGGCTCAGGACATCAAGTCAACAGTAAGCTATGATCGTGCCACTGCACTCCACTCTGAATAGCAGACCTTATCTCAAAAAATATAAATAAAATGAAAGAGGGCTTTATCAGTTTTCATCCAAGTTCCCTTCTATTACTAATTTGCTGAGACGTTTTATCACAAAGGAGTTTAACAGAATGATAGGTTTTTCTTCATTGATCTGATGTGATCAGATCTGTTGTCTGTTGATGTGAAGATTTTTGAAGAATGAATGAGCCTTGCATTCCCAAGACAAACCACACTTTGTCATGATATAGATTATCCTTACAATATACTGTTAGACTTGATTCACTCATATTTTCTTGAGGAATTTTACATTTCAGCTCTTGTGGCATCTTGCTACTTGCAGTCGGCCCTCTGTATTCACAGGTACTACATCCACTGACTCAATAAACTGTAAATGAAAAATATTCAAAGAAAGCTGGGCGAGGTGGTTCACCTAGTCCCAGTGACTTAAGAGGCTGAGGCGGGAAGATCACTAGAGGCCAGAAGTTCAAGGCCAGTCTGGGCAACATAGTGAGACTGCATCTCTAAAAAAAAAGGTGAAAAAAAAAAATGCCAAACAAAAAAATAATACTATTTAAAATAATGAAAGAGCATAACATATATCATTTACATTGTATTACGCATAAGTAATCCAGAGATGATTTTTTTTTTTTTTTTTTTTTTTGAGACGGAGTCTTGCTCTGTTGCCCGGGCTGGACTGCGGTGGCCGGATCTCAGCTCACTGCAAGCTCCACCTCCTGGGTTTACGCTATTCTCCTGCCTCAGCCTCCGGAGTAGCTGGGACTACAGGCGCCCGCCACCTCGCCCGGCTAGTTTTTTGTATTTTTTTTTTTTAGTAGAGACGGGGTTTCACCGTGTTAGCCAGGATGGTCTCGATCTCCTGACCTCGTCATCCGCCCGTCTCGGCCTCCCAAAGTGCTGGGATTACAGGCTTGAGCCACCGCGCCCGGCCTCAGAGATGATTTAAAGTACATGGGAGGATATGCGTAGGTTACATGCAAATACTATGCCATTAATACGAGACTTGAGCAACCGCAGATTTTGGTATGCATGGGAGTACTAGAACCAATCCTTAGCAGATACAGAGGAACAAATCTAGTTTTTGTTCCCATGATTTTGTGTAGTTTAGTCTAGTTTCAAAGTGATGCTGGCTACATAAAATGAGTTGGAAAGAGTTCCCTCTTCTATATTCTGACAGAGTTCTTCCATCTTTGGTAGACTTCACCAATGGAGCCCATCTAGGCCAGGAGTTTTCTTCGTTGAAGGTTTTAAATGTAAGTTCAATTTCTTCAACTGATACGGGGCTGCTCAAGCTACCTGCTTCTTTCTTCTTCAGTGATCTTTGGCAATTATTTCCATCGCATATAAACTGCTGAATCTGTTAATGCATTGTTTGTAGTATTCTCTTATTATTCATCTAAAGTCCACAGAAAACAGTGTTAAAGTTCATAGGACACAGTCATTCCTATTATTTTTAATTTGTCTCTTTTCTACTCTTTTCCTAATCTGGATGGAAGTTTATCAATTTTATTGATCTTTTCAAAGAACCAGCTTTCGGTTTCACTGATTTTCTGTATTATTTTTCTCATCTCAAATCCACTGACTTCTACTCTGAATTTTACTATTTCTTTCCTTCTGCTTGCCTTGGGTTTGCCCTGCCTTTACCACACATTCTTTCTTCTTTTCTAACATAACCACTTAATGTTATCAATTTCCTTCTACTGCTTTAACTGCATTCCACAAATTCTGACAAGTCCTATTTCCATTATCAATTAGCTCAAAATACTTTCTCTCATTTTCCTTGTCATTTCCTCTATGACACTTGGATTATTTAGCGGTGTGTTAATTTTCAAGTATTTGAGGCTATTTCAGAAATCTTTTTTATTGATTTCTACTTTAAACAAAGTATAGTCTAAATATAAATGTTATGTGATTCTTATTATTTTAAATTTATTAAATTTGTTTTATGATGAGAAACTGGTCTCATCAGCAAATTGTCTCCTCAAATTCCTATGTTGAAATTCTAACTCCCAATAAGATGATATTAGGAAATGGGGCCCTCAGGAGGTAATTAGGTCATGAGGGTAGAGCCCTCTAAATGGAGTAAGTATCCTTATCAGAAGAAGCAGAGTTTGCTTCCAATCTCTCTGCCACGTGAAGACATATTAAGGTAGTAGCTGTCTGAAAACCAGGAGGGAAGCCTTCACCAGACACTGGATCTGCCAGTGCCTTGAAGTTGGACTTCTCAGTCTCCAGAACTGTAAGAAATAAATGATGTTTAAAGCCACCTAGTGTATGGCAAGTTTTTTATAGCAGCCTGAGCTAAGACACTTGGTAAGCTTCATGTACACCTGAAAAGAATGTGCATTCTGCTGCTGCTAGGGGAGTGTTCTACAAGTCTCAATTAGGTCAAGCTGATTGCCAGCGTTAAGTCTTCTGCATTCTTAATGACCTTCTGTCTAAATGTTCTGTCGACTTCTACAGAATAATTTTATAAATACACAAAAAACGATGGTACAGAGTTCCCATAGAAGCCACACAGTTTCTTTCCCCTATTAACACATTAGTATTGTGCATGTCACAATTAATGAACCAGTATCTATACATGAAATACATACTTTATGTAGCTATCCTTAGTTTTTTTTTTTTTTTTGAGACGGAGTCTCGCTCTGTCACCCAGGCTGGAGTGCAGTGGCGCGATCTCAGCTCACTGCAAGCTCCGCCTCCCGGGTTTACGCCATTCTCCTGCCTCAGCCTCCCGAGTAGCTGGGACTACAGGCGCATGCCACCTCACCCAGCTAGGTTTTGTATTTTTTAGTAGAGACGGAGTTTCACCCTGTTAGCCAGGATGGTCTCGATCTCCTGACCTCGTGATCCGCCCGTCTTGGCCTCCCAAAGTGCTGGGATTACAGGCTTGAGCCACCACACCCAGCCTGCTATCCTTAGTTTTTAATCTAAGTATTTTCTCTGTTCCAGATTCCCATCCACGATACCCATTATATTTAGTTTATATTTAGTTGTCAAGTCTCCTAAGCCTCTTCTTGGCTGTAACTGACTTTGTTTTTACCTACCTTCACAGTTTTGAGTAGTGGTCAGGTATTTTGCAGAATGTCCCTTGACTGGAACATTCTGGAGTTTTTCTTATGGTTACGGTTTTTTGAGAGAAAGATTATATGGGTAAAGTGTGATCTTTAATACATCATATCAAGAGTATATGCTGTCAACAAAACATTGGCTATTGGCTTTTCTTCTGGGACAGGGTTTCCCTCTGTCATCCAGGCTGGGTGAAGTGTAGCAACCACAGCTCACTGCAGCTTTTCCTGGCTTAAGCGATTCTCTCACCTCAGTAACCCAAACTGCTGAAGTTTCAGGCGTGAACCAATGAGCCTGGCTCTAGCAATTAACTGAATTTCTGGCTGAGGTAGTGTTTGCCAGGTTTTTCCACTGTGAAGTTACATTTTTAATTCTCTTTTTTCCATACTGTACTCTTTAGAAGGAATTATGCACAGTCCACACTTAAGGAGTAGAGAGTGCTATTCTGCCTCCTTGAAGATGAAGTACCTATGTAACCTATTTGGAATTCTTCCACATGGGAGATCTGTCTCCTTTTACCCATTTATATATGTATTTTATAATTTGGGCTTTAACACAAAATGAGTTTATTACACAACTTATTCTGGCTTTGACCATTGGGAACTCTATGTAGTTGGCTCCAATGTCCCAATGACAGCTGCCATCATTTGGGTTTTTTGTTTGTTTGTTTGTTTGTTTTAATTTTGAGGATTTCCTTATTTTCTGGTACTATAAGTTGTTTCAGACTTATATGTTTCTCGCCCTGGTCACAGAACCAGCCAATTCTCTGAGGAGCTCTGGTTTCTTTTATTGGAGAACAGTAATAGAAACCAAGATTCTGGGCACTTGCATTTGTTCCTGGAGGCACGTCATTATTGCTGGGACTTCTCGGCTCACAAGTATCTTTTTTGTTTAACTCTTCATACTTCAGTATGGATACTTTCTAAGGTCCTATGATGATTCTCTCCTCAACTATGTCAACTAAGCCCAAAGGCATTCTTCATTTCTGCTGTTTTTCACTTCTAGCGTTTCCATAGGCTCTTACATCTCTCTGCTAATATTCTTCACCTATTCATATGTTTTCCACTTTTCCCACAAGTCTTTAACATAATCATATTTACATTTAAATTATCTGACAGTTCCAACATTTTTGAATCTAGTGCTATTGATTGCTTTTTCCCTTGACAGTTTGTTGGCGTTTTTATCTTGTTTCTTCTAATTTTTGGTTGATAGATGGACATCTTACATAAAATCTGATGTAAATAGCATTTATATAAGAATGAACATGTCTCTTTTCTAGGTCTTAAGTGTGGGGATTTGAATCAGTCTAGTCATCTGCAGAGCTAGGTTTGGGCTTTGTCGTTACTATGATTTCTCAAAGTGCACTAAGGACTTCAAGTCCGTCTCAAGTTACTTGGTGTTTACGGCTAAGGCCAGTTTGCCAGGTGTCTCTCACTGTCTGCTCTGCCCATCAGCTGAGGTCCTCTCTTTAAACTTGCTCCTGTGACTCACAAGAGGCTCCTCCCCGACGCCAGCCTTTCCTCCACAGCAGTGTTGTTACTGGATCACGAGGCCTGGTGGAGAAGGAAAGGATGCAGGAATGCTCTGCTGTGTTCAACCTCAGTCTTAGGCAGTTGAAGTGTCCCCGGGTCTAGGGTTGGGGCCTTCTCAGTGATCCTGCCCTTACCCTCGTGGTAGGGGATTCTCTAATGGTCTGGATCCAGAACGTATTCCCACTTCTACCAGGGGACAGAGGGCTTTTATTGTTAACCTGTTCTCAGTGGCTTAAGAGTTTTGTTCAGTAGAGGCAAGAACAGAGAAGGATCCTGGAGGCGTAGTGTGTATTTCCCCCAAGGGCTGCTCCTCCACTCCTCAGGCCTAAACTACAATGAAAGCTTTCTCTGGTCTCTGCCCTGCCGTTAGTATTTCTTGTCCAGAAGGGCTTGCAACTGTGTGTCTTGGACAGTCAGGGTCCCCTGTGTCCGGGACTGTCAGAGTTTCCTTATTCTTTGACCTTTAAGATGCTTTGGAAGTTACATGACTTATTGTTATTCTACTACATTTATTTAAAACCATACCTGAACTATAATTTTACTGAGATGGAGATACCGTGTATGAGAATGTACCTCAACTGCCCCAGTATAAGAACTGCAATATGTACTGACACTCTTCTCCTTATTTCTTGAGTTTTGTTAAAATAATCTGGAACTCCTTCCATTTTTCAATATTTGACTTATTTCAATTATTTATTCTTAACATTTAAACTTCATAATAATATTGTCATATCCCTACCCATTTCTTGATCATAATTTACCAATATGTTCCCTTAGTTCTTCATTCTTATTTTTCTGGTTGGCTTTAATAAAGTCTATCTTCAAGTAATTTCATCTCATCAACAGTACAGAGATGAAACACTGAGTGTTTGCCCTCACATATCAACAGAAATGTTTCAGCCTCAGAATCCTGCACTCTGTTGTTCAGTATTTATTTAGCTTCACAAAGGAGACATCTGGCAGTCTGACTGGCTTCACAAGTAGCCCATTTTTTCTTATACAGATACTTCTAAGATTTATTCTTTATCCTCAGAATTCAGAAATCTTATCAGTATAGAGCTAAGATCTGAGGCCTATTTTATTTCTTTTATATGTGACAGAGTCTCACTCTGTTGCCCAGGCTGGAATGCAATAGCATGATCTCGGCTCACTGCAACCTCTGCTTTCCAGGTTCAAGCGATTCTCCTGCCTCAGCCTCCTGAATAGCTGGGATTACAGGCACACGCCACCACGCCCGGGTAATTTTTTAATTTTTAATAGAGACAGGGTTTCACCATATTGGTCAGGCTGGTCTCAAACTCCTGGCCTTAAGTGATCTGCCTGCCTCAGCCTCCCAAAATGCCCAGATTATAGGTGTGAGCCACCACGCCTGGCCCTGAGTCCTATTTTAAAACTTCAATCTTGCATGGTATTTGGCAAACCTTTTCTGGTTTTAGGACAAGTTCCTTCTGGTCAGAAATTTCCCTTTATTGTTTCTTATATTACTGTTAACTTTGTTTGCTCTTTAAGTTGTACATTTATGTGTTTTTCACTTCCACATGCAAAAATTTATGCTGTTTTTCCCTCATTTATTTCTCAAGTAGTACGAACCTCACAGCACCACCAAATGTGTTTTTAAACCACTTTTAACAGATGACGTGATGGCCCTGTAGCCTGGGTAGCAAGAGAGTACCATACCGCTGGGGTAGGAAGAGGGCACTGATTTTCCTAGAAAGACACAGGTAGGCAAACAACCCCCAAACTACAACATACTTGAAGCAGTACCACCACACTGCCCTTCCATTAGTACTGACCAAAGATTAGGCAAAGCAGCAACAGAGATCAGGAATTGGGGAAGCAGGGGTTGGTTGGTAAGGCTGCCTTCACTATTTTGCTAGAAACCTAAATTACACCATCAAAAGTAAATACAGAAACCGTGAATGGCTGAAGTTTCATATGCTAAGGATGGACTCTGTCCCTTGTTTAATGAATGAATACTGGGGTAAAAAATACAAATTCCAATCTCTGTATAACACAATCCTGGAAAACTTATAATTCTCATGCTCTAAGAGCAGTTAGAAAACTCTGATAATAAGTAAATCTGCACTGGGCATAAACTATAAAGAATAACATGACATACATTAAATGGCTGGTCCAGGGGCAGAAGGCCACACATGGGAAAAGCAGGCCTTATTTCTGATTATAAAACACGAAGCAGAAATTCGTCCTTGAAGGCTCAAGCCACCTGCCCATGCATTTTAAGACAGCCTCAACTGCAGTGCCCTCAAATGTGAAACCCAAGAAACCACCACCTGAAGGCCTACGTATCTTAAAAAGGAATGAAAGGAATCACAAGATAGAAAGACTTTCTCAATGACCAGGAGAGCTACCCACTGACCAGGAACACCTATTTTCAATTATCATGAGCAAGAAATAAGCTTCTCTGTTTCTGAGCCATTATACATGTTTTTGATTATAGCATTTATTATAGTAGCATTTTCCTAACTACTACTACAAAAAAAAAAAAAAAGACTAGTCTAAATACTGCCAATAAATAGTGTCACCAAACCACAGTTTTCAACTGCATCCCTATATGTGGTATTCATATAAAACTTGGCTATGGTTCATATAGTAGAAGGAGAATCAGCAACTGCAATTCAAAGGTATTCTATTACAGCTTATCCACCAAGAATTTAACTCTTAACTTTAAAAAAAATCTGAAAGCAAAACAATATGGTTCATTTTGTAAGACATAAGAAAAGCTTACGTTGGTCGTCGTGTCTCAAGTAAAGTCAGCAATATCTGGATTGCACTGACTATGGCTGATTCATTTTTCTCCTTGTGGAAAATATTTGATAGAAGCTGCTCTATAATTTCTTGCCTAGGGAAACAAATCAATAATCACTAACTGCAGTATCACTTATCACCAACAACTTCAGAAAAAAAGGCGACGGCACAAGACAAGCGTCACTGAAGAGTTCTATCACACTTGGGTATATTTGTTTTACTATTTTATTTCTATATACTTATTAAAGTAGGCAATTGATCCTATTTATAATTTACACACATGCACATGCACACAAACACACTCACTCACCCTATCTCTTTCCCTCAGCAAAATAACCCGGGCCATGCTTGTCTTTGCCAATTTTGTTGAGAGCCAACAGAATCTCAAGACAAAGTCACCTCCTACTCAAACCAAGACTCATGATGATGATGATGATGACTGGGGCTAGGGGTGGCAAGAAGACATAGAAACTTTCACCCTCACTAAAGAAGGGAAAACATTCAGAAAGGCTATTAGAACCCGTGAATGTTCATGAACGTTTTCCCACAAAGGCATAAATGTGTAATTAGCAAAGATCTGAAACAGAAAAAAGAAAACATCAGTTGCTGCATTTTACTCTACAAATACAATTTGAAAAAGCAAAATAAAATTGCAGCAACAAAATAAATGTGACTAAATTAAATGTCCAAAAAGCATTATCTGCAGGCTCTTTCCATTACACTTTTCTCATATACATAATAAGATCACAATAAACACAAACCAGTTCACTGAATTTATATTCTCAAGGAAAACCTTAGTTTCTTAGCCTCTCAGTAATTTTCAAAATTCACATGAATTAAGAAATGGAGGCCAGGTGCAGTGGCTAACGCCTGTAATCCCAGTACTTAGGGAGGCCGAGGCGGGTGGATCACAAGGTCAGGAGTTCAAGACCAGCCTGACCAACATGGTGAAACCCTTTTTCTACTAAAAATACAAAAATCAGCCAGCTGTGGTGGTGCACACCTGTCATCCCAGCTGCTCAGGAGGTTGAGGCAGGAGAATCGCTTGAACCCAGGAGGCAGAGTTTGCGGTGAGCCGAGATCACACCACTGCACTTTAGCCTGGGTGACAGAGCAAGACTCCATTAAAAAAAAAAGAAAAAGAAATGGAGCCTCGAATCTCCCTTACAGTGTGACAGGCAGCTGGACTGTCCTTGGTTGCTCACCTGACAGCTCATCCCAAGGTATAGTTGTGTTCAGTGTACTATACACCAGTTCCTTG
This sequence comes from Piliocolobus tephrosceles, assembly GCF_002776525.5. Classification (NCBI taxonomy): domain Eukaryota; kingdom Metazoa; phylum Chordata; class Mammalia; order Primates; family Cercopithecidae; genus Piliocolobus; species Piliocolobus tephrosceles. Next base: position 5,738,674 of record NC_045446.1, on the reverse strand, counting down.
ACCGCCTCTTGCCAACATAGCAAGTAGGAGAGAATCTCTTTCTATTTCTATTTTGGGGAAACAAAACTAGTATCTAACCTAACTTGAGTGGGTCCCCTTGCAGAAGGAGGTTTTTCAAGTACTCCCAGACCAGCATTAAATTCCTTGTGAGACCTCTCACCAAAACAGTACTATAAAAGTCACATCACACACAGCAGCCTATACACTAACTGTTTGGTATGGAACCGAGCTCTGGAAAACAAACTTTAACAATAAATATGTTTTCCTGGCCGGGCGCGGTGGCTCAAGCCTGTAATTCCAACACTTTGGGAGGCCGAGAAGGGCGGATCACGAGGTCAGGAGATCGAGACCATCCTGGCTAACATGGTGAAACCCCGTCTCTACTAAAAAAAAAAATACAAAAAACTAGCCGAGCGAGGTGGCAGGCGCTTGTAGTCCCAGCCACTTGGGAGGCTGAGGCAGGAGAATGGTGTGAACCCAGGAGGTGGAGCTTGCAGTGAGCTGAGATCCGGCCACTGCACTCCAGCCTGGGCGACAGAGCGAAACTCTGTCTCAAAAAAAAAAAAAAAAAAAAAAAAAAAACAATAAATATGTTTTTCTTTAACAGCAGCCTCACCCAGGTGAAGGGGTACTGACAGCATGCGATTGTGGAGGTCCACACTCTCTTCATTCAGTCATAGCACTCTTACTCATCAGAGGGCACTGTCACTTTCGTCAATACAAACGCCTGAAGGGAATGGCTAACAGAGGCCCTAGCCATTTCACTGTTGTATCAAATTGGAAGTCTACTGTATCCACGAAAGAATTCTACTAATGGACAAGAAAAACATAATAACCAGCGAAAACTTGACAGTCAAAATACAATACCACAATAGCTGCGCCACATTCTGAGTTTTACCTGAACACATAAATATCACCAAACCCAGAAGAAATAGTAAACCGAAGGACTGAAGCTTATCAAACAAAAGGAATGTGTCACATTCTTTCAATAAAAAGGTATTTAATTACATGCGAGAAAACATATTCACTTTCATGTTTTAAAAAACAGCAGTTTCTGGATAGACATCACTAAAACTTATGAGATGAGCTGTTTCCTGCATGAAGCCACCCAGGTTCTTTATCCATGCCTTTGGGACAATGGCTCATCTTTTTTTTTAATGTGAATGGCCACAGGAAAAATTCACTTATAAAAAACCAATTGGCTCAAATGAATGGGATCAAACCCAACTTGTTCTAAGGTCATTAGTATCAAGAATTCAGACAGACTCTATTCTAACAAAACTGTTTGTTAAAAATTTTTGGGCCGGGCACGGTGGCTCAAGCCTGTAATCCCAGCACTTTGGGAAGCCAAGACGGGCGGATCACGAGGTCAGGAGATCGAGACCATCCTGGCTAACACGGTGAAACCCTGTCTCTACTAAAAAAAATACAAAAAAACTAGCCGGGCAATGTGGCGGGCGCCTGTAGTCCCAGTTACTTGGGAGGCTGAGGCAGGAGAATGGCGTAAACCCGGGAGGCGGAGCTTGCAGTGAGCTGAGATCCGGCCACTGCACTCCAGCCTGAGTGACAAAGCGAGACTCCGTCTCAAAAAAAAAAAAAAAAAAAATTTTTTTGAACTTCAAAACTTTCCAGAGTCACTAAATAAAATGCATTCAATTTAGGCCCAGATTGCTTCCTAAGCCAAACATTGTTTATTTAACACTTCAGTCCGCTTTCTGAGATTTCTTGGTACCACTACCACACTTTAGCATCTTCTTTAATCTTACCTCATTTCAAATTTTTCCAGATGTGCTAATCTGTGCTCAACATTTACACATGTGACATTCCTATATACAGTGGAGTCCACACTGTGGGTTACTTGGCATCACAATACAGAGCTCAGCAAGCTATGTGTACATTATGTATTGCCAGTACAGTGATTTAATAATGTAATATCGTTATTAAATAATTATAATTTATCAAATAGATATTACATATTATCACATAATAGATTAAATATACACAGATGCTATTATGATTAATAAGTTTACTAAAACAGAAACCTTTTCTCAGTGTGTATTGTCTGAATCAACAGATACTAAAAGATGTGCAGTGTGTCAAATATTACAAGCGGTTGGTTCTCATTCTCAAACAGACTGTGGGAAGCACTATGACAGATTTTCTTTCCACCGTTAAATGCAATGGAGGTTTTACTTGGCAACAGGGCCGCTGATTCATCAGGTCCATGTATTTGAATACAGTTACTCCAACTAATTTAATGATGTAAACTCTAGGTATTTACCTATCTTCATCCCAGAAATTAGTTACCTGATCTAGGACTAAAACACAGCTTGAAATATAAAAGCTAGTGTGCACATGGGCTCTGGTGGCTAGGTTACATATTAGGTCCAAATAAAGCTGTGTGGACAGAGGGCTTGGAGCGGCACTGAAGAACTTAGCAATCACTACTAAGCAGTCTGATACTCGGGTAGAACCTGCACTGTCTACTATGGGAGTCATTCACTACATGTGGCTATCGAGCACCCAAAATTTAACTCGTCTGACCAGCATGTTCTAAGTGTAAAAGACACACTGGATTTCCAAGACTTTGGACAAACACATTTTAAATTATATGTGGCTTTGATTCTATTTCTACTGGGCAGCACTGCAGTGAGCCATATGAAACTGCTGATATTCAACATTTCTAACCTACTGAAATGGCAATTTTACAAGGTTCAACCTAATTAATAACACAATTAGTAGTTGAATGTGGGGTGTCTTAAAAGTTTTAAAGGACTATATATGCCACAGTGCAAGAATTACTAAAATAGGACAAGTAAGATACCATTTTACTCGGAAGGCGGCAATCTTTTGTAGTTTTGCTACTTCAGAGAACTCAACTCCTTCATATTCTACATGCTAGGAAAACACAACTCCACTTCGCAAAGACAGAGTTGAAGACACGTTAACTTGTCTGTAATGTATTCCTTGCCTGTCTTATATGTGTCAAGGAAATAATACAACATTTTATTTTAATAAAAGGGCATTATAGGTAGTTAAGCCAAAGATGCAAAAGTCTCAATATATAGCAGGAATAAAAAGGATTGACAAAAGCATTAAAAACAATAATAGAAGTAAACGGAAGCAAGACTGCCATTAGTACTTAACAATGCTAGCTGTATGCATACTTTCCAATTATTCTTCCATAGTGAGGAATGGCCTGATTATTAAAATAACTTTCAGCTGTTTGAATGCAGGTCAAATACATGCCCATGTTGACAGTAAACATTCTTTCTAAAAACATGTGAATCTAGAAAAAATAGCATCCCATCCCCAAGCTGTCTTCTACCTAAACATGAAATAACTGTCCCTAATCAGCTGCAAAGATACAATAAAGCCTTAAAGATCATCTGATAAAAGCCGCTGACTAAAACATGCAACATTCGTACTTACACAAGACTATTCTTCATCAAAAGACCCTTGGAAGTTGTGATGACAGTTATTTCTAAATGACTACCACATCTTAGAATGGTTCTACAGAATTCCATTTTACAAATAATTGGAAAACTCAAAGTCTAGATATAAATGTCATTTATCTTCTTATCCTGCCAAACTTCTACTGAGATAAAAGAAGCAGAATTCCCTACCTTCTCACCCACCCAGGGTTATTTTCAAGAGACATGATTCCCACATGAGGAACACTTACCAATCACTCACAATGGTAACACATGGAACAGCATCATTATGAAAGAAGAACAAGAACAGAGTTTTACACATACTTTTCTAGAGTGGCAAGCAGGGGATCAGGCTCTGTACTGTTCTGAATTTGTAACATCTGGTCTCTGCTCAGGCGAACAATTTCACAAAGTGATTGTGATGCATTTGAATGTCGCTAAAGGAAAAAAGTACAATTTTAACAATAAAACATGTTAGAAGTTAAATTTATCATTTAAAAATGAAAGGGAAAGTTATTTAAGAAATAACACAAATTAACACTGGCCATAAGCTTCAGTGAGCAAAAGGTCAAGGCCAAGAGAGATCACATCATGAGTAATGTATTTTGTCACGCATTCAAATGAGCTTTATAATAGTGCACAGTACATTATTACTATGTGCAGGGAGATGTCATTAAGGTTCTGATAAGCAAAAATTTCTAAAATAGTTGGAAAAAAATACACAGATTGAGCATCCCAAATCCAAAATGCTCCAAAATTTGAAAAATGACAAAGGAAATACTCATTGGAACATTTCAGATTTCTAGGTCCAGGATGTGAAACCAGTATAATGCAAATACAGATATTCCAAAATCTGAAAAAAAACTGAAATCCAAAATACCTCCGGTTCCAAGCATTTCAGATAAGGGATACTCAATGTGTATCCCCAAAATACACTCTTATCAGCATAGAAGGATGCACATACTTCTTTTTGGATTAAAAAAAAAAGTAAAAGTACGTCTGGGCACGATGGCTCACGCCTGTAATCCCAGTACTTTGGGAGGCTGAGGTAGGAGGATCACCTGAGGTCAGGAGTTCAAGACCAGCCTGACCAACATGGAGAAAGCCCGTCTCTACTAAAAATACAAAATTAGCTGGGCGTGGTGGCGCATACCTGTAATCCCAGCTACTAGGGAGGTTGAGGCAGGAGACTGAATCGCTTGAACCCAGGAGGCGGAGATGGCAGTGAGTTGAGATGCTGCCATTGTACTCCAGCCTGGGCAACAAGAGCGAAACTCCGTCTCAAAAAAAAAAAAAGTAAAAGCAAATACAGCTTTCTGGAGAATACCAATGGGTAAGAAATATTAAGCCTTCTCTCAGTGTATTGACCTTACAGAAAAAGCTCTAAAATCTCAGCACCCAAACACATTTTATTCTCTGGAATAAGAAACTCAGCATAACTCAAAGACTGAGCAATGTGCTCCCAATACAGGCAGAACACTCATATTCTAGAAGACAGGAGAGCACAGATTAGGATATCCAACCCACTGACTGGAATCAGGAGCCTAGCATTTCCTTGGTAAGTATCAACTGGCCACTATAATTTTAACATGGAATTCATCACTTAATACAAAACAGAAGTATTAACAGGACTGTCAAAAAGCCAAAATTAACTTTCTTATAAGTCACGCAGAGAAGGTGCTGATGTCCACAATGCGGTGTCCACTCAAAAACTTTGCTGCAGAATTGGACTTCTCCATTATCGATTTCTCCTGGGCCCTTCCGACAGGCCCTACTGAGCAATCTTCTTCTTAGCCCATTGAGCAATCAAGTTCCTCTGCTCAAGAACACGAACCTAGTAAGGAGTAAGAAACTCCTCCCTGCCAACGGGACAGGCCACACCCCTGTCATGGCTCTCCACGGCCTGCACAGGCCACGTGTTACCACAGGGAAACCTGCTCCTAGAACCACACTCCCCTGCCCACAGGAGGAGGGCTTATCACCCCAGCTAAGTTGAGAGCACCTTCTAAGCAGGGGCTCCCCTATTTCCAATCCATGTCTACACTGGATGTGTCCACAAATGTCAACTCTGCTAACAGCAACAACTACTGCAAGGGAGCATACCTTGCATTCTCCCAAAGAGGGATAATGGGGAAGTAACAGCCCCTTTAATAAAGTCCAGGTATCAAAAGTTTCTGGATGGATCAGAGTGAAAGGGTTTCGATCTACTATCGCAGAAAAGGTATCTTTGTGAGAGACGAGCCTCCACTGCATGCCTCTTCCTGCAATGCTCCTCTGCAGTACTTGCTCCCCCATCTAACCTGCAACCTAGAGGCACACAAGGAGATTCCCCCAGCTTCAGGACAAACCTTGAACTGCCCTTAAACCAACTCCTTTGTAGATATTAGGTTAAATCATAGAGAACTGTCATGTCTGTAGGTAAAAATGGATGATTACTGCCAATTTTATACGGCTTGGCCTGATACTTCAGGTGGTAACCTTACAGATCTCTTCTAGAGACACATGCACCCACTGGTCCCAACAGGCATTCCCTCAGCACAGAGTTCAATCTGCAAACTCCAAATCTAGCTTCAATCCTATAGCCAAGTCAACCTTCAGCACCTAGGACAAAAGCCAAACCTGTCAGAACTTAACAGCCAGGGACAGGACGTATAACAACAAAGTTACTGTAGGGGTTCAAAGGTGACCAACATCCCACTTCACTGCCTGCAAAGCTGTAACCAGACTGGATAAAACAAATGCAAATGTGGTCACATCAACTGCTACAGATGGGTATAAAAATAAAAAGGAGGCCAGGCGTGGTGGCTCATGGCTGTAATCCCAGCACTCTGGGAGGCTGAGGCTGGTGGATGGATCACAAGGTCAGGAGTTCAAGACCAGCCTGGCCAAGATGATGAAACCCTGGTCTCTACTAAAAATACAAAAATTAGCCAGGCGTGGTGGCGGGCACCTGTAATCCCAGCTACTCGGGAAGCTGAGGCAGAGAACTGCTTGAACCTGGGAGGTGGAGGTTGCAGTGAGCTGAGATCGTGCCACTGCATTCCAGCCTGGGTGACAGAGTGAGACTCCATCTCAAAGGGGAAAAAAAGAAAAGTAAAAAGGAGCATGAACAAAGGAGGTTTGTAACAAAAGCCAGCTGGTTCGGCATGAAATCCCGGCTCTAGAAAGGAGATGGTGCTATAACAAGTGCCTGCTGTTGTACATTTCTGGAAATGTTCTGGGTATTGGCAAAATGTAATATAGTTTAGAAAAGTATCAACTTTAAGAAAAATAGATTGCTATTTTCCCTCTATGCTCTGATCATGTTCACATTTAATGTAAGTATGCTCTGTGCTCAATAAAGTTCTTTTTTTTCTAATCAAGTTTACAGTCACACAAGTGAACTTACATCTTCTTCTTGCGATGGATGAACTATTTCCACAAGCCTCTGGATAATTTTCTCCTCATTTAACCACTGTAAAACACATTGTAGAAGTAATCATAGCAATGAGTGGCTCTTGTTCAAGCCCCAATGTAGATTAACATACTTGGAAATATCCATCACATTTTAAGTAGAATGTTACAGGTTTCTCTGGACTTTGAACACTACAGAAAATTAAAAGTCCCCCAAGGAAAATGCCAGTGAATATATTGTTTTAACAATGGCCAACAGTACTAACAACTCCCCAAATTACAATACCCACACACTAAAATTCTATACATCAGCTTCTTAGCCATAAGGTCACTCCAAGACATTTAGGACTAAAAGCGTTTGTAGGTTGGTTCTTAAGAGAGGACTGGGAGACTAAAAAGGATGGAATTTATACATTTTCTTTAAGAGCATGTTCACTCCAAGCTTCAGAAAGATTGAGAAGAGCAATATTTAGCACCAAGTCTCTGGGTTAAGAAAAACACAGGATGAACAAAAGGGACTTTTAGATTACAAAACCAAACCCACTGCAGGAAACGTGGGGGCCTGAGGAAGCACAGAGGCAGAGTTTATCCGCCCTGTCATGTGCTGGCAAAGAGCTATGGCCAACTCCTTTTAATCCATGTATGAAATGCTACAGTGAATGAATACATGAAAGGGATCCAAATTCAGAAAAAATAAAGGAAAAATCATCTGGCTTAACATTAATGCCATAAGAAGCCGAAACACCATCATCAACAAGGCAGTTCACTACCTAGAAAATAGGGCTAAAGGAGACTAGGGTGGGCAGCAGGGGCAGAAATCAAACACAATTTGCTTAAGGAACAGAGAAGAAACCCTGACACTGTCTCTGGCTGCTCAATGAAAACACCAATTGAAGGAAGATGTGAAGCTATTAGGTAGGCACCACAGAGGCAGAGGCCCAACTTTATATTTTAAGATCTGTTTTAAAATGTGCACACAAATTCTCCAAGAATCTTGTTAAAATGCATATTCTGATTCGGTAGGCCAAGGAAGAGACCTGAGATTACAGATTTCTAACAAGCTCACAAATGATGTCTGGGACCACTCTTTGAGCAATAATGTCCTGAAACAGAGGAGAGTAAACATCTGTGTGAGGGGCGGGGCATTCCTGACCACTACAGGAGAAACCAGGAAACTTTCCAGGCAGTGAACTCATCAGTCCCAGACCCCTAGTGTTTCCACAGCTATTCATAGGAACCTACATTCCAAGCCCACTTCTGTAGTCATCCTCAACCATGGATCCACAAAATCAAAATAAGACATTTAGGGGTTTCTAACTAACCTTTCCCCGACCTACACCTTTATCAACCTCCTATCGCTCGCTCTCTCCACAAACACACAGATTCCTTTGGAAACCAGACAGGTCCTAAACTTCAACCCAGAAGCAACCAAAGGAATAAACTGGTTCCTGCAAACCATCCTGAATAAATCTCTCCCTATGATAATCCCAATGAAAAGGTGACACCCTCCTCCCTATCCTTAACAGTCTTTCCTAGAATCCTCAACCTCTTTTGAGAAAAGATACATCTACAAAGACACACCCAAAAGGACAGGTGTCCCAATTTAAGGTCCCTGCCAACAGACAAGTCCCAGGACATCCACTAGATACGCCCAGCTGTTTACTCACAGGGATCACAGTGCCTGGGTCACCAACAAACCCAGCCCTGACCCCATTACATAAATGCACACCTGGCACACCTCCCTACCTCAGTGGAACATGCCCTGCCCTGGGCACCACCTGAAAGACCTTCCTCCTCGTAGGCCCTCCTTTTAGTCCTTGAGGTCTTAAATAATAACTAGCATTTTCAACAAAACTCATTTCCAAAGAAATGAGTAAGTTCTAAGGTTGCAGGTTAGTATTAAAGACAGATAGACTGAAGCATGGTTCGCAAAGCTTCCGAGAAAGGAAAGAAAGGGAGAGGGACTAGGCGCAGTGGCTCACGCCTGTAATTCCAGCACTTTGGGAGGCCAAGGAGGGCGGATCACCTGAGATCAGGAGTTGGAGACCAGCCTGGCCTACATGGTGAAACCCTGTCTCTACTAAAAATACAAAAATTAGCCAGGTGTGGTGGCAGACACCTGTAATCCCAGCTACTCAGGAGACTGAAACAGGAGCACTGCTTGAACCTGGGAGGCGGAGGTTGCAGTGAGCCGAGATCATGCGACTGCACTCCAGCCTGGATGACAGAGTGAGACTCCAACTCAAAAAAGAAAGGAAGAGGAGAAGACAAAGAAGACAAAAAGAGAAGGCAGAGATGGGAGCCTGGGAGAAACCTTATTTTCAAGTTACTCATACCCTCCCCTCCTTCCCACCCAAATTCCACCTAAGACATCTATTCAGGAGGCATACGTCCTAAAAATCACCATTTGTCTACATTTTAAAATATGTCCTTCTCAAAGTGAACTCTGTTCTCCTTATCCTTTGTTCCTAGGTACCCATGAGAAGGGAATTACTTCTGAAGCCTGAATCCCCGGATATATCCACACCTCTCCATTCTGACCTTCAGAGGTGGCCCTGAAGAGTGTGGCCTCACAACATACTCATATGGGACTTAGAGCTCCCAACCCTCTCATTTCTGCTTTTACCATCAGGACCAGATTTAAGACAAATGCTCAACCCATAATGTCTCGCCACCCCCATAAAAAGCAAACCAGCAAAAAAGAAAAAACACTCACAACAAAACATTCCACACACCTACGGATATGCCCATCTGAAATTCTAGCTCTGCAAAATCTGGATCTCTTCCTATCTTGGAACAACCTTTCTCCCCCACCCTGTTACCTGCTCCCCAGACAACTCTCTGCTACCAAGTACCCTCATCCCATGCAATCCCTCCCAGCACACAGCAGCCTGGTGGGCTCACATGCCAGCACCCTAACCCCAGTCAACAGCAGGTCAGAATTCTACTCACATTCAGTACATCTTGCCTGGGCTGTGGAGGTTCAATACATGTCAGGAGCCTGAGCAACAAATCCATGATAGCAGAAGTTCCTATGTGCTTTATAATAAGGTCTACAAAATCATGCTTCTTCTTTAAGAAATCCACAATCTAGAGAAGAACAGATCAGAAACTGAAAGACATGTAACTTGGAAACTATAAACTTTACCTTTTAAGTCCCAACCCCCACTCCTCCCAATTTCACCACTACTTTAGGTTGAGAAATGGCAAATCCTGAATTAGCAACAAGATATCAAATTGGAAAGCCTGGCTGATAGTTGCAATACTCAAAAACCCCTTGGAAAAAAATCCCCTAAATTAGCACATGTCCATTAATACAAATACAACTTAACAAAATCTTTTATTTCTATTCACTTTCATTATTCATTCTCAAAGAATGGGGATCAAAAATTTAATATGCCTATAAAGGGCAAGAGAATATACCATTTTACAGTTTATGAACATAAAGCAAGTCTATTAAGATTCCGCACCAAAATGAATAATATTCAAAATCCTAATTGGACCCTAACAAGTGTGAGAAAAAAATTTCAAAACACATATTTCTACTCCAGTCAAAGTAACTAACTCACCTGGCTACACAAACATCGCCTTGGATTTTGACTTCACCAATTCACTCCAATAGCTTAGCACAAGAAGGGCAGCTGGTGGAGAGGCAGAGAGCTACCCTGAAGGAACGTGAGAATAGCCACGGAAATCAGGCCCCTGTTGCTGGCCTCTTCTGCACTGGGAGACCAGGGAGATGACTCTGTCCCACGCATCCCCGTGTCCCATGCAGCCTCGTTGCCTCTGCCTCTGTCCATGTGCACATGTCATCTATTCCCAAACCCTCTGCGAGTCCCAGGGGGAGTGTGGCAGCTGCTATAACAGGATCTCACTGAAATTGCTCAAAAGCCCTGGGACGTGGGGGTGGGGGTGGGGGGGGGGTGGAATAACTCACTCCCACGCCCATACCCCATTAAAGATAAGGAAACCTAGGCTCAGAAAGTATCTTCCAGAGCTAAAAGGTGTCTGCCTGGGATTTAAACTTGGATTTGTATGCCACAAAAGCCACAACCTTTCCATTAGGCCACATGAAGTCTAATAGCCAGAGATGACAACTAAAACTGCTTCATACAATTAGGTATAAATACAGGATTAACCAACACACGTTGCTTCTCTAGACAACGAGGTCAAGCATTATGATACAAAACTTCAAGAAATGACACGACACATAAATAAGTCACTCACAATTGGGTCCCACAATAGTTTTTAAAAGGACAGTAGAGGAGAAAGGATGAAAAAAGTCACATGTGACCAAGTATTCCATAATTCAGTGCCAGAAACACCAGACCTGAAGCCCAAAGGAATAAACCCCAGCTAGTGTGGTGGACAGTATAGCACTGATAACAGGGACCTGTGGCCCAGATGACCCCACTGGGGTGCTGACTCATGCAGCACTGAAGATGCCCCACTACCTGACTTTCTGTTCCATGAGCTAACAAATGCCTTTACTGGTTAAGCCAGTTGAGTCTCAATTTTTGTCCTTACTTACAGTTGCAGAGATCCCTACTAATACTATCACATAACAGAAAACCTTTATTCACACTCCTAATTTGCAAAGGATAGAGAAATGCCAGGTTTAATCTTAACCCACAGCCACTGAATCCTCTTGCTATCATTCATACAGTCGTGACAGGGAAGTGTAACAAGCAAAAGGCCGAGGGGCTCTTGTCTCAGAATGTAACTGGCAAGTGCCATCATCTCTACACAGATAGAATGTCGGGTCGGACTCTGACGTCTAATACAAAATACTCAAGGCCCCATAAAGTTTTAAGTGTATTCTCTCTCTTTATGTGTACGCTGAAAATCGGGGCTTGCAAACTTGGGTCCCAACAGCACAGAAGGGAGGAGAAAAAGCACAATGAAGCATAACGTCTGGATAATGGCTGTAACAACCAGCCCTGAGAACTGCCTGGTAATATGAGGGTGATAGGTTGGCTTCCACTCTCCTGAAACAGCCAGCAGTTCTTGTATTTCTAACTAGAAGGCAGAAAAAAAACAGACAATCTACATTAGAGTAATCAAGATTTGGGGATTATTACCAAAGTGAAAAGAATCTTATTTCCAATCAACTTAGGAAGTTTATCCTAGTCCATTAAGTGAAAGAAAGAATGGTATCTCTTTCTAAAATAAAACACGTATCCACTTTACCTTGGCATAGGAGAGGACACACTGGGCCCAAAATACCTCCAGTCCTTCCACAAGTGCTGATAGCAAGAACAGGTCACCCAGAGCCATTTTCTATCATGAAAGATGGCAGGACCAACTGGTTTGACCACTTTTACCCCGTATCATCACACCCTTACTTGTTGCAATTCTGGCAAATCTGCTATAGTTTATACTTGAATATCTGAGGCTCTAGTTGTTCCCTGGGTGCCTATTTCCATAAAATGACTAAAATCTCCAGATGAGCAGATCCTTTTTCACAACAATATCCACTAAAGCAGGGGTTCTCAAATGTTAGCATGCATCAGAGTTAGCTGAAGGCTTGCTAAAACCCAGATTGCAGGGCCCACCCCTCAGAGTTTCTGATTCAGCAGGTGTGGAATAGGGCTCAAGAACTTACATTTCTGACAAAATTCTCTACTGAGGTGCTGCTGCTTCAAGGACCACACTTAAAGAATCAAGTGAAGTTTTTGTCAAACCACACTGGATATGAACGGCAGAGTTACAAATGTATACAGCAGTCTGTACACTCAGATATCTCAAGCCTGACACTGCAGCAGTTTTGAGTAGAATCAAAAGAATCACCATTAGTACAAACCAATCACCAATTAGATTTGTGGGAAAGGTTTTTGGTTTAAGCTTCATCTGTGATCATCAATGGGGGAAAAACAAAACAAAACAAAGCGATTGTTTGTTGACATATTCAACGGCTTAGTTATTACACTTGCCATCTTAGTTAAACCCTGTCTTCACAAATAGGTACCCAATATTCTCATCTTCCACCCACCTGTCAAAAGAGGAAACCAAAGTATGCTAACAAATTACGTGAAATTTAAGATTATACCATATTAGAAATATTAATCAATGTATAAATAGTATGTGAGTGCTTAGAATGTTTAAGGTTTAAAATACATTCTCTTAGAACTCTAAAGCAACAGTGACTGGGGGATCCCCTCAAGGGGATGATCAGCCTAATACTTACCTTTTGGAAAATCATATTTACCTGTTCTGGTTTTCTGCTGATAAGAATACTTAGCACCTTGCTGAAGAAACTGGCAAGTAGTGGGTTCAAAGGGGAATCGTTTAGGAGGAAGCTATATAATTTCATTAGCAAGGATTCATCTTCTCCCAGTCTATCATTCATCTGGGAGACATCAGAAGTGAGCAACTCACAAGATATATTTGGATACCTAGAAGAACAGGATACTTACATCATCATCTTTATTAACAGTTTAATTATATAAAGATAAACACAAATCAGAAAGGCTTCCCAAGATTTTGTGAGAAGAGTAAAATCATTCACTGGGAATCAGGAAATCATTTCAATTCATTCTGTTCAACCAACCTCTAGACTAAAATAAATTTTCCACTATCTAAAAATTGTTTTTAAACCAAGCTTTAATAAGAATATATTTTCCCTGAAGAAACTAGAGCACACCTAGTACTTTGGAGCCCAGGGAGGTCATGCTGCAGGGCCCAGGCCTTCTCCACGAGCAGCGAGAAAAGCAGCTGGAGGTGCGAGCCGTCGGGCTACAGCCTCCTCTGGCACGGCAAGCAGCATAGCTTGAGGACAACTGTGGAGGACACTGGTTTCCAGGAAATTGCACTGCACACAGCACCTTGTAATGACTTAAGACACTCTGTAGGGACCTGGACCAGCCTTTATCTTTAGATAGGTTGCAAATGGTACTACGAAGTTGTTTCCAGTCTATATTACATCTTAAGAGAGTAAGCATCCTACTATAATGAAGCGGGGAAGAGGACATCAGCCTAGGCTACCAAGGCAGGAAACAGTATACCAAAATAATGTAGTCCTAGCTATTCAGGCGGCTGAGATTAGAGGATCACTTGAGCCCACAAGTTCGAGGCTACAGTGAGCTATAACTGTTGCACTCCAGCCTGGACAAGAGTGAGACCTTGTGTCAAAACCAAAACAAAACAAAACTAGTGCTCTCCACATCAGCCTTCCAGTATCTGGAGATTAGCACAGACACAAAGTCAGTCCACTGTCAGTCTTCACCATGCTCTCTCTCCTGTAGGATACAGGCCCACAGCTAAGAACATGACACCTGCTCTGGATGGACCCACACAGGCTCTTCTACAGATCCCATGGCTTTAGAAATGCCTGCACCCCCTGAAGCATGCTTGCCTCTGACAACCAGACCACTGACCCTCCGCAAACAGGCAGCAGGTCCATTTTCTCCTCTTACTCCTTCTACCACAATCTCGTGTCTCTTTTCACTAGTAACAACAGAGATGTTGAGCCTATCCAGACGATACTCTAGCTGACCCACGATTCCTCTGCTCTTACACTCCTCCCTGCTAGATAGCCCGGACCCAGTGCCCCAACCAGTCATCAGGAGTGGCAAGCTCAAAGGCTGAGCAAGACAGGGAGATGGCAAAATAGCCAAACGTGGCTGCATGACAAAAGAAACCAGGGAAGACTGGGGCGGGAGGGACACATATAGGACACACCTGGGGCATCCAAGGCAAGCAAGTGCTGCCTGCAGCAAGACCCTGGCACAAAAAGACCACTGGTGATGAACCAGAAAGCCGCAGCACTTGACAGGCTCTGATGTGAGGCCTAAAGACAGAAGGGTATGAGAAGGTCCCGAAATGAGCCTTTGTATAAAGAAAACAGAAAAGGAAAAAAAAACAGACCTGGCAGATGTATGGGTCTTTGGGAAGTAAAGTCTCTCTCAATTTACATAGCATGGGCTTCAAGATGCCAGAATATAAACTCCTGTAAAGTACCCATTATCCCAAGAATGGGCTGATACAGTGGTTACAGGTGCAGCAACTAGAGTCACACTAGCTAAGTTCAACACCAGCCTCTGCCACTTACATGCTGTATAACCTTGGGCAAGTTACTTAACCTCTCTGGGCCTCAGTTTCCAAGTTAGTAAGATTAAGGACTATTGTCCTTATCTTATGGAGGAGAGGAGTAAAAAAGGCCGGGAAGAGGCCCTGGCATAAAGCAAAAAAGCGTTTAAAAAATGACAGCTGTTTTCATTCCTCTTTATTTTCACTATAAAATGGCAGAACGCTGCTAGGGTGGGTTGGGGAGATGCACTCACTCAACTGTCTTAATGTGGAAACTGCTGACAAATAGAGGATCAGTGGAAGGCAGCGGACTCCTGGCTGTGAATCAAATACATGAGTGTTTTCTCCAAACTCTGACAGAGAAAGTCCAGATGAGCAACTTTAAAATTTGTTCACTTTTTCTAGGTGACTGGGTGGTATGACCTAACTCAAGAAGCATGCATAATGTTAGCCATGACACAAAAAGCTCAGAGTTCTGGCTCCACACAGGCTGGGGCTATTCTCCTTCCCTCCCTCCTTAACATTCAAGAAGCTTCTCAAGGCCGAGCGCAGTGGCTCACACCAACAGTCGCAGTACTTTGGGAGGCCAAGACGGGTGGATCACCTGAGGTCAGGAGTTCAAGACCAGCCTGGCCAATATGGCAAAACCCCATCTCTACTAAAAACACAAACATTTACCAGGTATGGTGGTACATGCCTGTAGTCTCAGCTATTCAGGAGGCTGAGGCACAGGAAACACTTGAACCCGAGAGGCGGAGGTTGTAGCCAGCTGCGACTGTGCCACTGCACTCCAGCCTGGGCGACAGAGCAAGACTCTGCCTTTAAAAAAAAAAGGGGGGGGCAGCAGCTTCCCAAGCACCCGAAGATGCCTCCACTCCACCCTCAGCAAGGCCCCTCCTCCTCCATAGGCTCTGTCTGACCTCACTTTCTTTGCCTGAGAACACAGAGGAGGCAATCAGAAGGGATCCCAGCCCTACCACATCCCGACCTACACCTGGGTGCTTCCTCCCTGCTCCAGGGGAGCAGCCCGTGCTCCTGAGGTCATCCTGCATGTGTGCTCTGGACCACATGCCCCCACCCCCACCCACCCAGCACAACGCATCACTCAGTGGACTGCTCCTTCACACTGGCTGTGTTTCCTCTGTGCTGCAACATTCTCACAGGCCATCACTTCCATTTAGGAAAAAACAAAACCACACACCGCCCCTGACTCCACATCTGCCTCGACCTACCGCTTCCTTTCTGCTCCTGTTACAGGAAATCACTTGAAAGAATTGTCTCTGCTTGTCTCCAGGCTTTCACCCGGGCCCCTCTAAAGAACTTGCACTGATGGGGCCCATGATCTCCACGTTATAAACTGAGTGGTTTTTTATGAGCAGTACCCCTAACCCACTGTCCCCCTCTCCTTCCTGAAGCCAGACTTTCCCCTGGTTTCCAGAGTAGCAGCCCCTAGGTTCTCCTCTTGCATCCTGTCACTCATCCATCCCTCAGTGGAACCCTGGCCAGCCCACACTACCCATCTCCAGTTTCGGAAGCTTTCTTCCAGCTCCATCAGCTCCGCCGGCAATCTCATTCAGCCTCATGGCTTTACATGTCCTCCGTCCACCTGCTGCTAGACCTCATCTCTGCCTCATATCTAACAGGCATTTCAAATGCGACAGGGCCAGACCCAAACTCCTGCCCTTTCCCTCTGCAATCTTTCTTCACTGCCATAAAGCCACTCCATCCTCTCAACTGCCCAGGCCAAAATCCTCATAGTCACTCTTGACACTTTATCTCCCATTCCATACCTAGAAGAAACCCCTTGAGTTCTAACTTCATCTAGTGCCTCTGGGAATCTGACTGCTTCTCACCAATCAGGTCCACTAAGATCTTATTATTCGCTGCTGATCACTGCAGTCAACTGTACTTCCACTTCTGTCCTCCTACGGTCCCTAACCCCAGAGCAGGCACAGCACTCCTGGGAACAAAGTCAGACTATGGCACATACTTGCTCAAAACCCTCTGGTGGCTTCCCATCTTGTCCCAAGTATAGCAAGCATCGTAGCTGAGCCTACCAGGCCCTCTATGGCCTGTCTCTAGAGGTGCTCCAACTTCACCCCAACTCTCCCACCTTCCATTTTCCCTCATTCATAATGCTGCCCCTTCTATGGCTGCCCACATGTTCTTGGGGTACACCACACACACGAGCACATTAAGGCTTCCATACTTGCTGTTCCCTCTGCCTGGATGTTCCTCAAGTACCCACTTGGCAACCCCCTTAATTCCTGCATGGCTCTGACGAGATGGCACCATCTTAATTAGGCCTTCCCTGAGCTCCTCTGCCCACTCCACCACCTTCAGCACTCCCTGTCTCATCATGCTCCATTTTTCTCCAGAGGTCTTACCTGACAAAGGGCTTTTTAGTCTGGTTTACCCCAATACAGCAATTACTCTATCATCCCAAAACTACACAATCCCAGTCTAAACTTCCTTAAATGACTGTAGTCAACCATAACCCTATAACACTTTCAGATCCCAGCTGAAAAACTCCTCTATGCTCATCTAGCTGTGGCATCATCCAAGGTACATTACACACAGGTGGTGACTCTGCTCGGGCCAGAAGCATGGCAGAGTACTGCCCTATCCAACTCAAGTGGGGCTCCTTCAAAATGGTACCATGCAGAAGGCTGTGTCCAGAGGAGGCGCATTTGCTCTTGCAACCTCAAAGGCAAAAACACTGGCAAAGCAACACAATACAAGTGCCACACAGTTACAATGGGTGGGAGGGGCCACCACTTCTTTTGGAGAAAGTAAGCCCTTTATAGAAAGCATGCCTACTCTTCAATGATTAAAACATTGCTAGCCTCACTCAGCATGTGAGGAAACAGACCCAAGAAAGGTAAGCTCCCTGCCCAAGCTCTCAGAGATTGGAAGAGAAGAGGGTCATACTCCTCTGAAGGGGCTGATCCAAAACCTGTGCTCTCTGATGCATATCACACCCCTCCTACAGGGATGAGCCCCAATTCAAGTAGCACCACCCATACGCTAGTTCACTGTGAAGGGAATTCCAAGTAGCAAAGTGTCTATCGTTTGGGGGATGAGAGCACACTAGCATGTCTGCCACGGCCTCCCGAGTTCAGGTGATTCTCCTGCCTCAGTCTCCTGAGTAGCTGGGATTACAGGCACCTGCCAACAGGCCCAGCTAATTTTTGTAGTTTTAGTAGACTCAGGGTTTCACCATGTTGGCCAGGTTGGTCTCCAACTACTGACCTCACGTGATCTACCCGCCTCAGCCTCCCACAGTGCTGGGATTACAGGCATGAGCCACCGCGTCCAGCCTTTCCTCCTCTTTTTTAAGACACTAATCTCTGAGTGAAGGCTTTCACTAAATGCTAGGTGTCAATGTTAATGGTTGGCAGAGAACATGGCATCTTTGAAGACCTAAGCCACTAGCAACTTGAAAGCGTTAACAAGTATTATTTCCCCAACAACACATTTCTCCCCAAGAAGAAAGGAAAAGATGTCTGAAAAGAAAGGGAAACTGAGGGAGAAATGGCAATACAGACACTACTAAAAGCCTAATTCTTCCTATTCCATTAAGTTTATGTAATGCATCAATTTTTGTTTCTGAAGTTGCTCTATTTTCTGGGGGGAAAAGAGCCAAATATTTCAATAGGGTTGGATATGGAGAAATAATTAACTGTAACCACAATACTTTACATACCTATGGAGAGTTTCCAGGGGTTTGTATAAAAAGTGGCAATAATGGATTCTCATTGTACTGTCGTTCTCTTTGTAAGCAGATTAAACTAGCAGACAAAATCCACTGTAGTTACCCACGGTGTGACCAGCTACACTGATGTTCACTAATACCCATTCCTTTATTTTCAGCTGATAAACGGTCAGAATGTATCGTATAAGCAATGCTCTTTGTAACCCCAAGCTCTGACTTAGATTTGCTGTGCGATTTTGCGTAGTCACATAATGTCCATCTTCCTATTTGTAAATATTTTAATCATCTTACTATTTTTGAGACATTTGTCATCATTGTTTACAAAGCACGCTGCCTTTCCAGAAAACCTCTGAATGAAATTCAGAACACTCATTTTAAACTCTTGTGATTCCCTGGACTTACTGCTGGAATGGATTTTGTGCTCCACTGAGCCTGTCATTCTTGACTATCTTACCCTTCTGTAAATGGCGACAGTCACACTGGAGAATCCTTGAACAAGAGCTGTATATTCTACCCCCAATTCACTTTAGTCCCACTCTAGAGAGAAGATTGAATTGTCTTACTTGTATCTGATCTTTTCATCCATGTCTTGAGGTGGTTCTTCTATAATGAATGAGACTAAATCTTCGAGACATTCTGCTTTTAACAGAAACTCTATAAGTTTGCGGTTCTGAGCTTTACATTCCTGTAAAACATCTTCCTCATCCATTAACTCCTTCAGTGTTACATCTTCTCTTTCTAGAAGTGTGTCTATGTGGGATGATGAGTGAAGATCAAATTTCCAAAACATGCTGGTCTAAACAAAATGCAGAAAGTATTTCATAAAATTTCAACTTTACAAATTAATTTTCCATAATTCATATTTCAGTTCAGTTTTACAGTCTAAAATGCCAACTTGGCTCATATAAGTTAAATAAGCTTCACACTGAACCTATAAAACACTTTTTAATGCATAACTGGCAGAATTTTTTCCTTCTCAGAAAAGAAAATATTTTAATTGATAAAAAATTTTGACTTGAAAATGCTCAAAGCTAATACTTGGGATGATTTTAACCTGCAAAAGTAATTCATCCATACTTTGTTAAGAAGTGATGCTGGGAAAAGAGAAAAGTCACTCTTTTCTTAAGGGTGAAGGACAGAATATCTTCAGCAACAAGTGATAAGCAGTGAGGCCTAAATATCTAGAAGGCTTCAGAAGACTAAAGAACTAAATAATCACTGCAAATTAGTACTTTCATAGTCAAAAGCCTGAAGAAATAAACTGGTAAAATCTGTGCCATTTTTAATATACTACTAAAAACTGAAAACTAATTATCGAGGAGTTAGAGAAACTGCTTCTCCTCTGTTTACTAGCAAAACATGACAATGAAACCCAATCACTACGTCACATACATATTCGTTCCTCAGCTTCATGCCTATCCTTCCTCAACAAGGAAAACAGAGTTTGTTACTTCAAATTATAGAGCTAAAAAAGGTACTTATTTGTTACAAACGGAAACATAAAACAGAGGGCTCACTATATGATCTAAAGGCTGCCATTCATGATGGGATGATCTCAAAAGCCACTTCTGAGATACATGACGGGATGATGGCATCACAGTAAAGACCTTAGTAGAAGACCATTCAAAGACCTTTCCCGTCTGTCTATATGCTCACTGCAGAATTCCTAAACCGGAGTTTGGTAACACATACTGACTCTCTGTAACCCCCAAACAAAACCTATGTATAAGCTGGAGCTTCACTACCCACTTAGTGAGGTGTCCCATTATCATTATCTCCAAAAAAGCAGGACTATCCACACGCTATTTACAAGAGCCTAGGTAAGAGGAAGGAGGCCGCAAAGGATGGTAATCCATGCATAGCACATATTTTTAGAAGTATGTATTTGGGCCGGGCACAGTGGCTCACACCTGTAATCCCGGCACTTTGGCAGGCACCAAGACGGGAGGATCACTTGAGGTTAGGAGTTCAAGATCGGGCTATGCAACATAGTGAGACCTCATGTCTGTAAGAAGAAAAAAAAATTCAAAAAATTAGCCAGGCATTGTGGCACACCCCTGTAGTACCAGCTACTAAGCAGGCTGAGGCTGTAGTAAACCATGATTGTGCTACTATACTCCAGCAGGGCAACAGGGTGAGGACCCTGTTTCCATAAAAAAACAAAAAACAAAAAAACACAACAAAAAAACCCACCCACATTAGGAGATCAGGCAGGAATATATCTTGATTTTATGCTTTTATGAACATCTGCCTCAAAAAAAAAAATTTTTTTTTAAATAGAGATCATAGAGGGCAAAATCACTGACACTGCTAGTATAAACACTGATCAATCCAGGAATAAAAGAAGGAAAACAAATTCTGTACCACGGCAGGTTACTCAAGGCTCTGTAAAAAGTAGATCCACTTCACAGGATAGGCAGTGAGATCAGTGAACATTTTACTCTTAAGTATATGAGCATATTATTTAAAATATAGGCAGAGTTTTTTTGTGAGACAGAGTCTTGTTCTGTCACCCAGGCTGGAGTGCAGTGGCATGATCTCAGCTCACTGCAACCTCTGCCTCCCCGGTTCAAGTAATCCCTACCTCAGCCTCCCAAGTAGCTAGGATTATAGCATGCCATCACACCCAGCTGATTTTTTTTTTTTTTTTTTTTTTTTTGTATCTTTAGTAGAGACAGGGTTTCATAACGTTGGCCAAGCTGGTCTCAAACTCCTAACCTCAAGTGATCCACCTGCCTCAGCCTCCCCAAGTGCTGGGATTACAGGCATGAGTTACTGTGTCCAGCCAAGCAGAGTTTTAATGAAGCTTTCAAAAGCTCATTAAAAGAACAAGTTTTAAATAGGAATATTATAAAAAGTGAAGGGTGTTATAAAAGTCCTCCTTGTTTTTTTAAAAAAACCTTTAAATGCTTTAAAGGACACATGGCGACAAGCTCACATCAATTAGCAGCAACAGGACCAAGACATATTTAAGGATGGTAGCCACTGTGACGGCTGGACACAGCATCTTACAAGAGGAGTTGATGTGGAGGACTGACGTTCAGCACAAAGCTCTGTGGGATGACACGAAGCGGTGGCCCACAGTCAGCAGCAGGGCTGTCTTGTTCCTCTATTGGACCAGTCTAATAATTATGTCCAAGTGACATCACAGACCATGTTAGAGAAGCACAACTCCTCACACTGACAGCAGCCACTATGCTCCTAAGCTAACAGGACTTCTCTGCTCAAGACGAGGGGTGGGTAGGGGCATCCACAGAAGCCACCCAGTGGGCAAAGTAACACATCTGCCAGTGAAGGAAATAAGAGCAAGCTACTTCTAACACAAATATTAAAGAAATAAGGGCAAAGACGACATACAAGTAACAGGAAAAGAACTTTGGGGAAAAGGTCAGTGGATATAAACCTTAGCAATAAATGCTTTTTGCGATTTTCAGACGAGTGGGAAATGGTAAACAAAATAACTTTATTATGCCATTTTATACTAATACAACTAACAAGTAGAAAAAAAGACAAAAGTATAACAAAAGATAACTTCAGTGGAAGAGGGAAAAAGTTGGGTTTCCATTCCCACAGAGGAAGAGAAGTGGTTCGCTGTCTGAGGGCACGGCATAACAAGGCCAGCGCCACCCACCAATGCTTCCGGTGGAGTAATACAGCTCATGCACCTCTGTGTTCTTAAAAATCACAAAACCTTTTTTTAAAATATATTTTTACTACTATTCCCCATACTTAGTATTAAAGGTAAAGTATGAAAAATACTAAGAAATAAATCAGAAAAAAAGTGAATCTGATATCAAGCACTTATTTTTAGCTAATAATAAACAGGGTATACATTCACCAATCAGGTGACAACCTATGTCTAAAAACTAGATAAAATGACACTTCTGAATTATGAATCAAGATACAACTTCTTTACCTCAAGTAAAAACTGGCTTCCAAAATCTCAGCCTTACTATAAAGGAAACTCATTCAATACTGGGTTTATAAAGAAGAGAGATAATTAGTTGTGATGAAGTAAGAAGAGATGTTGGTAAACCAAATCCAGCTCACAACCTGCCAGCTATGAATGATTTTGACGTTTTAAGAAAAAAAAAAAGAATATATGACAGAGGCCATCTGCGGCCCACAAAGTCTAAAATATTTACTACCTAGTCTTTCACAGAAAAGTGTAGTGTCCTTTGTTCCAGAGGAACTAAAAGTCCCACTAACACCCACTTTGCTTTCTGCAGTCTCCTGAATCCACCCAACATCTACTCCACAGCCCTTGCACCCTGCCCAGTGAGGTGCTGACAGTCGCCCATCTCCATTCTCCCCTTCCTGGGGCACTCACCATGTAGGTGTGGCCACATGACAGAGTTTCCTCCATTGTGCCAGGAGCCATCAAACCTCCCATGGTCCTTCACCTGTATCTGGCTGAATGCTGAAGACCAAAAGACCCTGAGGGATGGTAGAACCAAAACATGGAACACGCCTTGGTCCCCAAATCACCACATGGAAGAAAGTCACCTACTGCTCTAAGTTCCTGCCAATGCTGTTCCAGTGAGCCAGAAGCAACCTTCCTGTAGCAGAGCCTGTGTGCTCCTGTAGCGTGGCCTAACTCATGAATCAGGTCCTCCAATTCCCCAGCCATGACTTTGTGGGTTTAGGACACTGATTTTAAACTTGAGATTTAAACACAAGAAAAGGAGTTCTCTAGCAACTATCCTGGCTCACTACAACCTCTGCCTCCCGGACTCAGGTGATCCTCCCACCTCAACCTCCAGAGTAGCTGAGACTACAGCCCCGTGCCACCACACCTGGCTAATTTTTTTTGTAATTCTGTAGAGACACGGTCTCACTTTGTTACTCAGGCTGGTCTCAAGCAATCTCCTGGCCTCAAGCAATCGACCACCTCGGCCTCCCAAAGTGCTGGGACTACAGGTGTGAGCCACCACTGTAACTAATTCCTTTTGCTCCCCACTATTCGGAGTTAGAAGAGCATTTTTCAGATAAGAACACTTTGAAATATACATCTTTGTACTGGACATACTACAAACTCAAAACCAAGATATATCCACAGCTAATTCCTTATGCAAAAATTGTGTATTTTACCTTTTAGCTAAACAGCAAGCTGACTGGGAACAAATGGCACTGGTAAGTGAGTCACCCCTGCTCGGCCTTCGCTCCTATTTGTACTCTTTCAAGCAGATCTCAGCCTTCGCTTCTATTTGTACTCTTTCAAGTAGAAAGAAGCCAGGTATGAAATAACAGTTACAAAGTTCAACTGGCCAGAGCCCTGGGGTAAAATGGAGTCCTTTTAAAAATATAACTACTCTAAAATACGCAGAAAAACCAAAAAGTCAGAACTTCAACAACTTCTTTTTAGTAAACATAAATATCCTTTAAAATTCACAACCTAGACTACAGAGCCATGCTACGAATAATGACGGGGATACAGATTGAGAAATCCTTCATCAGGTGACTTGGTCGTTGTGTGAACATCATAGAGCGACTTACACAAACCTACACAGTCTAGCCTACTACACACCTGGGCTATCAGGTATAGCCTATTGCTGCTAGGTTATAAACCTGCACAGCATGTTACTGTGTACTGAAACACGGAGGCAGCTGTGACAATGCTAAGTATTTGTGTATCTGAACAGATACTACCATGTTAAGATGTTGTTTAGCTGAAGTAGCAAAATCACCTTAAAGAATCCCCCCAAACTAATCATTCATATCAGTCATTAATTAGGTGACAGGAATTTTTCAGCCCCATTATAACCTTATGGGAGCACCGTCATATATGCAGCACATGACTGTGCTTAAATAGGATTTAGGGATAATTTCTTCCACCAAAGTCAGTGGGGCAAAGAGTTTAGTAAAGCCAAACTACCCTCTTTCTTCAAAATCCCACAGTTGTTTTTGTAAGCTGGATTAAGTAGTTTGAAAATGGAGTTTTCTCCAGGAGGGCTAAGATTAAGAAAGCAGGTCACTGGGGAGTCATCTGTTACCTGATGCCACAGAGGACAATGTCTGCTGTTCCCCACCTTCCTGTAACGTAAGACAAGTGAAAACTGCCACCTTATATACACAAAATAGGATCAAAGGATCCATTTGTTGAGTAAATCTATTCATCGCAGATCAACTGCTTTACTTAATGACCCTCTAAAATTATTAAAATACCTTCACGATATCAAAGCCTTTCAAAATCTGAGGCCAAGTACCTTGAATTCAAAGTATTCAAGCAGGCCGGGCGCGGTGGCTCAAGCCTGTAATCCCAGCACTTTGGGAGGCCGAGACGGGCGGATCACGAGGTCAGGAGATCGAGACCATCCTGGCTAACACCGTGAAACCCTGTCTCTACTAAAAAATACAAAAAACTAGCCGGGCGAGGTGGCGGGCGCCTGTAGTCCCAGCTACTCGGGAGGCTGAGGCAGGAGAATGGCGTAAATCCGGGAGGCGGAGCTTGCAGTGAGCTGAGATCCGGCCACTGCACTCCAGCCTGGGCGATAGAGCGAGACTCCGTCTCAAAAAAAAAAAAAAAAGGTATTCAAGCAGTGACATTCTCTGGAAAAAGGTGCCACCCTGTCTCTGACACAGGAACTAGGAATGGGTATAGTGGCTAAATTATTTACAAGACGTAGAACAAGAACATCAGTCTATCTGTCAACTTTGCCAAGGCACTGCTAGTAGAATGCTAGTATATTCAATAAGGGCCCAATTATAATTTATGTGAACCACCTACAACCCTTTGTTTTCATCAAATATACAAATCCCCTCAACCTCTTTTAGGACTATTAAGAATCTTAATAGACCTGGATTCTAACACCAGCTCCACTATTGGCTAGCCCTGAGGCCTTAGGAAAGCTACTTCATCTCTAAGCCTCAGGACCCTTAGCAAATAAACAGGTTGTAGAGAGTCACTAAGAAAGACCCACAATAGCAGCTAGAACATACAGGCACCAACATACGCACACTCAGGCAAACAGAAGCTACTAGGGCAATGAATATACCCAACAATGAAATCAGTGAGCTTCAAAGTTTCCCAAACTTTCATAGGCACAGCAATGAATAGCTTAGTACCTTGTCAAAATGCAGTCTTGGCTGGGCA
The DNA here is from genome assembly GCF_002776525.5 of Piliocolobus tephrosceles. Classification (NCBI taxonomy): domain Eukaryota; kingdom Metazoa; phylum Chordata; class Mammalia; order Primates; family Cercopithecidae; genus Piliocolobus; species Piliocolobus tephrosceles. Next base: position 5,713,011 of record NC_045446.1, on the reverse strand, counting down.
TGTGGCTCACGACTCTAATCTCAGCATTTTGGAAAGCCAAGATGGGCAGATCGCTTGAGCCCAGGAGTTTGAGACCAGCCTGGGCAACAGGCGGCACACACCTGTAGTCCCAGCTACTTGGGAGGCTGAGGTGGGAGAATCACCTGAGCCTGGGAGGTTGAGGCTGTAGTGAGCCATGATCATACCACTGCATACCACCCTGAACAAGAGTGAAACCCTGTCCTAAAATTTTAAAAAATAAACAAACAAATAAATAAACAAATAAAACACAGTCTCAGATTCTGACTCAATAAAACAGGGCTCAGGCCTGAGATTCTGCATCTCTAGTCCCCAGCGGCTGCTGACGCCTGATTTTAAACCACTGCTGACAGCTGATAATTCATAAATGCAGGATTGTTTTAATCTACATCTTCACAAATTTAAATACATATATTCAAGATAACTATACAGTCATGAAAAACACAGGAAAGCATACTAGTGCAAACAGTACTGTGTTATTTATCTCAGAAACTCCCTCTGAAAGAGCTGGTATTAATGGGTTTTCATTCAACAAGACAGAGGCAGAACATAACATACCATAAAAACGACACAAGATAAACTATTAGAACTCTGAAGAGAGGAACTACTGGTGATCCTACCCACAAATGAGCAGTCAGCTGTGGGGATGACACGATCTTCAATGAATTTCAAACTCAAAATCTCCTACTAAAATGAACTTACTCTGCTTAAATGTGGCCACTTTGTATCCAAGAACAATAAACTGTACACTATCAACTGTGAAATAACTGTACCCAGGACTAGCTGGGCCCAGAGCAAAATGTTCAGAGATTCCGAAAAAGATTCAAAGATTATGATGCATTTCAAGACAGAATCCAAACAGCAGAGCATTAATCCAAGTGTTTCTGAGCCCTGTGAGACTGCACAGGTCCCACACCCATGAAACCAGCTCTGTCTATACCTTTTAATAACTGGTCCCACTGGAATCTTCAAGATAGCAACACCGAAGTGAATATCTGACATCATATGACAGACTGGCAATAAACACGCAGAAGATATTTCTAGTAGAAGCTGCCGCTACCTAAACATATGGAGCACAAACAGAACAAAAATAGAAGCAGCTGCTTCCGCCCAACAAAACACACGGGAAAGACTTAAGACAACAAAATGTGTTATGACTTTTAATACTATATATTTAACACAACACTACGAAGAAACTATTTGACACACAAATTTCACACGATCTTATACAAAGACATGCAAACACACATTGCCCAAGTTCTAATTCCTATACACCCCAAGTCTCCCTTCAGCACTCCCTTCTCCCACTACTATTGAAACTACTAGAACTACACAAGCTCTACCTGTCATCCAAGTCAGACTCATCTAACAGAAATAATAAATAAACTTATGAGCCACACATTAAATGTTCTAGTAGTCACATCAAAAAGTAAAAGAGAAAAACAAATGATGATATTAAATTTAAAAGTATCTTTAACAGAATATATCCAACAGGGTTATATTATTTCTTTTGGTACTAAGTCTTCCAAATCCAATGTGTATTTTATGCTCACAGTACCTCTCAATTTGAACCAGCCACATTTCAGATGCTCAAGAGTCACACATGGCCAGTGGCTGCTGTACTAGACAGCCCCACTCTAATGACATTACGATTCAAAGTCTCTCTCAGCACTGAAACGGTCCCCCATCTCCTTCCACAGCTACAATCACTAATGATGTTTTCCACACAAGGGCCAAAGTGGGGTAGGTAAGAAGAGGTGATAGGCCACGTTTTTCCTCTCTTTTTTTTTTTTGAGACGGAGTCTCGCTCTGTCGCCCAGGCTGGAGTGCAGTGGCCGGATCTCAGCTCACTGCAAGCTCCACCTCCCGGGTTTACGCCATTCTCCTGCCTCAGCCTCCCGAGTAGCTGGGACTACAGGCGCCTGCCACCTCGCCCGGCTAGTTTTTTGTATTTTTTTTTAGTAGAGACGGGGTTTCACCGTGTTAGCCAGGATGGTCTCGATCTCCTGACCTCGTGATCCGCCCGTCTCGGCCTCCCAAAGTGCTGGGATTACAGGCTTGAGCCACCGCGCCCGGCCCCTCTTTTCCTCTCTTTTAAAACAGAAATATACAAGTGAAATCATGTATATTATTGAAATGAAGGCAGACATTCTTCAACTCAAAAAAAGCAGATCACAAGAAAACGAGAACTGCTTTGTAGCCTCTAATATCTAGAAACATTTATACCAATAACAAGAAAGTTTTCAAATCCTTCATCTTGAAATAATGCAAAGAGCTAGATCGTTCATCGAGAGGCACAGGTGGGTCATCACTGGTTTAGACTTAAGGAGCCAAATTTAAAAACAGATGCACACCAGCTGGGCACGGTGGCTCACACCTGTAATCCCAGCACTCTGGGCAGCTGAAGTGGGTGGATCACAAGGTCAGGAGTTCAAGACCAGCCTGGCCAAGATGGTGAAACTCCGTCTCTACTAAAAATACAAAAGTTAGCCAGGCGCAGCGGCAGGCACTTGTAATCCCAGCTACTCAGGAGGCTGAGGCAGGAGAATCGCTTGAACCCGGTCAGCAGAGGCTGCCGTGAGCCGAGATCGTGCCATCGCACTCCAGCCTGGGTGACAGAGTGAGACTCCATCTGAAAAACACACACACACAAACAAGTACATATCTCTGAGAATTGATTTCATTTTATAAGCTAGTTCAAAATATATTTTCAGAAGAAGGAGCAATGCCCAGGCCATTCAAAAATGTTGGGAAACAAAGATATTTGATTAGTGTGGACAAAAAACTAGAATTCTCACTCAACCTCAAGAAAACAGACCTCACGGCTTCCCTTGATTATTCCATAAGCAGCAGACGCATTTACACCGAACCTCTGGCCAAGTTTATAAGCAGGCTGGGGAACAGGATGTACTGAACAACCAAGCTGAGGCAAGGCTGTTCGTACTGGCTCATCTACTGATGCAGTGTCCAGACACCTGGAGGCTGAGGACTTCCTTCTAGGCTTGGATTCACACATTCAGGAAGCTTAGTTGAACAGTGCCTGACAAGATCCAAATGTAAAACTGCTGGGCTCCAGGAGGGTTTGGTGATTGCTTCCAGGCATGCTAAAAGCTGCATGCCACTAAGAAAGGGCCAGGGAGGAAAGTGTCTATCAACAGGAAAAAGTAGAGTCACTCCGACTGAGGTTATCTCTTAGCGTTGCAAGTTAATGAGAAACTCTTCCCCTGACAGCAAAGCTCAATGCCCAGGGAAATTTTCACAAGAAGGGGCAGAAACATGGAACACAAAGGAGTAAAAGCCGCTGGTCTTTAAAAGCAGCTCTCACTAACTTCTAAGAAAAAAGACCACAAAACACAGAAAGTTCGCGCAGTAGCTGTTTCTCCATTCTTAGTAAAGGTGTCAATTTCATAAAGGTGCAGCCCCCTAGACACACAAATTAAATCAAATATCAGGTGCACACTAGAGTCAATATATTTCTTTAGAGAAGAGGGCAATACAAACTCAAACCCAGTTTTATTGTATCTCTGCAACTGCTTCTTCCAAAGAAGGTGTCAAAAGCAATCAGCTTTCTACCATCCAGGTATTCCAGAATCTTTTCCAGTTTTAACTTGAAACTGCTTTGATATTTCAAGCTTTTCTTTGAGAATAAATAAAGGAATCAAATCCATTTAATATGCTATAGTAATCAACAGGTATTAAAGTATTAATATGAATTATGCTAAGGAATACAGGAGTAGTATGACAGATGGTCCCTAAAGCCTTGAAAAATACAATAAAATTGAGAACAGAGAAAACAGAGAAAGGAAGGCATACATTTCAACCTTCTTCCACAGAAAGGTAGCTCAAGGGAGGACAGCCTGGCCAAAAAAGAGCTCATTATATGTCAAGCCTAAGTTGAGCCTCAAAATACTGTATGGAGCATTTAGCAGGTGATGTATGGAGCTGCATAACATATTCCAGGCCAGGCGACACCTCCCCGAAAGCAGTGAACAGGAAGACCCAGTAGCTTCAAGAGTCACAGCAGGGAGAAGACCCTAAGGACAACAAGAAGGAGCCTTTGGGTAGGTGGTAGGATTAGGCTGGCAACACAAGGCCAGATCACAAAGGGCTGTGTGTGAATGCACTGTGCAGACTCACTGCAGAAGCAGACAGACCAATGAGTTTTAACTGAGGGAAGTGTGCATTAAAATATCTACAGCAGAAATAAAGTATTCTAATAATATACAAAAACAATTCTGAACAGAAGCAGACATTGGAAGTGATGTGGAGATGACAATGATGCTGTGGTTAGTACACTCTCAACAGAGTTCATATCTCCTACAAACGTGAAGAGAGAGGGAAGAGGACAAACCTCTTTTGAATACGACTTAAATGTGGGACAAGAAAGGAAGGGGATTAAGACGCACGAGGTGGGGCACTGTAGAGATTGCCCACGGTGCTAAGACAGACACTGGAGTCTGCAAGAGCAGATCTAGAGTGTGAATGCGTAACTGTCAACAACGTGAAAGACAGATTGGAGAGGGGCGAGCCTAATGAAGAGGGGCCCACCAGGGCAGAAGATGATGCCTTGCAATGGCTTCTATGCTCAAAGCCAAGGCATCCGCTACGAGATTTCACACTAAATGACCACCATTCCTCTAATGCCACCAGCATTCTTCCTCCTCCAAGTCTAATTTCCATTTTTTCTTCATTCTGGAGCTGTACTTTGGTATCAGATCATACAAATTTATACTTGCCTTTAGAATTCTAAGCTGTCTGGGAAATACACAACCCTCAGAAGGCAAATGCCTATATATACCCTGTACTAACTCCAAATACACTGCTAGGATGCTAACAGCAAGACAAGATGTACAACCGTATCACTCACTTCGCTTTTATATTTAAAAAGTCAACCACCAACCAAAAAATCCAGTCTTACTTTTGTCAACTAGTTCAAATTAAAGCAACTACAGTAACATGTTCCTCTACAAATTCTCATTATGAAAGTTTGAATGTACAGGAATTTCTGTGCCTATTTTCCACAATTTCAAAAACTTCAGTCCAAGTATATGCAAAGCATGGGTTATTTATACTAAGAACAAGTTTTGCTGAAGTGAGACTGAGGGGTTGTGTGGGGAAAGGCAAGTAAAGAGGATGGCACAAGGGTAGTCGAGTTTTTGCCAGGAGTCTTCTTAAGAGACCAAGGAAACCGAGGAGAGGCAAGGAATACCCAGCTGGATCCAGATGCACGTGTGCATGCTGGAGGTGAGGATGTGTGAATACAGGTAAGACGGTATGATAAAAGTCAACGTCAGCCAGGCCCAGTGGCTCACATTTGTAATCTCAGCACTTCGTGGGGGATGGTGGTAGGTGGATCACTTCAGTCCAGGAGTTCAAGACAAGCCTAGGCAACAAAGGGAGATCTTGTCTCCACCATAGAAAGTACAAAAACTTAGTCAGGCATGGTGGTGCACACCTATAGTCCTAGTTACTCAGGAGGCTGAGGTGGAAGGATCACTTGAGCCTGGGAGGCAGAGATGACACCACTGCACTCCAGCCTGGATGATAGAGTAAGACCCTGTCTCAAAATTTTTTAAAAAATTTTAAGTCAAAGGCAAATCAGTAAATTCTCATGGGTCCTAGAAAGGTTTCCCATCTGAAGCATCCAAGATTCTTGGAATCTCTGAAACTGGATAGGATTCCAAGAGCAAACAAATGAGTCCAACATCAGAAAGGAAGCAACAGGTTACTGGAGGAGAGTAGGAAACAGGGTTATGACTGGCATGGCTATTTGCAACAACACAAAAAGTTTTTAAGTCTCCAAAACTGAAGAGATACGAGGTGGCCCTCAGCAAATGAAAAATGGTGAACTGCTTGGCTAGAAAGGGAATTCCATACTAACGTGGTGAAGGGAAAACTTGGAAAATCCAAGTCAGTGAAGTTTATATTAAGTGAAACCCAGTTATGTGCCATTTATGACACACCCAACCTGAGGTAAGTGACAATGGTCATTTATTATTTAAATATCTTACAGACAATGTACCCAAAGAAAATGGCCTTTCCTAATCCAGTAGAAATTCAGGAGCACACTGAGATGCTTTTGGCAAATGGTCAAAAGGAAGCAGTCTTCAGATTAAGAAAAGAGCTATCAAATTTATTTTGTGGTTATAACCAATTCCACAATGAAAGACAGAATTGGCAACTTGGTCACAAAAAAATCTTTTAAAAGCCAGTTTCTTAAAATTTTAGCTATTATCGTCAATCTTCCTTCCCTAGCAAACTTTGATCAGACTGTATATAATCCTTAAGTATTCAGGGCTATCTCAACAGCCTCACAAAAGCAGCAATAAACTGTTAACATTCAGGAAGTTATTTCTTTTGTAAATGTTTTACAGTATGCAACTTAATGTGCAAGAAAAGTTAAAGTAGATTCGTAGACTACTGAGACTGCTCAGGAATAAAAGCTCAACAGAGAATGGTCTTTATAGCTCCTTATGAAAAACAATCTTCAATCTCTCCTAGCTATTCCACAATCACATTAACTGTCTGGACACTGCAACTTTATATAAAGGTGGAAACATAATTATTAACAGCAGCTACCAATTATTAGGTGCCTACTACACTGCCAGACTCTGGGCTTCATGCTTTTAGATACAAGATACTCTATACATACTTCATGGTTTTGTTCTCATTTTGCAGATGGAAAAACTAAAATTCTGAGAGGTCAAATGACTTACTACTAAAGACCAGAGCTAGTAAACATGCTAGCAGAATACAAACCCAGGTATGACTAGCTCCAAAGTGTGCACTCTTCCTAGTCAAAGCAGCAGTCATCAAGAGCATGACCCCAGCCCAGCTCAGCTGTGTGTGACCTCAGCTTGTAGAAGGCAGCAACAGCAGGTCATTCTTGCAATCCAATGGCTCTCAGGACAAGTTCATGAAGAGGAACCGTATGTCTCTGTGCACAGGGTGGAGAATCACCTCCCAGACAAGATAGTTGGGCATTCAGCCTGAAGAGTGCTAGTAGTGGCTCTGGACAAGCTCAGCTCTTGTGGCCAGAGGCTCTGATGACATGGATTCGCAGGACGCCACAGGCTTGCCAGAACGCACAGAAAACACAAAGCTAAGAGGAAGAGCTAACGCTGGGCAAGTCAGCAGTCACACTGTTTGACACAACAAATCAAGAAAAATTTATTTAACATGAATGAATATAAAGTCCTTTTCAGACAAAAACTGAAAAACAAGATGGGAAGGCGGCCAGGGAGAAGAAAACTGCTGAAGTGAAGAAAAGAAACAAAAAAGTCCAAAGATTTCAGCTGATTATAAGTCCAATAGAAAGTTATAATATTATGAAGTAACTAACAAGCAAAGAAATCTCAGAATATAGTAATAGGTAAACAATGTCTGGGACCTGAGGAGAAACTAATTCCACTGTGGCCTGCCCTGAGCATATCACGTCACACCAGGAAATAGCAGATCCTGTTCTGAAGGAAAACGAAGAGTCTGGCAACCACATGGCCTCCAAAGAGATGGTCAGGGCAGGGTAGCAGAAAGGCTCACTACTTGGAGGGATAAAGTAACTACCTCTGAATATATTTAAAAGCTTAGAAGAAAAGACCTGTCTTGTATTGTACCCAAGGATGAAATAAGAACCAGTAAGTAAAAAGTGCAAATTATCTGCAAGCAGTAGAAGCAAAACTTGCTAAAGATGAGGGCTGTGCCTGCATGCGAGGCCCGTCAAATGGAGGTGCCCTGGCAAAGCCTGGATGATTTTCTATGAGAACAAAAGGAGTTTCTGTTCTGGACAGGAAAGTTGTACTAAATGATTAACATGCTATTTTATAAATCTCTTCCCAAAATCTATTGGATATAAAAGGTACAATACATGGCTACATTTGGGCTGACATGGAGCTCCAGTAAGAAAATAGAAAAGATTATGCAACCTTCCAGATGCTTAGTGGGTTGAACCCCACGCATCCTTCACTGCTCTGGAAACTCTAGTAACACAACAAAATAAAGGACAAAGGAGAAAAAAGGAAATGACGGCCAAGAACGCCAACAAATTCATGAAAAGACAAAAAACTTAATCAATTTAGGAAGTCCAATATTCAAATAAAAGAAGTTTTAGAATAACATATTATAATGTATCACCCACCTCTTGGCCAAGGGAAAAAAAAAGGTCAGGGGTGGTGGGGGTAGGGGCACGGGTAGGAAACAGAAGAAAGCAATTTTCCCAGAGCTTAACAAATGTGGCTCTCCTTAGGGCCTGCACAGGCCAACACAATGAGCGGTGCGACAGATTCTCCCAATGTACTGAGTGTAGTTCCATGGTAGCAGAAATGAAGAATCTAAACCTTCTAGTGATGGGTGCGGAGGAGGGGGACTCACAAAAACAACACAAAAAAAGGACCATAACTTAGTATCAATTATTGAAACCAACATTTTCAGACATGGAAGGTCTGACGGATCTATTCACACTTTCTCAGGTAGCTACTGGAGAATGTTCTTCACCAAAACATGACAACACATGAAACAGAAATACGAGACATCAAGAGAGAGACAACTCCCAGAAGACAGGTGAGGAGAAACACCAGCAACTACGGAGAAGGTCAAGTGCAACCAGTACAGAGGAAGGCATGAGGCAGAGGGTTTGGAAAAAGTGAGTCCAAGAAAGAGAAACAGCTGACTGCCAGATGTATCTGACCACACTGAAGAGAATTTTGCAAATTTTGTTAGGGATTTTGGGAATAATTAACCAAAATATACATACCTTTAATACTGACTTTATCCAAAAGGTGAAGGAGGGAAGGAAATATCCATGTAAGAACTAAAACCTCCTCTTCATAATTAGAAGACAAGTAGATTAGAAACAGCTACATACAGGCAAATTATTTAGAAATGTGGAAATAAGAGAAAACAGCTAAGAGATGAAGGTGGCAGTCCCAAATGAGTAATTCAAAGATGAGAAAGATGGAACAATTGTTATCTTTTGCTATAAACCTTGCAATATACCTCTGACTTTTTAGCCTCCATGAACAGTCTTCATGAAAGAACTACAGGCAGAATATTTCCAAAAAAAGTTGAGAAAAGACAACCTACAGTAGAATCTGATAGGGACATGCTACAACTGATTGTGGTTGTGTACAGAACAATAAAGGGCGTGGTTCAACAAACTTAGAAAACTTAAAAAATTTAAGGTGTTTAAAGCTTACAGTTATTCTTTGATTATTCACCAGCAGGCATTTGGAGACTTTTGAAATCCATCACCCGTTACTGAACCAGTAGCACCAACAGTAAACTTCATTCACTCATGGACTTAACCATCCTGGCTTGCCCTCTGACACAGCAGCTTGATGTGGTAAAGTTTTATTGTGATTTTTTGAGCACAGGACAAAGACTGAAATTTTTCTGAACAAGAACAGCTGTGAATGACAATAACTGAGCACTAGACAGCTGTAGAAATCTGCCTTTGCTGAAGTCTCAATGGCTGACATGTGAATCATCTACTACATTAATGTCATTTAAACAAATTTCTCTGGTTGATAAGGAAGGTCAAGCTGCTTCATACACTTCCTGTAGGAGATGAGCTCTCCATTCCCATAAAAAATTGGCAGTGGACATGTTTTCTGAGCTGAAACTACAGTTACATAGCATTTTGCAGACCCTGATGCAAAGGCAAAGGAAATCTCCATATTTCAAAATCCATTTAGGTGTGCAATTAAGGAGCTTTCACCTAAACTATAATTAGAAATGATTAATTTACTATGTAATGACATGCTAAAAAGTAAGTATCAACAGAAGAATCCAACAGAATTCTACATATGCCTTCCAAATAACGAATATACTCAACTGAAGTAATATGCTTGGGGACTGATAGAGAATGTGGGAGTACCTACCTGTGTAAAAAGACATTTCCAAAGATGAAAAATGTTAAAACCTTGCTGCAGATCAATATTAATAGATTAGATGTACCTTTGCAATAGATTTTGATGAGAGCAACTCTAACTTTAAAGACCAATTAGGTGAAATATTACCCCCCTAGAAAAAAGAATTCCAGTCTTCTCACTAGTAAGAGAGAGCTGTATTACAGAAAATTGAATTCAATTATTACATTTTGAATCTCATCAAAAACAAAGCCTGTGAAAATTTGTTGTGTCTCTTGGTATATAAATACCTTCATAAAATCCTCTTTTTTGCCTCTTTGCCCACAAAACCTAAAATATTTATTATCTGGCCTTTGCAATAAATGCTTTGTTTGCCAGTCCCTGGTCTAAAATGCCCTACACCCACAGTGCTGCTCCTCTCCAGGAACCCTCATAACCACCTGGTATTGATTCTAGGACTCCTGCAGACTGTGAAGGCTTCACTCTAGTGTGGGACAGCATGCTGACGAGCAGTGGTGTGTAAAAGAAGCAGGAGGAGGAATAACTAAAGGTAAGAAATTGTTCCGCAAGCTGCCAAAGCGAAGAATCTCTATCAGCAAAGGAAAACAAAATAAACAACAAGGAGGGAGAGAGGGAAAGTCCCAAAAATATTATCCTGAGAAACGCCTCTGACATTTTAGCTCCTACCACCAAACAATTATATATTTTGTGAAAAGTACTAAAGACACAAAGAAGTTAAAGCTGCTTACTCACAAAATACTTAAAACGTAGTTAAAGAGAAAAAAATAATTCTAAAATAACTTCATTGAGATGCTCTGAGAGTTCACAAAGGAGTGACCACAAGGGAACTGGAATAATCCAAGGTGGTTTGACAGAAAAGGCAGGAAGAAAGCTGAGCCCCAGAAGACGTGAATTCAAATACAAAACAACAATAAAACTCTATGAGGCCGGGTGCGGTGGCTCAGGCCTGTAATACCAGCACTGTGGGAGGCCTAGGCAGGCGATCACTTGAGGCCAGGGGTCCAAAGACCAGCCTGGCCAACATAGTGAGACTCCGTCTCTACTAAAAATACAAAAATTAGCCAGGCATGGTGGTGTGCGCCTGTAATCCCAGCTACCCAGGAGGCCAAGACAGGAGAATTGCTTGAACCCAGGAGGTGGAGGTTGCAGTGAGTCGAGATTGCGCCACTGCACTCTGGCCTGGGCGATGGAGCAAGACCCTATCTCAAAAAACAAACAAACAAAAAAACTCTATGAGACAAGGAGCCACAAGGGGAATGAATACTTGCAGAGAATTCTCCACATGGGATTCAGGCAGAAGAATATGGAGGTGAAGTTGAGGAAATTCTAAGTTGTGTACAAGAATCTGAATATCGGGGCAAGAATAGGACGTCACTGTTTAAGTGCAAGGAAAACTGCAAGGGTTGAGTAGGACTGTTCTTCAGAGGCTGGGGCTGAGGAGACATCATATGCAAAGTAGTATTTTAGATGCCTATGAAACATCCACCTGGCAGTTAGAAGCACAGACCCCTCACAGCAAAACCACCATAAGATCTCCCCAGGCAACAAAGTCTGACCTAGCTTTGTAGCAGTGGAAACAAAAAGAAAAAGACAGTTACAAGAGTCAAGAGTAGAATCAACAGGCCCTGGTAAATCACTGCTCATCAGGATAAAAACAAAGCCGAGTAAAAAGTGACTAAAATTTCAAGTCTTAGAGCTAGCACCAGTTCAGGAAGGTAGATGATTAAATGATTTTTGTCTACCTTCTAGAGATACAATGGGGACAAATGAAATTTGATTAACTATGCTTGCATGTCCCCCAAAAGGAACTACTGTGCCACTTCTGCCACTTCCTAGTAAGTGTCAACTGGGCCAGAAGTCTAATATGCAAATTCAATCTCTAATCTTTAATAAAAAGTTCTAAAGTGATAGAGATTAGGACTCTGAAACACACAAGTGACTGACCAGAAGTCAAATGTCCCTTCGCTGGTATAAAACAAAAACAAACACAAAGAGCGAGCCCCGGTGCCCTGGAAGTAGTGGCCTGGGTGGCGACTCTTTCTCTGCATGCTGCTGCTTCAGCTTACTAGGCCTGGCTGGTCTTTGGCGCCCCTCTCAATAACCCCCTGTAAACTTAGAATCCCTTGAGTTCTGCAGATTTAAGATATACCAAAGCAGACTAAAGAGGGTGTCATTTAACTTCCTAAAAATACCACAGTACCACAGAACCATACTGCACCTAGCTCAGAGAGACTGGTCTCCACCTGGTTTGCTATGACTCCAGGGTCTCACAACAGAACCACAGCTTTCCTTGATGTCATTAATGGAAGGAAACTCCTGCTAATCGTAATGTTCTTACCTTTCAAAACAAGTTTAAAAATTAAAAGAAATGTTTTCTTCTTGGTGGCTCCTTGCCCATTACAGGTTATCCTGGTAACAGTTTTCCTCCAATTTACCGCATTAGCAGATTAGCAGGAATAAAGAGGGATATGGATATGAAACAAGCTCTCCTGTAAAAGAAAAAAAAAAAAGCAGATAATCACATTTAATGATAGCTGCCATTAAAGCATACTGGGTCAGGGTCTTGGGTCACACAGAACTATACCACAGGGAATTGAAAAGTTTTAGTTAATCATTAAAATTTTTCTATACGAACATAAGAAAAAAGGCACTGTCAGCTCTCTACCTTAGCTTTTATCCTACATTACAGTATCCTACATTACAGCTTTTATCCTACTTTACAGTAGCTCAGAAGTAAATACAGATGTCATAATAGCTTCATAATATCAATGAGTGAAGAAGAAAAGTACATATTCTCACCTTTGTCTTCTGAAAACATCAATTCTATTCTTATCCAACATAGAGTCCACTATAAAGGCACCACACTTTAAAACACTAAAATTTTACAATTTCCTTCCTTTAAATGTCCCCTAGCAGTCCACTTAATACGTTTAATAATAATGTCAGGAAGCATGACATTAAGATCACTGAAGTTCTAGCTATACTCAAATTAAATCTCTAATGTCAATTAACCAAACGCCGCACATGAAAAAGACAGAAATTATCTTCCAAGGCACGCACTTCATATATAGCTTAATATTGCGGAAAAAGACTTAAACTGTGGACATTGAATTAATTAGAATTCTTCTAAGTAGTGAAGCCTGACAGGGCCAAAAAAAAAAAAAAGAAATCTTCTAAGAATGCAATCTACAAGGCATCTCCAAAACAACGCTGTTCATCTAATGTCTTTCCCCCGTAAAACTCATACTACATTGTGATATCAACATTTTTCCTCAAGTAAGATAATAAATAATGTTAAACATTTGTTAAAACAAAATCAATCTACAAAAATAACAGTAACAAGCCTAGGTGCAAATTAAAATGAGGATATTTAATTTTAAAAATAAAATATTTTACCAGTTAGGTGGTTTTTGAATATACACTGCAAAAAGTATAATCATCCAAATTTTTGCTTAAAATGAGAACAGACCATGTGGCTGTGCTGCTGGAGTCCTTAGACAAAACAGAAAGGTCCTCTATGGCAAATCCCTCTTCCCTCCAATTTAGGATGTGTATCACATCTAAAGTCCTATTTCCTTAATTTCCTCTCATCTGAAACAGTTCAACGTTTTTTTCCATTCATTTCACTGACATCTTTGAAGAATATGGGTTATGTGTTTCTGGCAGTAGTACTACATAAATGAAGCTTTGTTTCTCCCGGAGCATCACAGAAAGAGACACGATGATGTCAATTTGCCCCATTATTGGTGATAATTTCAATCACTTGGTTAAAATTATATTTGCCAGATTTCCTCACTGTAAAGTGAGCATTTTCCTTAGTAATTAATTCATAATCTATAGAACAATACTTAGAGACTATGCTCTTAGAACGTTCATCCAGTAATTTTAGTGCCAACTGGCAACTCTTGTCTAAATCAACTGATACTCAGTTATGAAAATGATGACGTTTTTGAGGCAGTCTGTCGTTCCTCCTGGCATTCAAACTTCAGTGAGGGATGCTCCCTTCTTCCCACCTTTTTTTTTTTTTTGAGACAGAGTCTCGCTCTGTCGCCCAGGCTACAGTGCAGTGGCGTGATCTCGACTCACTGCAAGCTCCACCTTCTGGATTCACATCATTCTCCTGCCTCAGCCTCCCCAGCAGCTGAACTACAGGCGCCTCACTTCAAGCTCCGCCTCCCAGGTTCACGCCAGGTTCACACCATTCTCCCGCCTAGCTTCCCGAGTAGCTGGGACTACAGGCGCCCGCCACCACGCCCGGCTAAGTTTTTGTATTTTTAGTAGAGATGGGGTTTCACCGTGGTCTCGATCTCCTGACCTCATGATCCGCCCGCCTCGGCCTCCCAAAGTGCTGGGATTACAGGCGTGAGCCACCGCGCCCAGCCCTTTCCCACTTATTCTTTCCTTATGTCATCAGTATGGACTCACAGATTCGTATTTTACTAACTTTTATTTTTTTTTTTTTGAAGACAGGGTCTTACTCTCTCACCCAGGCTGGAGTGCAGTGGTGTGATCTCAGCTCACTGCAACCTCCACCTCCTGGGCTCAAGTGATCCTCCTGCCTCAACCTCCTGAATAGCTGTGATTACAAGCATCACCATCATGCCTGCTTAATTTTTATATTTTTTGTAGAGACGGGATTTCACCATGTTGGCCAGGCTGGTCTCAAAACTCCTGACCTCAAGTGATCCATCTGCCTTGGCCTCCCAAAGTTCCGCGATTACAGGTGTGAGCCACTGTGCCTGGCCAATTAACATCATTATTCACTCTGATGTTCAAATTGTTCCACATTTGGCCAGTGGGATGCTCTTGTGTGCTTTTCATAGTTCTCAAGCACTTCCTCATTTCCTCATGTAACATGTTCTAGATTTGTCTTATGCATTCTCTGTTAGACTATGAAATCTGCCATTTCTCCAAAGAGTCTTGGTTCCTTTTAGTGGGGGATGTAATTTAGAAATGAAGGTCTGAGAGCAAAGTACGTTCAAAGATACTGGGGCTGGCACTTCCTCTGTCCTTTTATAGTGAACAAAGCTGGGAAGGAATGTCAATTTCCTATGTTCCAACTCTGTTGTGTATCCCTGACTTTTAAATATGAATAAAAATCAAGGATTACCAGACACCTCCAGAAAGCCTCTACCAAAAAAAGTAGCAAAACAAACAGAAAAATGCAAGTTAAGAGGAAAAGACAATCAGAAAACAGGAAAGAAAACTGAAACCTAAAATGGAACATTTTAGCAACATTTTCCAACACCCAACCCACAGGGTAGGTTCTTAAAAAAAAAAAAAAAAGAGAGAGAGAACAAAAAACAGAAGGGAGGAAATCAGATAAATAATTCCCAAAAATGTTCCTGAAAATAGACCCACACCAAGGAACATTACTGTTAAACTGCATGACCCTGGCACAAAGAAGAGCCTGGGTCTTCTACAACCAAAAATATGGATAGTTTCAGATTTCTCAAGAACAGAAAACAAAAAAGTAAAGTAACACAACACACCCATTAGGATGGCTACTATCCTATCCTAGGATAGGAAAGAAGAAAAAAATAACAGGAAATAAGTGTCCATAAAGACGTGGAGAAACTGGAACTCTTGCGCACCACTGGTGGGAATGTAAAATGGTACAGCAGCTATGGAAAAACCATATGTTCATTCCTCAAAAAATTAAAAATAGAATTACTATATGACCCAGCATGTCCACTTCTGGTTCTACACTCAAAAGAACTGAAGGCAGGGTCTTGAAAAGACACTTGTGTACCGTGTTCACGGCAGCATTCCTTACAACAGCTAAAACATGGAAGTAACCCAAGTGTCCATCGACAGACAAATAGGCAAATGAAGTATGGCAGAGATGGAGCATCCCTGTCCAAAATGCTTGAGACCAGAAGTATTTCAGATTTCCATTTTTTTGCATTTTTAAATATTTGCATATATATAATGAGATATCTTGGGATAGGGCCCAAATCTAAACATATAATTAAGTTGTGTTTAAAGTATACTTTATACATATATCCTAAAGGTAATTTTACACGCTATTTTAAATAAACTGTGTATTGTGTGTCTATATTGTAACTGCAGCCAGTCACATGAGGTCACGTGTTGTACAAGGTCAGGTGTGGAATCTTCCACTTGTGGCATCGTGTCGGCACTCAAAAAGTTTCAGACTTTGAAGCATTTCGAATTTTCCAATTAGGGATGCTTAACCTGTATATACATGCAATGGAATATTACTCAGTCTTAAAAAGGAAATTTTGATATATGCTATGATGTGGATGAACCATAAAAACGTGCCAAGTAAAATAAACCAGTCACAAAAATGACAAAAATGTCTTTTGATAAAGGCACAAGACTATGTAATTCCAACTTATTGGAGGTACTCAGAATAGTCAAAATCAGAGCCAGAAAGCAGAATAGGAGATGGAGGATGGTGATGACTGCACAATGTTATGAAGGTATACTATTAAACCGTACACTTAAAATGGCTAAGATGGTAAATTTTGTTAGATGTATTTTATTACAATAAAAAAATGATGAGGCAATGTCTAAAGAATTCTGAAGAGATGTGTTCTGGATGAATGTCTGTTCCCCCACTCTTCCATTCATATGTTGAAGTCCTAACTCCCAGCATTGTTATATGTGGAGAAAGAAAGTAATTACAGTTAAATGGGATCATAAGGGTGGGGCCCTGATTTGACAGGATTAGCGTCCTTATGAGACACCACATGCACATGAACCCAAGGAAAGGCCATGTTGAGACAGTCTGGGCCATAATCTCGAAAGACACAATCTTGAATGCCACAATCCTGAATGCTGAATGCTCATCTGCAGTGGATTCTAATTATTGACTGGATAACTTTGTGAACATTAGAATTCTGGGCGTGTTGGCCGGGCGTGGGGGCTCACACCTGTAATCCCAGCACTTTGAGAGGCCGAGACGGGCGGATCATGAGGTCAGGAGATCGAGACCATCCTGGCGAACACGGTGAAACCCCGTCTCTACTGAAATACAAAAGAAATTAGCTGGGCGTGGTGGCGGGTGCCTGTAGTCCCAGCTACTGGCGGGGGAGCTGAGGCAGGAGACTGGCATGAACCCAGGAGGCGGAGCTTGCAGTGAGCCGAGATCGCACCACTGCACTCCAGCCTGGGCGACAGCGACAGAGCGAGACTCTGTCTCAAAAAAAAAAAAAAAAAAAAAGAATTCTGGGAGTGTTTTTGAATGTCGGTTTGTAAGCTCTTCTGAGCTAGTATGACTTTTCTTTCTCTTCTCTATGCTCTTCTCATTGTTTCAGGATTGCCCGCCCCCCACCCACCACCTCACCCCGCCAGCTCCTGGTTCTTTGTCCCGGCCATCTCCTGTGGTACTGCGCTGTGTCTGCCTTGTGGAGACCCTGAGGAGGTCATGGATGGAGTTACCAAGCCCCAGCAGGCTGGTCCACTTCCTGGCCTCCACAAAGTATGTGTCCTTTTGCCTCGGGAGACCAGCTGCTCTGTAAAAGCTGCAGCCCCCAGCAGAATGTGGCCTGTTTTCTGCTCATTTCACAAGAGAGTGAGCCCCCCTGGCTCAGCTGCCCACCTGCATGAAGCTCTGTTAATGGCTGGGACCCCCGCAGCGCCTGGGCCCTGGCGCCTGGTGCTGGGCCTGGGCTTCAGCTTCTCTTCAATTCCCACCTACTCCACATCTGGTCCTGGGAGATGTTCTTTCCTTTTGAGCCTGAAAGATCAAAAGCTCTAAAGTCTAAAATCCTGAAAATTACAATTCCAAAAGATCAAAATCCAAAAACTATAATTCTGGAAAAAATAATTTAAAAAAACTTTTCAAAGACGTGTATTTACGTTTTTAAAGGGGGATTTCAGGCCAGGCATGGTGGCTCACTCCTATAATCCCAGCACTTTGGGAGGCTGAGGCAGGTGGATGGCCTGAGGTCAGGATACCAGCCTGGCCAACACGGTGAAACCCCATCTCTACTACAAATACAAAAATTAGCCGGGCGTGGTGGTGCACGCCTGTAATCCCAGCTACTCGGGAGCCTGGGGCAGGAGAATCACTTGAACCTGGTAGGCAGAAGTTGCAGTGAGCTGAGCTCACGCCACTGTACTCCAGTCTGGGTAACAGAGTGAGACTCCATCTCAAGAAATAAAAATTAAAGGGGATTTGAGAAACATAAAAAAATAAGAGAACACGTCATAGGTCACTTTACACAATAAAATAGGCAATAATCAGGCCGGGCGTGGTGGCTCAAGCCTGTAATCCCAGCACTTTGGGAGGCCGAGACGGGCAGATCACGAGGTCAGGAGATCGAGACCATCCTGGCTAACACAGTGAAACCCCGTCTCTACTAAAAAAATACAAAAAACTAGCCGGGCATGGTGGCAGGCACCTGTAGTCCCAGCTACTCGGGAGGCTGAGGCAGGAGAATGGCGTAAACCCGGGAGGCGGAGCTTGCAGTGAGCTGAGATCACACTACTGTACTCTAGCCTGGGCTAAAGAAGGAGACTCTGTCTCAAAAAAAAAAAAAAAAAAGGCAATAATCACATGCATATTTTTGCAAGGATACAAGGTATAATTCAGGTCTAATAATGACAGTCACATGGGTAGACAAACCACATTCATAAAGAAATAGGTATAAAAAAAAAAAAAAAGACATGCATTAATGCATATAACAGCCAGCATGGTGGCTCAGGCTTGAAATCCCAGAGCTTTGGGAGTTTCTGACAGGTGGAATGCTTAAGGCCAGTTCAAGACCAGCCTGGGCAACATAGTGAGATCCCACTCCTCCAAAAAAAATTTTTTTTAATTAGCTGGACTTTGGAGTACACACCTGTAGTCCTAGCCACTCAGGAGGCTAAGGCAGGAGAGTCGCTTAAAGCCCAGGAATTTGAGGTTACAGAGAGCTATGATCACACCACTGCACTCCAGCCTGGGTGACAAAGCAAGACCTTGTCTCACTCATTCATTCGTACATACATTAAAATGCATATAACTACGGTTGGTAATTGTATGCACTGAGCTTTATAACTGCAGTCATCTAAAATACCATGACAGACAACCTATGTCTTTTGATGAGATCTACCAAAAACCACGATGGATCAACATCACATATGCGGTTGCTCAGAGAGCTGAGATCTTGAATTTTGTCTTTCACAAATGCAGATACATAAAAAAGACATCTCTTCATTTACTGAGGAAGTTTCAACAGTTTTACACATATGTACAATGCTTACACACAGAGTCAACACGGAGTCAAATGTGCAAAAAATGCATAAAACAAAAAGAATATATACCACTTACACCCCTAGTATTGAATATGATTTGAAGACTAAAAACATAGCATAGCAAACTGGCGCTACGTGTGAATGGGCAGAGGTCTTATAGGACTGAATAATTTGGCAGAAGAGATTTCTTGTAGTTTTTGTCTGTTTTCAGATCTACGTCTATGATCTTCAAAACACTCGTTACACTTGTATTTGAAGAGTGGTTGTGGTCTTCAAACTCTGTAAGTATATGTTGTCTGTTTCAAAGTCTGTTGTGTCCAGCTGTTGCAATTAAGCAATTTTCTGCTTTCATAGCCCCAATAATAATTAACTTTAACATTTTCATCTTTCCCCATTAAGTAGCCTCATACACTTATCACAGCCTTTGTGTAAGGGAACAATTTCACAGATCTGTTCCACTGTGTTTTAAGAAACACAGTAAGAAGGAATATTTGACTTCCCCAGTACCAGATTTGTATTAAGCTTCTTCAGCAAGACAGAACTGATAAGATATGTATACAGATATATGAGAGGGGATTTATGTGGGGAATGGGCTCACGCGATTATGGTGCTGTGAAGTCCCATGACAGGCAAGCTGAAGACCCTGGGATACCGGTGACAAGGCTCAATCCAAATAGCCTGAGAACCAGGGACGCCAGTGATCTCTAGCTCTGAGTCCACAAAAGCCTCAGGACCCAAAGTGACTGCTGGTGTACATCCTGGAGTCCAAAGGCTGGCAACCCTGGATTTCTCAGGTCCAAGGCAGCAGAAGAGTCTGTCTGCGCCCTGGTTGATTGGATGGTGCCCGCCAACACTGAGGGCAGATCTTCCCCACAGCCCACTCAGACTCACGCATTAGTGAGTGAGGTATTATCAATTACAAAATAGGGATAATGACTAATAACAGGAATGGAAAAGCACTTGTACAATGCCAGCACAAAAGGTTTGTAAGGGCAGACATTCATACCTGACGTTTTGTGATTAAGCAAGTGTATTCAGATGCTGTTTTGAGAATCTTTCCATCTCCTCTGAAATACTCTCACAGACACATCCAAAACCTAATGTTTCACCAGGCTTCTAGGTATTCCTTAGTTAAGGTGTCATCTAAAACTGAGTCCACAAGTCCACCTATTGTCAACCTGGCACCCACACTCATCTCCTTAAACCATACTTAATTTACGAATAAAGACAATAACAAGGTAATAATTCCATCTAACGTGATGCAACTATCCTATGTACAACAAAAAACATACTAATCCCTTCCCCAGTAATTGGCTTTCAGGTTTCAACACTCATGATTTTAATCTTTTGTGATTTTCAGAATTTTAGAGATTATGATCTTTAAGGATTTTGATCTTCAGGGATTCTGATCTTCAGGTATTCCAACATTTGGGATTATGGTGCTCCAGATTGTGTCATCTGGTATGATGACTGGCACCACATGTGAGAAGAGATGGTGTCTATAAACCAGAAAGAGGCCACTCACTAGAAACCAAATTAGCAAGAAGTTTGATTTTGAACTTCTAGCTTACAGAACGTGAGAAAATAAATTTCTGTTGTTTAAGCCACCCAGCCTATGATATTTTGTTATGGCAATCCTGAGCAGACTAAAATAGAAGGAAAAATTTTCCCAACCCAAAAGCATACACCCAGATAAACTATATCAATCACGAGTACACAGAAAGACACACAGTCTCAAAAGATCTACCTCCTATACACCTTTCTCACTGAAAACTACCGGCAACTATGCTCCACTAAAACCAGTGAGAGCAACAAGGTAACACAGAACACAGGAATAGGAGATCCAGTGGGGAGGAAAGAGGCAAGAAGAACCCCAAAGGTCGCAGAATGGGAGGGCCAGCAGTCCAAACTAGAAAGATTCCTTCAAAAGGATAAAGCTGAGGGAAGATCTGAACATGTAACTGGCTAAAAGTCTGAGGCTAAATTAGTGATAAGTACACTTAAACACACACACACACACACGCACACACGCGCGCGCGCACACACACGGCTGGGCGCAGTGGCTCACGCCTGTAATCCCAGCACTTTAGGAGGCCGAGGCAGGTGGATCACCTGAAGTCAAGAGTTCAAGACCAGCCTGGCAAACACGGCAAAACCCCATCTCTACTAAAAATATAAAAAGTAGCCAGGTATGGTGGCACACACCTATAATCCCAGCTACTCAGGAAGCTGAGGCAGGGGAACCACTTGAACCCGGGAGGCAGAGGTTGCCAGGAGTTAAGACTGCCGACACTGCACTCCAGCCTGGGCATCAGAGTGAGACTCCAACTCAAAACACACACAC
This sequence comes from Piliocolobus tephrosceles, assembly GCF_002776525.5. NCBI lineage: Eukaryota > Metazoa > Chordata > Mammalia > Primates > Cercopithecidae > Piliocolobus > Piliocolobus tephrosceles. The sequence goes on along the minus strand of NC_045446.1, from coordinate 5,691,558 downwards.
ACACACACACACAGAGTAACACGGTAACACATTTCCAGAGGAAACCAAAAGTTGTTTAGGAAAGGAAAGTATTTGTAATTTACCACTTAACAGCTATAAATAGTATACATGGGCCGGGTGTGGTGGCTCATACCTGTAATCCCAGCACTTTGGGAGGCCAAGGCAGGTAGATCACAAAGTCAGGAATTTGAGACCAGACTTCCCAACATGGTGAAACCCCATCTCTACTAAAAACACAAAAATTAGCCGGATGTGGTGGCGCATACCTTAATCCCAGCTACTCAGGAGGCTGAGGCAGGAGAATTGCTTGAACCCGGGAGGCAGAGGTTGCTGTGAGCTGAGATCGCACCATGACACTCCAGCCTGGGCGACAGAGCGAGGCTCTGCCTCAAAAAAAAAAAAAAAAAAAGTATACATGGTCGTAATGTAGTACACATGGTTGTAATGAAAAAACAAAATAGTGATTTAACCAAAATGTTAACAAACATCTACTGGGTGGATAGGAAAGACAGAAAATGGGGATGAAGGTGCAGTAAAGGAAAGAAGAAGAGAGAGCCAATTCTTATCTTCTATGTCAGAAAATCAATAGATACTGCTTAGAACTAAAAAAATCTGCAAGTATACACACAAGTATGAAGTCTTCAAATATAATCTTCAGACATATGGAAGTAAATATATATTTTAACTGGTTAAAACAGCCCAAAGTATTACACTATCTTCAGGAAAGGGAAAAAAAGAGAGTGGGATACTTAAGGACTCCTGTTTGTCTTACCCAATCTCCTAGAATAGTTGACTCCAAAATATGGACATATAAAACTTTAGCTTAAAGAAAACTTCGAAGTTTTTAAGAAAAAATGCTGGGGCTCATGCCTATAATCACAACACTTTGAGAGACCAAGGCAGGAGGATCACCTGAGCCCAGGAGTTCGAGACCAGCCTGGGTAACATGGCAAGACCCCATTCTCTACAAAACTTTTAAAAATCAGCCAAGCATGGTAGCGCACGCCTGTGGTCCCAGCTACTCTAGAGGCTGAGGCAGAAAGATCACTTGAGCCCAGGAGGTCAAGGCTACAGTGAACTGTGTCGCGCCACAGCACTCCAGCCTGGGCTACCTAACAAAATCCTGTCTCAAAAAAAAAAAAGAAAGAAAGAAGAATGTTGGACTGGGAAGAAGTATTAAATGTTGAGACACCAGAGAGCTGTAATATCAGGTCACACAGGTATTGAGAAGCTAAGACAAATCACTTAACCTGAGTATCCATTTCTTCATCTATAAAATAAAATAGGCCAGGTGTAGTAGTGGCTCATGCCTGTAATCCCAGCACTTTGGGAGGCCAAGGTGAGCCAATCACTTGAGCTCAGGAGTTAGAGGACACCCTGAGCAACATGGTGAGACCCCACCTCTACAAAACTTACCGGAAAAAAAAAAAAAAATAGCCGGGCACAGTGGCTCACTTAAGGTCAATAGTTTGAGACCAGTCTGGCCAAGAAGGTGAAATCCCGTCTCTACTTAAAAAAAAAAAAAAAAAAAAATTAGCCGGGTGTGGTGGCGGGTGCCTGTAATCCCAGCTACTCGGGAGGCAGAGGCAGGAGAATGGCTTGAACCCAGGAGGCAGGGGTTGCAGTGGGCTGAGATTGTGCCATTACACTCCAAACTGGGCAACAACAGCAAAACTCCGTCTCAAAAAAAAAAAAAAAAAAAAAATTAGCCAGATGCAGTGGCTTGTGTCTAGTCCCAGCTACTCAGGGAGCAGAGGTTTCAGTGAGCCAAGACTGCCCCACAGCACTCCAGTCTGGGTGACGGGAGTGAAGCCCTGTCTCAAAAATAAAATAAGACAGTTGGAATAAATTAACTCTAAATTTTCTTGTTGCTTCAACAATGTATGACTCTAATATAAAAATAAAGCTTTAAACATGGTACCAGTGGCTACAAAAAAAATTAAGCAGGACTTGGTTTAAAAAAAAAAAAAACAGAGAAGTAAAATAAAAAATTAAAATCTGCTTTAAGCCCTGTAGGACTGAGAAAGTATTGATGGTGAAGGAGAAGTCAGACAAGCATGGTTGAAAAAATCAAGATCCAAGGTTTCCTATCCTCACAGGGAAAGAATTTAACTGACAGTATCCAGACATACTATGGCACAAGACCACTAAAACAAGCTAAGCCACAAAGAGATGCTTTGAAAGTTAAACATAAACAGATGAGGGTGGAATCCATGAGGATGATGAAAGGTTCTCCCTAAAGAACACTAAAGCTGAAAAGGGGGGAATTATCCAAGTATTTAATTTCTATTTACATCATAATTAAAGGACGGAGTGAGAAAGGGACATGTTTAGAGTAAGGCTATTCCGAAACACTGGGCTCTGCCGCACAGCATCATGAAAGCTCATGAGGAAGACTATGGTTTTAATCATCAATAATATCAGATGTGGTTCAGTAGTTGATAGCATTAGACTATTCTCTTTGAGGAATGAATCCAAAGCCCCTTCTCTCCAAAAAAGAAATCAAGACAGGAAAAGAAAATAGTATACTTTTATTTTTAGCCAATCATTCCTTCAACAGACTGCATTTTTCTCAACAGTCCCACAACCTAACCCTGTCACACAACCTAACCCTGTCACAAGATTTCTCTTCTTTTCAGTACTGCTGACTCTGACGAACACCAATAAAGAGAATGCAAGTGCAACATAATGATAAAAATAACGTTTCAGAATGAGGACTGCTTTGGACTAAAACACCAAAACCACAAATTCTCAACTAAACAGCATCTAAGTGAACTTGCTTAATTAATCACAAAATTTGAGAACAGCAGGAATGAAAACTATCCTTACAAACCTTTTGTGTTGGCATTGTACAAGTGCTTTTCCATCCTATTATTATCATCCTACCTGTTTTACAGTCGAGGAAAATAAAGGAATTATTATCATCCTCCCTGTTTTACAGTTGAGGAAAACAAAGGATTTACCCCAAATCACTCTTATATGGACACTAAATTTATTTAAAAACAAAAAGCCAGCCAGACGCGGTGGCTCACGTCTGTAATCCCAGCACTGTGGGAGGCTGAGGTGGGGGGATCACGAGGTCAGGAGTTCGAGACCGGCCTGCCCAATGTGGTGAAACCCCATCTCTACTGAAAATACAAAAATTAGCCAGCTGTGGGGGCAGGCGCCTGTAATCCCAGCTACTTGGGAGGCTGAGGCAAGAGAACTCCTTGAACCCAGGAGGCAGAGGTTGCAGTGAGCCAAGATAGCGCCATTGCACTCCAGCCTGGACAACGAGAACAAGACTCCATCTCAAAAAAACAAACAAAAAAAAGTCAAAAAAACTCACTTTGAGTGGGCCGGGGGGGGAGAGCAGCAGTAATCTGCTCCCTATCCTCTCATATAAAATTTTTTTTTTTTTTTACACATGAGGTCCTGCTATGTTGCCCAGGCTGGTCTCAAACACTTAGGCTCAAGCAATCCTCCCACCTCAGCCTCCCAAAGTGATAGGATTACAGGTGTGAGCCACCTCACTCAGCCTCATATAAATTTCTAATATAAATACCATGAGATTCCTGATGTAAACTCACAAGAGGAAACCATAGCTATTGCATAACATGCAAGAAAGCATTTCCTCCTGAGAGCATGTATCATACACAACTAAAGATGCACTCTCCATTAGACACACAGGTAGTATCACAAAGCTTGGACACACAAAAGCAAAGAACTCTACTTTTTAACCGGCATCAGGAAGTCCCAGGACAGGCCACATTAGAATGCCCTCCTAATGCAGATCTCAACAATCCCATTGCTGCAAGTATTCTCACACGTTTTCTAAAACACCCAAGTTTGAAGAGATGGAAGGTAATGAGATGGGAAGATAATTCATCTCTATGAGGATTTGTTCACCATTTTTACCTTCAATGCATAGCACACTGTAACTTTAAAAATCATCCACAAAATTTTGAATACAAAAACCATCAAAAATAACTGCACAAATGCCCATAATCAGGAAACAACCAACTTACATGACTATTGATAAATAACCTAATTCCCACGTCTTCAGAGGCATCTTCCAACAAAAATCTATATTTTTTTGTTGGAAGTTGCAACTCGATCAGTCAATTTCAGAAAGACCAACCATTTTAATGCAGGCCGAGGTAGGAGTACCAAGGCTTCTAAGCCAATAATCAATAATCACCATACCAAAAAAAAAGAAAAAAAAATGCAAAAAGACTACTGTGTAAAGTACAAAACACCCAAGGTAAATCCATACTATCACCTTCTAAAAGCAAAATCATGTATGTAAAGTACTTGAAGTAAACACCTTGGCACCTAATTGGATTACATTATTGTCTGGCTATGCACCCTAATGGACACTCAAATCACTGCAGGTATACATGAAGCCAACACAATCTAAGCTGCTATTAAAATAGAACCAAGTCATAAATTAGTACATCGACATCTGAAGTAAGGCCCAAAGAACTCTCTCTGCCTTTTGTAACAACAGTGGGCAAGGACGCACAGCAAAGGTACAAATGACTACATGATCCCAATCACCAAGCTATATTTAGTGGACTCAGCCAAGGTACACAATCAACCTTAATTTGATGTAAAAGCTGTAACTTCCATAATCCATAGTACAAAGGTAAAAAAGACTAAAACTTCTTATATGGAATCTTGGCAATCAAGTGGTTACTATCTGAGATAAGTGTATAAAGATTGCTGGAAGGTGAGAGGAATGGGGAAGATGATGGTCAGGGGAGACAAAGCCTTAATTAGGAGGAAAAAGGAATTTTTTCTTTGAGATATAGTGCATAGCATGGTGAATGTAGTAAATACTCATCCCACTGTGCATTTCAAAATCACAAAGAGAATTTCCAATTTTCTCCCCACAAAAAAGTATTTGTGGTGATGAATATTAATTAACTTGATTTAATTATTCTGCATTGTATACATAAATCATGACATCACTTTGTACCCTATAAATAATAGCTATTATTTATCGATTTACAATTAGGATTTTTTTTTTTTTTTTTTTTTTTTTGAGGCGGAGTCTTGCTCTGTCGCCCGGACTGGAGTGCAGTGGCCGGATCTCAGCTCACTGCAATCTCCGCCTCCCGGGTTTACGCCATTCTCCTGCCTCAGCCTCCCAAGTAGCTGAGACTACAGGCGCCCGCCACCTCGCCCAGCTGGTTTTTGTATTTTTAGTAGAGATGGGGTTTCACTGTGTTAGCCAGGATGGTCTCGATCTCCTGACCTCATGATCCACCCGTCTCGGCCTCCCGAAGTGCTGGGATTACAGGCTTGAGCCACCGCGCCCGGCCTTTTTTTTTTTTTTTTTTTTTTTTAAGTATAAAGGGCTGGGAGTAGTGGTTCATGCCCACAATCCCAACACCTTACCTTGGGGGCTGAAGCAGGAGGATCACTTGAGGCCAGGAGTTAGAGACCAGCCTGTGCAAAAGAGCAAGACCCCGTCTCTATCAAAAATATAAAAATTAGCCAGGTGTGGTGGTGCACACCTACAGTCCCAGCTATTCAGGAGGCACACCTACAGTCCCAGCTATTCAGGTAAGAAAACTGCTTGAGCCCAGGAGAACTCAAGCCTAAGGTTGGGATTTTTATTAGGTTGGTGCAAAAGTAATTGTGGTTTTTGCAATTAAAAGTAATGGCAAAATCCATAATTACTTTTGCACCAATCTAATAAACTGGTAAAACAAGACACCTACAACACAGGGGGGAAAAAAAGAAACAATCTCATACAGGTTCTTATCAGTGTCCAAAAATAAAGAAAGAAAAGGCTCAGGCCAGGACTAGTTGTAGCACTATCCCAAGCTCCAAGAGTTAAGTCTTTACTCCCAGTTTTAAACCTAAACCTTCTAATGTGTAGCTGGCAATTCTAGTCATACTCATATGCCTTGGTCTCCACCACTAACATTTCTAAAACAAGATTAACAAGAAAGGGAAACACTCTGCAGCTGAGCGGTCCAATTCCACAGCCACACACAGTTACTAAGCACCTGAAACATGGCTAGTAAAGGCAAAGGAGCTGGTTTTCTGTTGTTGTTCCACCCCACTCCCCCAGGAGCTGAATTTTAAATTAATTTTAACTACTTATATTAGGTTGGTGAAAAGTAATCATGGTTTTTACCATTACTTTTTAATTGCAAAAACTGCAATTACTTTTGCACCAACCTAATACAACGTTCTACTAGATAGCACTGCTCTGACTCACGTTAAAACTAAGCACACACATACCAAGATCCTCTCTCTCTAAATAAATAAATAAAAATAATTCAATTTAAAAAAATCTAAACACAGAATAAATGTTTATGGTCTGTAATCTTGGATGAATAAATTTCCATCTTCTGGGTCTTAACTTTCTCAACCAAAAAGTGTAGAAGAGTTTCACTCGACTGTGTCCACGATTCTAAATGAACTAGTGCAGCATACAAATTAATATTTTTCATTCAAATAGTAATGTAATTAAAGCCACATACCCCTTAAAATTATAGGAGGTACCTCAAACTGATGACACAAGGGTATTATATGACCCCTCCATATGGCCGAGGAAGTTCTGTCACTATTTGAGCAAGTCACCACATCTCTCTGAGCTTGTTTTCTTATCTGCAAATGAGAGGTTTAGACTAAATGATTACTTAAGACACTTCAAATCCTAAAATTCTTCATTCCTTTAGATCTAAGAAGACATAGAAAAGAACAAATAAAATAAGTGAAACCAAGATACTCAAAGAAATAAAGAAAAAAATATATAAATACCAGTGTAAACTCTTAAGAAATTAAGTAAATGGAAGCCAGACCCCAGGGACAGAGGATGTAAACTGTACAATGCCAGTGTGCTCTGCTAGGACGCTGATTTGGTCTACTGGCATGTGCCTAGTTTTTCATTTTTGCTTTAGTCCACATGTAAAAACACGTCGCTATCTCCAAAGAAGGCCAAACTGCAAAAAGTTCCATATAGCCACGTGCATGTAGCTGGGATGAGAACACACAGCTCACAAAGGTTTGGACTGTTCTTTCCCCCAACAAAAACTTGACCAAGAAAATCTTCCCACACTAGACAGCTGAAGTAGAATCCCCATTTGCTGCTTTCAGGGCTCTCAAATTGCATCAGGAGCTTGCTTACTTTGTCAGTGAGCCAAACCAAGTAAAACGGGATGCTCTCTTGACAAGAGGTACAATTACTTTTAGCTGCAATAAGGTAAACTGAAGTGTGCATTCATCCATAAAGATACTCTAAGATACCCTTTCCTGTGGTGTATAGCCTATTACATATACGAAATAGGAAAGAATCCACTCAAAAGAATCCTAACAGGTATCTGGAGAAGGTAATATAGCCTACTGACTTAAGTGAAACGCGAAAAAGTAGAGCGTCAGGGCAGAAGGACAAGCTCTACACAGCTCTTTTCAAAGGCACCTTTCTATATACGTTGTGTGGCCTATACCAGACCCACCTGTATGTTTCTCAATCTTGACAAATTTTAATGAAAAAAAAAGTAACTCTCAAAGAACCTGACTTATAGCATAGTAAAAAAAAAAAATATATATATATATATATATATATACTTTCTTCAGGAATATAATGCTTTACCTGGTATAGATGTTCTTTTGTTTTACTGCTGATTTAACCAGGCCACCACTGATGACCATTTAGTTTTCACTTTCTGCTATTACAAAAACATGCCAGCATTTCCAGAAGTGGATCTGCTGGATGAAAGAATGTACGCTTCTAATTAGTACATGGCCAAGCGGCTCTCCACGGAAGCCAGGTATATCCACATCCCCCCAGTGATGTGTGAAAGCCTGTTTCCACACACCTGGTCAACAATGCATTTGCTTTTCTCTTGAGTGAGGCTGAGCACTGTTCATATATTTAAGAACCATTTATACTTTACTTTTCTGCCAACTGTCTGTTTATATACTTTGTCTACTTTTCTACTGGGTTGGTCTTCTCAATGATTTGTAGGGGTTATTTTAAAAAAAGAAAAAGAGTCCTTTGTCTGATACCATTCCCTCTTCACCTCATTCCAATCTGCAATCTCTCTACCACTCAGTTCAAACTGCTCTTTCAAGTCACTGACAACCTCCAGATGGGGCTAAATCCAAATGAAACTCTTCTGCCCTCACTTACACCTCACTCTCAGCAGCATGCAAGGCAGTCCCCCAGAAGACTCTCCTCATTAGAACATTCTCCTCGCGTGGCTTCTCTGATGTCACACACTCGTTTTCTCACTGGCCATTTCTCAGTCTCCCTAGTTGGAGGGCTGCTCCTCTCCTTCCTTCCTTCCTTCCTTCTGTCCCACTGATAACACAGAGGCTCCCACAGAGGTCAGGCTGCGGACCTAGCACACTTTCCTGAGTGCACCACATTTGCTTGAAGTAAATTCACATTTGTTTTATTTGTGTTGTTTCCCCAGCAACTAAAACAAAGCGCTGAGAGATTCAAGACAAGTTCTGTTGAATAAACGAAGCCATTTCCGTGGGTTTTTAAAATATTCCTCTCCAGGCCGGGCGTGGTGGCTCACGCCTATAATCCCAGCACTTTGGGAGGCTGAAGCAGGCGGATCTCACAAGGTTATGAGTTCGAGACCAGCCTGTCCAATATGGTGAAACCTGTCTCTACTAAAAAATACAAAAATTAGCTAGGCGTGGTGGTGTGTGCCTGTAGTCCCAGGTAGTCGGGAGGCTGAGGCAGGAGAATCATTTGAACCTGGGAGGCGGAGGTTGCAGTGAGCCAAGACCACATCACTGCACTCCAGCCTGGGCGACAGAGTGAGACTCAGTCTCAAAAAAAAAAAAAAAAAAAATCCTCCCCATAAACACAACTAAGGTCCAAATTTATAAAACCAAAACAACCATCACGGCATTTCAAACACAGACATTGCCCGATGACTAGCAGACATTTCCCTTCGGATATCTCACAAGCACATGGTATTTAATCTCCAAAATGGAGCTTTTGCTCTCCATCATGCACTGCCCACCCAACCCAACCTCCTCTTCACCATGCTCTCCCCATCTCAGTAAAAGGCACACCCCAGTTGTGAAAGGCAGCCTGGAAAATAGCCTCTTTTCCCTTTCAATCCAATTCACCAAAACATTGTCAGTTCCGCCTTACACTTTCCCTTCTCTGCATTTTTTGCCACGGCCTGGAATAAGGTAAACTGGAGTGTGCGTTCATCCATAAAGATCTTGTAAGATACCCTTTGGACACAGCTTCTTAATTCATCTCCCAGTCTCCTCTGGCCACTCCAACCCATTGTTTACTTGGGTTCTTGGTCAGCGCCTCCTCCAACTCCCATGTGAGCATGAACAAAAACAGTAATTCTGATATATAATGTCTACTATGGTAGCCATATAAGGCTTTTGAGCACTTGAAATGTGACTAGTTTCATCTACGAGGTACTAAGAGTATAAAATATGCAATGGAATCAAAGATTCAGTACAAAAAAAAAGTGAAAATATCTCATTTTCCTACTGATCATATGTTGAAATAATATTTTGGATATATTGGGTTGTATAAAACATTAAAATTAGTTTTACGTGTTTTTTACTTTCTTCATGTGGCTACTAGAAAATGTAAGATTACATACATAGCCTGTATTGTCTTTCGCAGAAACACTGTCCTGAGCATTTCATGAGGGTACCAGCCCCATGTCCATCATCTTTAACCATGTACACAGTAAGTACTCACTTAATAGTGTCAACAGGTTTTTTCAAACTGTGACTTTAAGCAAAACGACATATGGCAGGTTCTTGGATAATGCCATCCCATTATAACACTGATGAGGTAGATAAAACTGTTTTAGTTCTATGTCGTTTTGCTTAAGTTTGCAGTTTTCAAGAACCTGTTAATGGTGTTAAGTGAGGACTTACTGTATGACCAAAGCACAAAAAGCACTAGGATTGGCCCAGGGCAGGAACCCAAGGTATCTGCTGAATTAATTAGTGGCCAAAAAATTGGTATCATTTACATACATTCACTTATAAACAAAACATGAAAAATGTAATTATTACTTGAAGTTGAATGATACTTTAAAAATGCAGTTGAAATTAAGAAAACAACTCTTTCAGTTTAAACTTTGGATACACACGCATTTTAAGAAATAATTTGAAGGCCGGGCACAGTGGCTCATGCCTGTAATCCCAGCACTTTGGTAGGCCAAGGCGAGCAGATCACTTGAGGCCCGGAGTTTGAGACCAGCTTGGCCAAGATGGTGAAACCCCGTCTCTACTAAAAATACAAAAATTAGCCTGGCGTGGTGGCACGTGCCTGTAGTCCCAGCTACTTGGGAGGGTGAGGTAGGAGAATCGCTTGAACCCAGGTGGTGGAGGTTGCAGTGAGCTGAGATCCTGCCACTGCACTCCAGCTTGGGCAACAAAGTGAGACTTCGTCTCAAAAAAAAAAAAAAAGGTTTAAAGTGAGAGTCCAACAAAGTTTATTCTCCAAGAGAAACTTCCTAAAGATCCAACGACCAGTACACAGAAAACAGAGCTACACAACACTGTGGGGAATACCACAAAACAAGGAGCCCAGTCCTCCCACAAATGGATAGCATGGTGGGAGACGAGCAAAAAATGAGGAACCCATAGACTGAAAAAAAAAACAGTGGCTCTTATTTGGATCCTGATTTGCCACTGCCAAAATTAGAAAACCACACAAAAAAGTTATATGAAACAACTGGAACTTTCAAGTCTAAGTACTGAATGATGTCAGGCAATTGCGTGTTCATTTTATTTTTAAGATGTGAGGCTTTGTGGTTGTTACGGTTAAGAGTCCTTATTCTCTGAGGACATATACAGACATATTCATAGAAGAAGCAATAATTATTTGAATATCTTCAAAACATAATGGACTATAAAGGAAAAAAAATTGAATAGAACTTCTTCACCTCAAAAGACATGATGAGGACCCACAGAATAGGTAAAGATATTCACAATACATACATCTGACAAGAGATGCCTGTCCAAAATACAAAAATCCTACCAAGTGATGTTTTAAAATACATCTCAGCTGGGCACAGTGGCTCTTGCCTATAATCCCCAGCACTTTCGAGGGTCAACGTGGGAGGAATGCTCAAACCCAGGAGTCTGAGACCAGCCTGGGAAACATGGCAAAACCCCAACTACAAAAAATACAAAACTTAGCTAGATGTGGTGGTGCACGCACCTGTAGGCCCAGCGACTCAGGAGGCTGAAGTGGAAGGATCCCTTGAGCCAGGAAGGTCAAGCTGCAGTGAGCTGTGATCGCGCCACTGCACTCCAGCCTAGGTGACCGAGTGAGACTCTGTCACTTTTTAAAAAGTGCACAATGTGCCTCTCTTCTAACAAACAGAACATGGGAAAGCTAGACGCTACGTGACTTCAAAGACTAGGTCACAAAAATGACAGCTTCCACACTTGGGGCCCTTTCTCTCGAATCACTCTCTCAGTGAGAAGTTATCACCATGTCCTGAGACCAGGACACTCAGACATCCCTGGCAAAAGCTGATGTGAAAAAGACCTGAGGTGTCCCACCAACAGCCAGAACCAGAACCTACTTGCCAGGCACGTGAATGAGGCACCTTAGAACAGATCCTCCAGCGGATCTGTGAAGGCTTCAGAGAGCTAATCACACCCAAGCCAGAAGCAGACAACCATGCCCCTCCCAAGTTTCTGACTCCCAGAAACTGCAAGATAATGTTGATGGCTGTTTTAATCCACTATGCTTGGGGATAATTTATTATGCAGCAAAAAAACAGAAAGGTAATACAAACAGAAAAAAGATAATATTTTAAAAAAGGCTTAAACACGTTTCATAAAAAAGGATATCCAAATGACCAATAAACGTATGAAAAGGCAGTTGACTTCACTATTGTAAATTAAAATTGCCATAAGACATCACTACACAGCTACCAGCATGGCTAAAATGAAAAGGATGAAAAATATGAAACACTGGAGAGGATCCAGAGTAAGTGGAACTTTCACACACTGCTGATGGAAGCCTAACTTGGTAAAACAGCTTTAGGAGATGCCACCACTATACATACACCTCTATGCCCTAACAGTTTCACCCTTAGGTATACTGAACAACAGATATGCATACGTATGTTGTTGACCAAAAGACACAAACTGAATGTTCAGAGCAGCACTATTTGTAACAGCCCAAAGCTACCATCTATCCAATGTCCATCAACAAAACAATTTCCTATGACAAAATTTTGTGAAGCAACAGTAACAAATAATCAGCAGTATGCAATGACTTCAGTAATCTTACAAACATCAAGAGAAAGATATAAGAGTACCTACTGTAAGACTCTATTTAATAGAAATAAAACTGGGCAAAGCTAATCGGTGCTGTTAGCTGTTAGAATACCGGCTGCCCCTAGAGAGGGCGTAACTGGAAGTGGACATTGCCCAGGTGGATTTCAGCTTGTGAAAATATGCTTATTATATGTACTTTTCTATATTTCTATTGTAATTCAATAGAGTTTTTAAGTAGTAACAATACAGAAGAGAAGTGGGAAATGGGGAAGTTAAGTGGGACAAGACTGGCCTTAAGTGTATGGCTGTTGGAGCTGGTTTAATTGATAGTTTCATTATACTGTTCAATTTCTGCATGTTCAAATTTACCCCTAATAAAACAAATTTTAAAATGTATTAACATAAAACTGACTGGAACTGCTGGTAAAATGGTAACTGGGGTAATTTTTCTGGCCACAGATAACAAAAAGGTGTTAAAATCTACACACCCCTTGGTTCAATTATTCTACTTCTATGAGTTTATGCTAAGGTGTTTATACTGAACACAAAGTCATATATAATAATGTCCAAAGTGCTTATAATAGAAAGAAATGTCTAAATATAGAGGAAGATGACACTGTGGGGAAAACCACAGAACAAACAATCCAGGTCATCCACAAATACATGGTTCCTAAATATCCAACAATAAACAACAATGATCTCATCTGAACCAAGGTTCTTTTACCTATCCAATAAAGTATGGTCATTAAAAAACGAGGCAATCAAAACTCAGAAAAAAACACAGCAGTTAATTTTTGTGGCCATGGATTAACAGCAGTTAATTTTTGTGGCCAAAACTTTCTTAGATATGACACCAAAAACATAAGACAAAAGAAAAATAAGATAATTGCACTTCAAATTAAAAGTTTTCATCCTTCAGTAATAACACCATCAAGAAGTGAAAAGAAAACCCAAAGAATGGAATACTGACAAATCATATACCTGATAAAGATTTATATACAAATACAAGGTTGGGCGCAGTGGCTTATGCCTGTAGTCCCAGCATTTTGGGAAGCCGAGGAAGGCAGACCATTTGAGCCCAGGAGTTTGAGACCAGCATGGGCAACATGGTAAAACCCCGTTTCTATAAAAAGTACAAAAAAATCAGTCAGGCATGGTAGTATACATCCACTTATAGTCCCTCCTACAGTATCCACTCAGGAGGCTGAGGTGGGAAGATCACCTGAACCCAGGAAGTGGAGGCTGCAGTGAGCAGTGATCACACCACTGCACTCCAGCCAGGTGACAGAGTGAAGCCCTGTCTCAAAAGACAGGGATACAGAGGCCGGGCGCGGTGGCTCACGCCTGTAATCCCAGCACTTTGGGAGGCCGAGGCGGGTGGATCATGAGGTCAGGAGATCAAGACCATCCTGGTTAACACAGTGAAACCCCGTCTCTACTAAAAATACAAAAAATTAGCTGGGCGTGGAGGCGGGCACCGGTAATCCCAGCTACTTGGGAGGCTGAGGCAGGAAAACGGCGTGAATCTGGGAAGCAGAGTTTGCAGTGAGCCAAGACTGCATCACTGCACTCCAGCCTGGGCAACAGAGCAAGACTCTGTCTCAAAAGAAAAATTTTAAAAAGACAGAAATACAGAACAGATAAGAAACTCCTACAACTCAGTAATAAAGACAAACAACTCAATTTTAAAAAGGGCAAGTGAAGCCAGGCACAGTAGACTGCTGTAATTCCAACACTTTAGGAAGCCGAGGTGGATGAACTGCTTGAGGCCAGGAGTTTGAGACCAGCCTGGCCAACATGGCAAAACACAGACTCTACTAAAAATACAAAAATTAGCCAGATGCGGTGGCTCACACCTGTAATCCCAGCACTTGGGGAAGCCAAGGTGAGAGGAGAGGATCGCTTGAGCCCAGGAGCTCAAGACCAGCCTGGACAACGTAGTGAAACCTTGTCTTAACAACAACAACAACAAAACAAAAAACAAAAAAAGAAAAACTCAAAAAAATTAGCCAGATGTGGTGGCATATGTCTGTGGTCCCAGCTACTTGGGAGGCTGAGGTGGGAGGATCACTTCAGCCCAGGAGGTCAAGGCTATCATGCACTGAGCTGTGACTGCACCACTACACTTCAGCCTGGGCAACAGAGTGAGACTCTGTCTCAAAAAACAGAAGTGTTGGCATGGATGTAACAAAATCAGAATCCTTACACTCTGCTGGTGGGAATGTAAAATGGTGTAGAAACTTTGGAGAATAGTCTCGCAGCTTCTCAAAAGAATAAACACAGAGCTCCATAATGACCCAACAGTTCTACTCCTAGGTATGTATCCAAGAGAATTAAAACATACTTTCACAGAAAAATTTGTACATAAACGTCCACAGTACCGTTATTCATAAAAGCCAAAACTCAGAAACATCCAAGATCTATCAACTGATGAATGAATAAATAAAAGGTAATATTCCCCACATAATGAGTATCATTTGGCAAAAGAAAGAAATGAAGTACTGATATATGTTACACAGATAAATCTTGAAAAGATGGCTAAGGGGGAAAAAGCTAGTCCCAAAAAAAGACCACGTTTGTATGATTCCATTTACATAAAATGCACAGAATAGGCACATCTGTAGGAACAGAAAGTACAGTAGTGATTGCCTAGGTATAGTGAGATGAGAGAAAAATGAAAAGTGATTACTAATTACTAACAGGTATAGGGTTTCTTGTGGAATAATGAAAATATTCTAAGTGATTGTGAGGACAGTTGTATAACTCCATGAATATACTAAAAAGCATTAAATTGTATGCATTAAATGGGTGAGTTATGTCTTAATAAAGCTGTTATAAAAGAATAATGCAATCTATATTTGCAGAGGAAGGTGCTAAGAAAAGATTTTTTTAAGGGTTTTAGCATCTGTACTTTGCTTTACCAAATGTATTCACATATTTACATTGACCCTCACAATCTTATATAGTAAGTTATATCATGTTTTACAAATAATCTGAATTGGAAAGATAGTAACTGACCCAGGTAACACAGTAGGGAAGTGCCTAAGGAAGGACACAAAAATGCCACCCTATTTCCATCATGCTACTGCCTCCCAAATTATGAAAAGAAAAGTTTATGGTACATGTGGAAGTATCGCAACGGCTACTACTTTTACAGAGGATCTCATATGTGCCAGGCAGTTCTTAAACATTTTTTAGTGTGGCACTTCACAGGCACTGAAATATTTATTGAATAATTTTCATTTATTTCTCATAACTCCATTTATAGCTGATGACACTAAGAAATTAACTGTATATTGTAAAAACAAATACAAAATTTGTTTTGAAGGGGCTTGCTGTAAATACAGTTCTCAATAATGGGGCTGGGTGACGCATAAGATCCAGACAATAGAGGAGCAATGATATAAAGTACAGAGATTAAAACAAAACCAGAGAGTCTTTTTAAAAAGGGGAGTAAACTCAAAACACCAGAGGATAATTTTTAAGCTTACAATACCTAGTGGGAGCCAAAGAAATAGAAACCCAGTGATCAAGAAATCAGCCAAGAAGAAACCAAAATGCAAGTCAACATTTCATTAATATTTAACTTTTTATTAGTTTTTCATTAATTTTCTTAATGAAAATCCATAAGGTATTCCTTTATATCCAGTGAACCTGCAAACAAATCATAAATAATTAGAACTAATTAATATTGGGAGGGGAATATAGGGAAACAGGTCCATCCACCTATTGCTGATACACTTGCATACAGGTACCACCTTTTTTTATTTTTTTTTTGAGACGGAGTCTCGCTCTGTCACCCAGGCTGGAGTGCAGTGGTGTGATCTCGGCTCACTGCAAGCTCCGCCTCCCGGGTTCAAGCCATTCTCCTGCCTCAGCCTCCCAAGTAGCTGGGACTACAGGCACCCACCACCACGCCCTGCTAATTTTTTTGTATTTTTAGTAAAGATGGGGTTTCACCATGTTAGTCAAGTTGGTCTCATTTCCTGACCTCATGATCTGCCCACCTCGGCCTCCCAAAGTGCTGGGATTACAGGCATGAGCCATCGCACCTGGCCTTGAAAAATACAATTTATCAAAACTTGTGGGATACAGCAAAAACAGTGTCTAGAAGGAAATTTACAGCATTGAGTAATACACTAAAAAAGAAGATCCAGAACCAATAATCTAATCTTCTATCTTACGAAACCAGAAAAAGTAGAGCAAATTAATTCCAAAGTAAGCATAAGAAAAGAAGTAAGGGCCGGGCGCGGTAGCTCAAGCCTGTAATCCCAGCACTTTGGGAGGCCGAGACGGACGGATCACTAGGTCAGGAGATCGAGACCATCCTGGCTAACATGGTGAAACCCCGTCTCTACTAAAAAAATACAAAAAAAAACTAGCCGGGCGAGGTGGCGGGCGCCTGTAGTCCCAGCTACTCAGGAGGCTGAGGTAGGAGAATGGCGTAAACCCAGGAGGCAGAGCTTGCAGTGAGCTGAGATCCAGCCACTGCACTCCAGCCTGGGTGACAGAGCGAGACTCCGTCTCAAAAAAAAAAAAAAAAGAAAAGAAAAGAAGTGAGAATTAGAGTAGAAATCAATGAAACTGAAAACAGGAAATCAAGAGAGAAAAAGACAAAAGGTGGTTTTCAGAAAAGAACAATAAAATCAATGCAACTCTAGCCAGGCTGAGGAGAAAGAGAAATGAGAGAAGACATAAATTTCCAATACTAAAAATGAAAAATGACATTACTACAGATACCATGGTCATTAAAGGAATAGGGAAATATCATCAACTATTCTATGCTCAAAACTTTAATAACCTAAACGAAATGGAACAATTCCTTGAAAGAAACAATCTGCCAAAATGTACACAAACAGAGATCATCTTAAGAGCCTATAAATTTAAAATTTGAATAACCTTCTAAAACAGAAAGCACTAGGCCCACATGGGTTCACTGGTGAATTCTACTGAATATTTAAGGAAAAAATTTTACCAATTCTCTAAAATCGCTTCCAGAAAAGAGAATACTTTTTTTTTTTTAGACGGAGTCTTGCTCTGTCGCCCAGGCTGGAGTGCAGGGCGTGATCTCAGCTCACTGCAAGCCCCGCCTCCCAGGTTCACGCCATTCTCCTGCCTTAGCCTCCTGAGGAGTTGAGACTACAGGTGCCCACCACCACACCCAGCTACATTTCTGTATTTTTAGTAGAGATGGGTTTTCACCGTGTTAGCCAGGATGGTCTTGATCTCCTGACCCTGTGATCCACCCGCCTCGGCCTCCCAAAGTGTTGGGATTACAGGCTTGAGCCACGGCACCCAGCCGTCGCAGATGGAATACTTTCTAATTCTATTCTATGAGGTCAGCATAACCATAATACCAAAACCAGCCAAGGACACTACAAGGCAAGTACAGACCAATATCTCTCATGAACACAGATGTAAAAATCCTCAACAAAATATGAGAAAACTGAATCAAGACATAAAAAGAATTATACATAAAAAGCATTATATATATAAAAAACTATATACCACAGCCAAGTATTTATCCCGTATTTAAGGCTGCTTTAATATTTTTCTTTTTGAGACTCTTTTTGAGTCTCAAAAAATTAGGCATAGCCTTTTTTTTTTTTTTTTTTTTTTTTTTTTTTTTTTGTATTTTTAGTTAAGATGGGGTTTCACTGTGTTACCCAGGCTGGTCTCAAACTCCTGGCCTCAAGTGATCCATCTGCCTTGGCCTCCCAAAGCGTTGAGATTATAGGTGCCCAGCCAAGGCTGCTTTAATATTCAAAAGTCTTTGCCGGGCATGATGGTACATACCTGTAGTCCCTGCTACTTGGGAGGCTGAGACAGGAGGATTGCTTAAGCCCAGAAGGCCAAGGCTGCAGTGAGCCAAGATCATCCCACTGCACTCCAGCCTAGGTGACAAAGTGAGACTCTTGTCTCAAAATAAATAATTTTTTATATCAATTAATATGATCCATCAAATCAATAGATGGACTCACATGATCACATCAATAGATGCAGAAAAGGCATTTAACAAAATCCAACACCTGTTCATGATTTCAAAAAACACTCAGAAAACTAGGAATAGTAAGAAGCTTCCTCAACTTGATAAACAACATCTATCAAAAACCTACAACTATCATCATAATAGATGGTGAGAAATTAAAGCTTTCCCACTAAGATCAGGAAGCGGGCAAAGATGTTCCCTCTCCCCATTCTTTTCCATCATATCACACTGGAAGTCAATAAGAAAAGGAAATAAAAAGTGTACAGATTGGAAAGGATAAAATAAAACTGTCTTTTTTGACAGACAACATGATGGAGAAAATCTGAAGGAACTGAAAAAAAAAAAAAAAGTCCCCAAACTAATAAGCGATTATACCAAGGTTACAGGCTACAAGGTTAATATACAAACATCAATTGCTTTCCTATATACCTGCAAGGAACCAAGTGGAATTTGAAAATGAAACAAAAAATTATATTAGCACATCCAAAAAATGAAATACTTAGGTATAAAACAAAATATGTACAAAATCTATATGAGGAAAACTATAAAACTCTGATGACAGACCCCAAAGAAGAACTAAACAAATGAAGAGATACTCCATGTTCATGGATAAGAAGGCTCAATATTGTCATGATATCAATTCTGCGTAAATTGATCTACAGATTCAATGCAATCCTGATCAAAATCTGACAACATATTTGATAATCAACTATTATCCAAAATATATATAGAAGGCTGGGCGCTGTGGCTCATGCCTATAATCTCAGCACTTTAGGAGGCCTCAGGAAGCTGAGGCAGGAAAATCGCTTGAATTCAGGAGGCAGAGGTTGCAGTGAGCTGAGACTGTGTCATTACACTCCACCCTGGGCAACAAGAGCGAAACTCCATCTCAAAATAAATATATTTCATACACAAAAACACTTACAACTCAAAAAAATGAAAACTTGATTTTAAAATGCACGAAAGACCTGAGCAAACATTACAGACAGCAAGTAAGCATTTGAAAACATGTTCAACATCATACATCATTAGGGAACTGCAAATTAAAGCAACAATGAGATAGCCCTTGTGTATTAAAATGGCCAAACCCAAGACACATCACGAAACACTGGCAAGAATGTGGGGGAAGAGGAACTCTCATTCATTGCTGGTGGAAATATAAAACGGTACAGCCACTGTGGAATACGATTCAGCAGTTTCTTCCAAAACTAAACATACTCTTTCTGTACAACACAGCAGTCACACTCCTTGGTATTTGCCCAAGTATACTGAAAAACTTACATCCACACAAAAACCTGCACACGGATATTTACAGCATCTTTACCCACAATTGCCAAAATTTGGAAGCAACCAGGATGTCTTTCAGTAGGTGAATGAATAAATTTTGGTACATCCAGACAATGGAATATTATTCAGCACGAAAAAGGAATGAGCTATCAAGCCATGAAAAGACATGAAGAAAACTTAATGCATATTATTATGTGAAAGAAGCCAATATGAAAAGGCTACATAAACAATGTACGACATTCTGGAAAGGACAAAGTTATGCAGACAGTAAAAGGATCAGTGGTTGCTAGAGGTTGCAGCGAGGTGGGGATGAATAGATGAGGCACAGAGGATTTCTAGGGCAGTGAAACTATTCTGTATGATACAATGGTGTCTACATATCCTTAGACATTTTTCAAAACTTACAGAATATGACTGGGCACAGTAGCTCATACCTGTAATCCCAGCACTTTGGGAGACCAAGGAGGGCGGATCACCTGAAGTCAGGAATTTGAGACCAGGCTGGCCAACAAGGTGAAACCCCGTCTCTACTAAAAATACAAAAGTTAGCCAGGCTGGTGGCAAGTGCCTGTAATCCCAGCTACTCAGGAGGCTGAGGCAGGGAAATCACTGGAACCCGAGAGGCAGAGGTTACAGTGAACCAAGATCACACCACTACACTCCAGCCTACAAAACTTATAGAGTGTGAAATACCAAGAGTAAACCCTAATGTAAAGTATGGACTTTGGACAATAATGTGTTGCTGTAGGTTCATCAACTCTAACAAATGCACCATTTTCCTAAGGGATGTTACTGCAAAAGTGTGGAGACAGGAGTATATGGGAACTCTCCATATTTTTTGCTCAATTTTGCTGGGAACTTTTTTAGAAATGGTGAAAATGCAAACTTTATGTTATGTATTTTCCCACAAGTTTAAAAGATTTGCTAAATAATTAGTCATTTATAGAATTTAAAAGCAATGTCATATCTCATTTTGAAAGGAGATAAAATACATTTCTAAGAAAAGTTTTCTTCCCTTTGCTTAAACATTTGTACTTTACTTGCAAGGACAAAAAAGCAAAAGAACTCAGCTTATAACTTAGTGTTTTATTTCTGTACTAAACAATGTAATTCTAAAGGCTTCTAAGAACAAAGAACTTTATTACATCGAACTAAAAGCCAGCTGAATTGTTTGTGATAACAACAAAATCTAAAGACCCCTGATATGGGAAATGGCGATAAAGTATACCCTTAGTATGCAGCTATTAAAAAGAAAAAGGTAGACCTATTAGTACTACATGGGACTCAGTGAAAAGAGATGAATGAAAAAAGAACCGCACAATAGTATGATGCTATTATATTTATATAAAACACACATACCCAGCAAATATACGCAAATATCCAGAAAAAAAATCAAGAAAGGAAACACAAAACCAGTAACAACAGAAGATGGAAAAGGATTTGGAAAAGGTGATGAGAATGGATTTTAGCCTTCTCTATAATTTTTTTCAAAATAAGTATCACATATTAATTTTTTTCAAAAGCTAAGACTTTCTATCCCAAACCAAAAAAGGAAAGTCAGTTGAATAAAAAAGTTTACAATATCCTACCTCCACAGTCAAGACTTCAAAACCAAAGCCAGAGTGCATAAAATAAGCTACTATTCATTAACATTTAACCACTTAATTCTGTGTAAGTTTAGGACTTCTACACTAGAAAACTTGCAAAAACAAAACACTCCACAATTTCAAATTACCCAAAGTCATTTTCTATGGGAAAGGTAGGAGTTTAGTTTCTTTTTTCTTTTTTTGCCAGTCTCACTCTGTTGCCCAGGCTGGAATGCACTGGCATGATCTTGGCTCACTGCAACCTCTGCCTCCCGGGTTCAAGCAATTTTCCTGCCTCAGCCTCCTAAGTAGTTGGGATTACAGGTGCCTGCCACCACACCTGACTAATTTTTTTTTTTTTTTAGTAGAGACAGGGTTTCAACATGTTGGCCAGGCTAGTCTTGAACTCCTGACCTCAGGTGATCCGCCTGCCTCGGCCTCCCAGAGTGCTAAGTGCTGGGATTACAGGCATGAGCCACCGCACCTGGCCGGGATAATTTTAATATGATTCTCATTTTACATGTGAAGAAACTGGAGCTTAGAAAGGTGAGACAATTTGCCCAAGGTCAGACAGCTAGTCAGTGGTCAAACCAAGGTTCTAACCCACTTCTGACTACCTTAATGGCCTTCTTCCTAACCATTATGGCCAGACTGCCTCCCTCCTTCCCAGCTGCTTCATCTTAAGATGACTACCTCACACTTCACACTCATCTAGAAGGAATAGAGTTAAAAGTAACACATGTAAAGAATCAAGCGCAAGTGACAATTTAACAGCAGGCACTCAGCAAGCAAAAAAGACACACCTACCTCCTGCAAGTGGAGGTAAGTAAGCACAGCAGGCTGCTGAAGCTTTACACTAACCATGAGGCACTTTACTAGTAACTGATACCAAGAAATGAAAAATGTTAGGCCTGACAATATGGTAAACGGAGAGAATAGGCTCTACTTTCTTCTGAAGATAGATACAAACATGCCCAGTAATACTTATCTTTAATCCTCACAACAATTCTGCTAAACCAGCTCTCTCTCTCTAACCCATGTCCTCTATTATCCCTTCTCATTCTTTTCTCATAACCCTGAAAGATTATCAAGCTTGGCTCTTTGAAGTTTGATGAAGTTACATTGCCTATGCAATTCAAACTCCTTAGCTCCACTGAAAATCACTAAGATCGTATTCAAGGCAGTTAGTTCTTAACCCTGTGCTTCTGGGATCAGCAGTGTGCTCCTGCTGCCACCAAAGCCCCTAACCCTCAATGAAGACCATGGCAGAGACAGGACCAGAACTGACAGGATCTGATACCAGAGTGTCACAAAATGAACTCCAGTACTAGCCCCAGCCTATGTGTCATTATGTCCCTCCATGGCTCTTGTTTCTGATTGCCTCTTTTTAATTTATTGGTCAAAGTAAGGCTTTTAATATTTTTTATGTATAAAATAGTCCCTCCCCTCTCTTGGGATAGGCCATGTATTACAAATGCTGAACTCTACTCTCTTCCTTCCTCGAAATAGATTTGGCTCATAATCTATTTTGATCCATATCCCTTTTTCCAGATTGTTTTTAATGTTCTGTACTTGGCTGGAGTCAATGTTAACATTTTCTAGCAATCAAATGATCCCATTTCAAAATGGTAATTATCCTTGAAATCTTTCCCATTTCTGGATATAAAAAATGAGCTAACTAATGTAAAAGAGTTGAAAATCTCTAAGAATTTCCTGAAATTGACACAAGAACGCTCCATATGAAGGAGGGGAAAAGTCATATATTTGCTAACTCTTAGCAAAATGAAAATCCCCTATTGTAATTTTTTAAATATTTTGAATACTAGCTGGCACTTACTCAAAACACGTATCTGGTACTTGGTTATTTGGACATATCGAGACACCAAAAGAATAATCTAAAATAGCAGATAATATCAGCAACCTAAAAATAAAACAAAACATTTGTTGAACTGGCCAACAGAAGAAGCACTTTAAGCCCGGAATATGTAAAAATCCTGGACTCTGATATTAAAGCACCTCTTTAAATGCAAAGCTAGGCTGATAAAAACAAGAAAAATCTCACAGCTACCTCCATCCCTACTCTAGAAGTTTGTTTCACTAGATGCTAAGTTCTACCGAGGTACAGAATATTATCTATTCTGTTCTTTGGTAAATACCAAGTGCTCAGACAGTGTCTGGTATAGAAGAGCTCAAAAAATATTTGTTGAACATTGACTACAAATGTACTGAGGGCATTTGGCCATTCTCATCAAATTAGAGCATGGCAGACAAAGACTGGTTACCACAAAATCAAAAACAGCAAACACAAGAGGAAATAAGTTTTCGGAAAGAAACATCAAAAGATCAGAGCAGAAAAGCATGCAACCACTGGTATTACCTACAGAATATATAGTCCATATAGCTGAAACAACGCATTATAGAAAATATACTAAATATAAGATCTCAACAAAGTACTAGAAGGAGATAACTGAAAAAGCAGGTGAGAAATATCAAAGCAAAAATGGCTGAGAATTTTTTTTTTAATTGAAGAAATATACCAGGCCAGGCGTGGTAACTCACACTTGTTATCCGAGCACTTTGGGAGGCCAAGGCAGGATAATCACTTGAGCCTAGGAGACCAGCCTGGTCAACATAGCAAAACCCTGTTCATTAAAAAAAAAAAAAAAAATACAAAATTAGCCAGGGGTGGTGGCTTGCACCTGTAGTTCCAGCTACTCGGGAGGCTGAGGTGGGAGGATCACATGAGTCCAGGTGTCCAAGGCTACAGTGAGCCAGGATAGCACCACTGCACTCCAGCCTGCGCAACACAGCAAGGACCCGTCTCAAAAAAAAAAAAGAAACCAACCCTCAGGCAGAGAAAGGGTAATAAGAACTCTACATAAATAATTCTTAGTGAAATTGAAGAATAAGGAGAAAAAAAAGACTTTAAAAAATGGAAGAGTTTAGAAGCTAGAGATGACCTGCAGAGGAACAACTGACACCTAACTTCTAATCACTCTCAACACCAACAATGGCAAAAGAAGATGGAAGTGCTGTCAAAGTGCTAAGGGAAAACAATCATGGAGCAAGAACTGGATATTAGGCAAAACAACCTTTTAAGAATGACAATATAAAAGTATAGGTTGAGCATCCCTCATCAAACAATCCAAAATCATAAATGTTCCAAAATCCAAACATTTTTAATACCACAAGTAAAAAATTCCACCTTGACCTCATGTGACAACCACAGTCCAAATGCAGGCGCACAACACAGTTTATTCAGTGTCTCCAAGGGGAAAAAGACCCTCCCGGCCCCCTGCATCTGCTGCTGTTTAATAGCAGTTACAGGTATTCCGGTGATGCAACTATGCTGCTTAGTTATCCTCTACGCATTATTTTTTAATTGTATTAATGGTATGCCATATCCCTTACTGTTAAGTACTTATATGTGAATAATCATAAGAAAATGATTGCTTACTGATAGCCTATAAATTCGTGTCAGGAACAATTGTGATGTCCACATGGATGGCTGAGATAGTGACATCTTTGCTTTCTCATGGTTCAATGTATACAAATTTGCTTCATATACAAAAATATTGTATAAAATTACCTTCAGACTGGCTAGTAATGGTGGCTCGCGCCTGTAATCCCAGCACTTTGGGAGGCTGAGGCGGGTGGATCAGGAGATCAAGACCATCCTGGCTAACATGGTGAAACCCCGTCTCTACTGAAGGCACAAAAATTAGCTGGGCATGGTGGTGCATGCCTGTAGTCCCAGCTACTCAGGAGGCTGAGACAGGAGAATCACTTGAACCCGGGAGGTGGAGGTTGCAGTAAGCTGAGCTCACACCACTGCACTCCAGCCTGGGCGACACAGTGAGACTGTCTCAAAAAAAAAAAAAAAATTACCAAGTGCACTAACTCATCAGTTTAGAGTCAAATTATAAACTATAATTTAGCTATGTGTGGTTTTCAAAACGCACATCTAAAACATTAAGACCACAAAAGGGCTTGAAAGTAAAAGGGCAGAAAAGGATACATAAGGCAAACCGTAACCAAAAGTCACTTGTCATAGTTACATAACACCTTGACAAAAGATACTTAAGTTTTCAGCCTATATATATGCTTAGTGGGAAAATATTCATAGAAACAAAGATTTACAGAATGACAAATTGTGCAAGTCATAGGCAAGTTTAAAACCCTTAACTTGGGTCCCAGCGACTTGGGAGGCTGAGGCAGGAGAATAGCGTAAACCCGGGAGGCGGAGCTTGCAGTGAGCTGAGATCCGGCCACTGCACTCCAGCCTGGGCGACAGAGCGAGACTCCGCCTCAAAAAAAAAAAAAAAAAAAAATTCTTAACTTGGCTGGGCATGGGGGCTCACACCTCTAAATTCCAATACTTTGGGAGGCCAAAGTGGGAGGATTGCTTGAGCCCAGGAGTTAAAAGACCACCCTGGGCCGGGTGCAGTGGCTCATGTCTGTAATCCCAGAACTTTGGAAGGCTGGGGCAAGTGTATCATGAGGTCAGGAGTTCGAGACCAGCCTGGCCAACATGGTAAAACCCCATCTCTACTAAAAGTACAAAAATTAGCCAGGCGTGGTGGCGGGTGCCTGTAAACCCAGCAACTTGGGAGGCTGAGGCAGAAGAATCGCTTGAAACCAGAAGGCAGAGGTTGCAGTGAGCCAAGATCACGCCACTGCACTCCAGTCTGGGTGAAAGGGCAAAACTCCATCTCAACAAGAAAAAAAAACCAGCCTGGGCAACACAGTGAGCCTGTCTCTACATACAAAGCAAAAACTGAGTGCTACAGAATCTGACAAATCCCGTCATCGAAGGTACAGAACCTCCTCAACTTACCATTGGGTTGATCTCCTTTTTTTTTTTTTAAGAGACAATGTCTCCCTCTGTCTCTCAGGCTGGAGTGCAGTGGCGCAATCACGGCTTACTGCAGCCTCCACCTCTTAGGCTCAAGCAGATCTTCCCACCTCAGTCTCCTGAGTAGCTGGGACTCCAGACACATGCTGCCAATACCCACCTAATTTTTTAAATTTTTTGTAGAGATGTTGCACAGGCTGGTCTCAAACTCCTGGACTCAAGCAATCAATCCTCCCACCTCAGACGCCGAAAGTGTTGGGATAACAGGCATAAGCTACCGCACCTGGATGAAAATGAATGTAATACCCTAATAAACTCATTACAGAGCTGAAAAAGCATAAATTGAGCCATCATGAAGTCCAGATGCTCCTCAACTTACAATGGGGTTATGTCCCAATAAGTCTATCATAAAGTGGAAAAATCCTAAGTCAAACTATCACAAGT
This sequence comes from Piliocolobus tephrosceles, assembly GCF_002776525.5. Taxonomy (NCBI): domain Eukaryota; kingdom Metazoa; phylum Chordata; class Mammalia; order Primates; family Cercopithecidae; genus Piliocolobus; species Piliocolobus tephrosceles. The sequence continues at coordinate 5,665,157 of NC_045446.1, read as the reverse complement.
CAGGGACATCCAGTGTTGTATTCTAACACCCACCCCAACCCCCCACCAATGAACAAAACAAGCAGAAAAAAATTAAGGATACTAGTTTGAACAGATATGGAAAAGCCTCACCTTATAATTTGGAAATACACATTCTTTTTAAACACACATGGAATAGTGATGAAAATGTACACAGACTAAAACTAGCCTCAACAAATTTCAAAGAATCAAAATCATATCAGACCACATTTTATTAATCCTTTTTTTTTTTAAAGAAACAGGGTCTCACTCTGTCACCCAGGCTGGAGTACAGTGGTGCAATCATAGCTCACTACTGCAGCCTTGAACTCCTGGGCTCAAGTGATCCTCCCACCCAGCCTCCTGAGTAGCTGCGACTATAGGCACGAACCACCACGCCCAGCTAATTAAAAAAAAAAAAAAAAAAAAAAAAATATGTAGAGGTGGGATCTCACTATGTTGTCCAGGCTGCTCCCAAACTCCTGAGTTCAAGCAATCCTCCTGCCTAGGCTTTCCAAAGTGCTGGGAATATAGATGTGAGCCATCATACCAGCCCTATTAACACAATTTAAGTTTGTCATCAATAACAAAGATTTTAAAAAGATATATATGCCAAGATTTGAAAACATAATGAAAATCTGAATATATTCAGAATTAAAGATAAAAATTATACATAGCAAAACGTACAGCATATAGCTAAAGTGGTACTTAAAAGGAAATTACTACTTTATTTAGATATGTATGTACATATAAGTATATTAAAAGGTTGAAAATTAATGACCTAAACATACTGTTTAAGTTAAATATTAGTGATTAATTACAAATATGATAGAGATGCAAAAGATAGTCAGAATTTTATGCCGATATATGTGAAAATACAGACAAGAATAAGCAAATTTTTTAACATAAACTATCAAATGTGACTCAGGAAAAAACAAATATTTTAATAATCCTATAAATATTAAAACATCCAAATAAATAATTTAAAAATCTGAGACAGAAAACACCAGGCCCCAATGGTCTTACCGGCAAGGCTTACCAAACCTTCAAGGAACAGATAAGTCCATTTTACATAAACTCTCAAGAGAACAAAAATGAGGAAATACTACAGTTTGTTTTATTAGACTAGAATAATCTTGATAATAAAACTCATCAAAGTTGATACAAAAAAGGAAAATTACAGGCCAATCTCACCATGAACATGGACACATAAATCATAAGGCATTAGGTAAGTTAAAAATGGGAAAAATACAGCATTTCTTTTTTGAAAAAAGAGCAAGGACAAAAGATTTAAGTGATCTTTCCTCTAAAAAAGATACACAAATAGCCAATAAGATATTAAAGAGATAATCAGGCCAGGCGCAGTGGCACATGCCTGTAATCTCAACACTTTGACAGGCCAGGTGGACTGCTTGAAGCCAGAAGTTCAAGACCAGCCTAGGCAACAAAGCAAAACCCTTGTCTCTGCAAAAATTGTAAAAATTAGCCAGGCATGGTGGTGAGTGTTTGTAGTCCCAGTTACTTGGGAGGCTGAGGCGAGAGGATTCCTTGAGTCCAGGAGTTCCAAGATGCAGTAAGCTATGATCACGCCACAGTGTACTTCAGAGCAAGACTTTGTCTCAGAGAAAAAAAAAAAAAAAAGGACAATTGCTTTTTCACATGCAAAATAGCCAATAAGCTATATAAAAAGACACTCAGCAGCATTAACCATAAGGAAAAGGCAAATCTTCAAAATGTTAAAGTTATCACATTATCCAACAATTCCCCTCCTACATATACACCAAGAGAAATAAAAACATGTCTACCCAAAGACTTGTATGCAAATATTCACAGAAGTATTATTCACAATAGCCAAAAAGTAGAAATCCAGTAACAGACAAAAATAAACAAGCCAGAGTGTTTTTCCTATTCTTTCACGTAACAATCAACACAGGATACTTATGTGACCACACATCAAGCAATCAGTTCTGCAGCAGACACCAGCTGGGTGTCCTCCAATTCAATTCCAACACCATCAATCTGGAGACACAGTCAGATCGCACAAGGTGAGGGCTCAGTCCCACAAGACTGTCCTTGACTTCTGATGCCAATCACAAGCTCCAGGTTGTTTTACCTGTGCTTCATAACCTACTCCTTGGGTTTGATTAATTTGCTCGAGTAGCTTACAGAACTTAGGGAAACAAGTTTACCAGTTTATTATAAATGATATTACAAAGGATACAGATGGAGAGATACACGTGGCAAGGTAAGAGGGGAGGGGCTCAGAGCTTCCATGCCTTCTATGGGCACACCACCCTCCAGGAACCTCCATGTGTTCTAGAAGTTTCTAGAACCCAGTCCTTCTAGGTTTTTATGGCAGTGACATTACTTGGGCACAACTGACTATATCATTGGCAGCTGATCAATTCAACGTTCAGCAAACCTCCTCTCACTGAAGGCTGGGGGTGGAGCTGAAAGCCCCAACCCTCTAAACATGGCTAGGTCTTTCCAGTGACCAGCCCCTAGCCTGAAGCTGCCTAGGTCAGCTAGCTATCACTCAACTCATGAGCACACATAAAGACACTTACCATTTTGGAAAGTCCAAAGATTTTAGGAGCTGTATGCCCGGAAACCATGCCAAGGATGAAAATCAATAATATTTCACAGGGAACAAATGTCCATCAACTGATGAATGGACAAATAAAATGTGGTATATCCATACAATTGAACACTATTCAGCAACTAAAAAGAATGAAAGACTGATACTGATACATGCTAAAACATGGATGAAACTTGAAAACATGCTAAGTTGAAAGAAGCTGGTCACAAAATACCACATATTTTATGATTCTATTAATATGAAATATCCAGAATAGTCCAATGGGTACAAGGTGGGTTTTTTGTTGTTGTTGAGGGAGTGATAAAAATGTTACAAAGTTAGATTGTGGTGATGATTGCACAGTTCTGTGAATATATTAAAATCCACTCAGTTGTACACTTTAAATCGATCAATTGAATAGTATGTAAATTATCTCTCAATAACGTCACTAAAACAAAAAAAAAAAAAAAACTTGAGATATAAGTTTACATCCACCAAACCTGCAAATATTAAAGTCTGACAATACCAAGGGCTGGCAAAGATGTAGGACGGTGCTGGTAGTGAGGTAAAGAGGCACAAATCATTTCGGAAAACAATTTGCACCATCTAGTAAAGTTGAAGATGTACATGTCCCACTACCCTGCAGTTCTCTACATGGCTGATACCTTGGAGAAATGCATCTGCACTTGTTTAAGGCAGCACTCCTTCATACTAGTAACAATTCTACTCCCCAATGGCAGAACAAAGAAGAAAATGAGACATATTCAGTCTGCAATATAACAGAGAAGTGAAGACGAATAAAGCAAAACCACACGCACCAATGAGGGCAAACCTACCCGTCTCACGCCTTCCCTTCCCAGCTGTACCACCATGACCCACCAACAGAATCACTCCCCAGCCCCTCTCTTGCTTTGCTATTTCTGATTAGGAAAACCACAACCCCAGTTAAATAAAGCAATGCCTACTCTTCTTCCAGGAAAAATAACAAATCGTGCTGTCTTCACTGGAACTCAGGACTGCTACCCTCAGGTAGGCCATTCCATTCACACACATTCTTACTTTCCCACAGAATATGTCATACTTCCTCCTTTCTCCTCACACCCCGCCAGCCCTGACTCCCCCTCATTCTCACTGACTGCTGAGAACTCTTCTATTTCACCAAGAAAAAAAAAAAAAGCAGCAGCAGCCAACATCCACATGCTCCCACTATCTCATCTCCCCTAGTCTGCTCTCCCTCCTCCCACCAGGGTGGAGCCCATGGATGCCAACTCTCCACATGGTCACCCACGCATTTCCTGCTGCCTTCCCAAAAATGTGGCTCCAGCAAGGGTCACCTCTCCTAATTCATCACATCATTCATCCTCTAGAGAATTACTTCACTAACACTGCAAAACTACCGTGGTTTCTCCCATCTCAACACCTCAGGATCCCAAATCTCCCTTCATCACTGTGGCAAATCCCATGATGGAGCTCTCTCTACTTGCCTTTCTCTTCTCTCAATCCTTGTGAATGCTCCCTTCCAGGCTTCTCCCGCACCACCATGTGGGAACAGCTCTCATCAAGATCATCGATTAATTCCACGCTGCCAGAGCCACGAGACAAGTCTTGGCCCTCATCTCAGGTGACCTCACAGCAGCAGCACTGGTCAAGGTCCCCACTCCATCCTCCGTGACAGCACTTTCCCAAGGCCTCAAAGCTGCTCCTTCCACCCTCCAGGCTGCCACAGAGCCTCATTCCTTCAGTGCTCTCACTCAACCTCGGGACTGTGAAGTGCCACCTAAACACTGAAGACTCCTGTTTCTATCTGAAGCCTAAATCTCTCCCTTGAGCACCAAACACCCCAATCCAACATATCTCCAATCTGCTCTCCAAAAGCTTCAGAAACTGAACATGCACAAAACCCAACTCCTCATCTTATTTCCACAGCCTGTTCTTCCCATAGTCTTCCCTTTCCTTATACATGGCAACGCCCACCAGCTGCAAAAATCCCTGGTATCATCCTTTACTCCTCTCGCACACCCACTCCAATCTGCCAGCAAATCCTGTCTGCTCTTCCTTTTCAAGAAGGATCCAGCAGCCAACCTCTTCTCACTGCCACCCCTGCTCCCGTTCAGTCCCAGCTGCCATTACTGCTCTCCTGGATCACTGCCAGAGCCTCCAGCCTCCCTCCAGCAGCACAGGACAGCTATTCTTAACACAGCTTCAGGGGACCTTTAGAAACCACATCATGTGACACCCTCTGCTCAAAACACCAAGTGAATTACCCATCTCACTCAGAGAAAAAGACAAAAATCTTCACAATGGCCAGTGTGACCTACCCCCCTCCCCCATCTCCCCCATCCATCTGGCCTACTCTTCTCCCCCTCTCCCTCAGGCTCCTCACTCCAGCCTCCGCTGCTCCTCCAGCACAGCAGACACGCCTCCTCCTTAGCACCCTGTCCTGCTGATCTCCGTCTATAATGCTGACCCTACCCCACTCCTACCCACAGCCTTGTGGCTGGGTCCCTGCATTCCTTCTGTTGACTGCTGTATTTCAATCTGCAGATAACAAGCACTCTGCACAGCCCACCTCTCTGGTTTACTTTTCTCCCTGTTTGTATTACCATATGGCTACTGTATCTTTCATTTATCTGTTAATTGTCTTTCCCCTACCAAAATGTAAGCTCCATGAAAACAGGGACTCTTCATCTGCTTTGCTTAATGTTAACATGCCCAGCAGTAGAACAGTGTTCAAGACATGGTAAGTACTCAAACATATGAATAAATGGATCACAAAAACAATGTTGAGTCGGGGCAAAAAAAAAACAAAGTGACTCCATTTACATCATCTAAAGGAATGCAAAAATGAAGTTACATTATATAAGGATACACTCATAGCTTGCAACACCATAAAGTAAAGCAGAAAAATGATACAGGCAAGGTATTTGCCTTGGAGAGGTCAGAAAGAGGGAAGTGGTGAGACGAGGACACAGGGACCCAAAGGTATGGCAACATTCTATTTCCGAAGCTGGTTACTGTGTACACAAGTGTCAGTTCTAATGTTTAATAGTATCTGGACACATGGGCTAATATACACTCCTTGAATTCATAGTCCAATTATAAGGTAAAATAAAAAGATTAGAGGCCAGGTGTGGTAGTTCACACCTGTAATCTCACACTTTGGGAAAACAAGGTGGGAGAACTGCTTGAGTCCAGGAGTTCAAGACCAGCCTGGGCAACATTGGATGATATTGTCTCTACAAGTAAAAAAAAAAAAAATTACCTGGGTGTGGTAGCATGTGCCTATAGTTTCAGCTACTCGGGAGGCTGAGGTGAGAGAATCGCTTCAGCCAGGGAGGTCAGTCAAGGCTGCAGTGAGCTACACTGCACTCCAGCCTGGGACTCTACCTCAAAAAAATAAACAAAAACCACTGCACTCTAGCCTGGGATTACAACCACTGCATGCACTCCAGATTACACCACTGCACTCCAGCCTGGGACCCTACCTCAAAAAGATAAACAAAAACAAACCAGATTAGAGCAGGCATTGACAAACTACAACCCACAGGCCAAATCCAGCCCTCTGTCTGCTTTTTTAAGTGAAGTTCTATTGGAAGACAGCCACCTTCATTTGTTTACAGATTGGCTATGGCTGCTTTCACACTACAAAAGCAGAGCTGAGTCCTTGCAGAGACCATTTAGCCTCCAATGCCTAAAATATTTACTAACTGGCCCTTTACAGAAAAAATGTGCAAACCCTCAATAGAGCTGTCTGGTTATAATGTAGGATTTGTAAAGAAATTAAGTGCAAAAATCAAAAAGATCCAATCATCTATTAACATATATTGATCCTTCAAGGCATATGTGATGAGACTCCATAGCAAACAAAGTTACCCTACAATGTCCTGAGTGCCAGGAAAGAATAAACTTTAAAGATGTTTCAGAAAGCAAACTGCAAACCTGAAATTTATTATCTCTACTCCACCTGCAGAAATTACGCTACACATGTTCTAAAGTAATATTCCTATTCACAGTTATGTACATTAAAACATATATGGCATACTCCAAATTTAATTTGGAGGAAGAAAATTTGCATATCAACACTAACTCTGTAACCTCCCTGCCACTGAAACCACCATCACCACCCTGTACTTCCCCAGACAGCCGGTTAGGCCTCCAGGCCTCTCTACGATCCCATAGTACTCCACTTCTCTCCTTGAGATCATTCACTGCACCTTGGAGTTGTTTCTGTACTTTTGTTAGAAAAGACTATACCTATGATGGGAGGATCGTATTAGCTGCTCAGTCCATCTTAGGGTGTAATAACAAGAAGTCCAGGGTGGAAAGGGGCAGTCATTCAGAGTGTTGTTGATTCAGAAGGGGCAGGGTCTCACTTGCAGACAACAGACAGATGAGACCTGTCCACTGTCCAAAGGCAATAGAAACCCTGTGTATCTCTATATCAACAAAAGAGAACCCCTCAAATACTATATACAGTGACAAAAAACTGACACATACTACCGCCAAAAATAAAATGCCAGATGTTAACCATCTATTCTGAATTCTAAGTAAAATCCAGCTGTGAAGTCACTCTTGAAACAAACAGCAATTAAAACTGTGGTTTGGTGGGACCACCACAACCCTAAGGAATCACCGGGGCTGAGGTTTCTCCACTCTTTCTGGGTCCATTCTTCTGCATGGACTCCATTTTTCTGTAAGAATCAATGGGCTGGACACGGTGGCTCACGCCTGTAATCTCAACGCTTTGGGAGGCCAAGGTGGGTGGATCACTTGAGGTCAGGAGTTCGAGATCAGCCCGGCCAACATGGTGAAACCCCATCTCTACTAAAAATAAAAAATCAGCCAGGTGTGATGGCACGCGCCTGTAGTCCCAGCTGCTTGGGAGGTTGAGGCAGGAGAATCGCTTGAAACTGTAAGATGGAGGTTGCAGTGAGCTGAGATCGCACCACTACACTCTAGCCTGGGCAACAGAGTGAGACTCTGTCTCAAAAAAAAAAAAAAAAAAATCAATGACCTCTAAGTTTTGTATTACCATATGGCTACTGTATCTTTCATTTATCTGAAATAAATACTACTAAATAATCTCCAAGTCATCTAAAACCATGATTCTCATGAATGGAAGCCCCAGTTAATTGTCAAGACTAGTCAATATTCCTCCCGCTACGCCCGTCTGAGGACCAAAGTCCAACCAATCTCACCAGCCAACCATGGAGAATGCCTTAGTGGGCAGTGTGAACTGCCCTGATTAGGGTCTCAGTGTGACATGTGTTCTCAGGCAAGTTCTTTTTTCTCAAAGTGTGTCTCTGCCACCAAAATATCTGTTCAGATTTACATGGAGGTATAGGAAACCCAAGGCTCCAACTAACAGTCCCACACAACTTTCTTCAAGTCTGTCTGACTCAACATCAGTCTGCAGCCGTGTCAGTCCTGCTCTCTCATGTTCCTAAAAACGATCTTGCATTCATCTATTCTTGGGCCATCAGATTTCACGGTAGTCAAATCTCTGGGGAATTCAAACCACTTCAAGTCACTATATATTTCCACTGTAAGAAGTTCTGGAACTAACAATCCCCTGGTTTTCCCCAGAGCTGCTGTGAAGTACAAAATCAGAGCCTCCTTATATCTGTAAAAAGATGTTCGGAACCTATCGAACTTTAATGGTATAAGTTCAGTCAACTGTATAGTCTTCACTAATGCATCTAAAACAGGTCAACATTAGCCAGCTGTGACAAACAGTAAATGGCCTCTACTCAGGGTAAAGCAGCTCTTTGTCCAGTCTGTGACATGAAAATGTCCTGGCTAGGCGTACGGATAAGAAACCTTTTCACATACCGTCAGATGCCCTTTTACTTGCTTCTTTGCCATGGAGCCAGTCTACTGGGTATCCAAATGTCAGTCTGTCATCTTTCAAAACCTGAAATAAACTGAGTATTGATCTGACTAGCAACTTTCTCCTCCTCATAAAACTAAAGGGGGTGGGAGGGAAGAAGGAGGCTTCCATGACAAACAAATCTAAGCCAAAGTCAAAAGGCCAACACAAAATCTCCAGTCAACCTAGATCCATAGTGCAGCAGGAAAAACGCCCACTCCCGCCTGAAGCATCATCCATTTCAGGAATGCCGAAAATGTTGTGCAAAAACCTACAGCAAGCTTCGAATGGGTCTGGAACCAGAGAGTCAGTGTTTGAAGTTTGGTCAACGGATAACTGTTGTGTATGGAGCTATAAACACCTATTTGTCATTACAAAACATCTTCAGCATGGGAAGAATGGCACTGCTTTTTAAGACTCCCCAAACTAAGGAGGCAAGTCGAAGTAACTACTTCTTATAAACGAGTAACAAACTGTAACTATTTTATTCTTTTGCAAAACTTGTGGAAATCTCAACCACCCAAAGTGTAAGCAAATCAACTAACCAGCAAACAGAAGCTCTTTCCTCCCAAAGTGTAAGCAAATCAACTAACCAGCAAACAGAAGCTCTTTCCTCCCAGGCCCCACGGACACCGTGCACAATTCTTAACAGCTTTGCTGTCTCTTGTAATTGTTTGCGTCTTCCTCTAGACTGCAGGTACTTACGGGCCTGTTCATCAGTGAATCCCTAATACAGTTCCTAGCAGAGAAAGGACTCAATTAATGTATTTGTTGATCAAATAAATGGATATTAGAAGTAGATGGGGGTCACTGGTAGTTCTCAACATAGCCACAGGCCAAATTTGAGGGTGAAGAAAATGCCTCCATGACCTTTTGTAACTTCAGATATTAACATTTAGTCGCTAAAAATTTATAGTTTTCCTAATATTCTTCCATTCAATAAACTGGATAATCTAAATTTTAGTATGAGCAAAAAAAATCTACCTCTGTCTCTACTACTGCATCTCATCTCCCCAGGAGAAAAGAACACTTCTCTGTTTGGATCAGAGTCTAGGGAACAGAAAAGTCCAACTTACCAGTGGGCAGGATCACTGTGTTAAAAGGTTGAGCATACCGTATGCCTGTCTGTGCCCTCAACGGGCAGAACTGGTAATGTGATCCAGGGCTAATTCTCTGGGAATAGGTCTTTATTTAAAAAAACAAAACAAAACAAAACACAGGCATGGTGACTCACACCTGTAATCCCAGCACAGTGGGAGGCCAAGGCAGGCGGATCACTTGAGGTCAGGAGATCGAGACCAGCCTGACCAACATGGTGGAACCCTGTCTCTACTAAAAATACAAAAATCAGCCAGGTGTGCTGATTTTTAGCTGTAATCCTAGCTACTCAGGAGGCTAAGGCAGGAGAATCACCTGAACCCAGGAGGCGGAGCTTGCAGTGAGCTGAGATCGCGCCAATGCACTCCAGCCTGGGCGACAGAGCGAGACTCCGTCTCAAAAAAAAAAAAAAATACAAAAATACAAAAAAACTAGCCAGGTGTGGTGGCATGCACCTGTAATCCTAGCTACTCAGGAGGCTAAGGCAAGAGAATCACCCGAACCCAGGAGGCGGAGGTTGCAGTGAGCCAAGATCACGCCACTGCACTCCAGCCTGCGTGACACAGTGAGACCGTCTCCAAAAAAAAAAAAAAGTTGAAGCTGGCATCTAAAAACAGACTGACCACTGACTGACAAAAGGAGGGCAAAAGATATATAACTCAAAAATTACAGTAGTGTAAGATTATTCAGCACAGAAGCGAACTCTAAATATCTAAGAATTTTGCTTAGTTTCAGCATAGTATGGTAATGTATTTTCATGAGGTCAAGAAAAAGAGTCCTAAGATATTTTATAAAATCAATTTATTGCCGGACGTGGTGGCTCAAGCCTGTAATCCCAGCACTTTGGGAGGCCGAGATGGGCGGATCACGAGGTCAGGAGATCGAGACCATCCTGGCTAACCCGATGAAACCCCGTCTCTACTAAAAAATGCAAAAAACTAGCCGGGCGAGGTGGCAGGCGCCTGTAGACCCAGCTACTCGGGAGGCTGAGGCAGGAGAATGGCGTAAACCCGGGAGGCAGAGCTTGCAGTGAGCTGAGATCCGGCCACTGCACTCCAGCCTGGGCGACAGAGGGAGACTCTGTCTCAAAAAAAAAAAAAAATTTATTTATTTAACAAATGCTTCTAAAGTTCAGTCTTCAGGCATCTGAAAAATGGTTAAGTACAACATCTAAATAATCCCCACTACTAAATAATCTCCAAGTCAGAATCTAGGTACTGTAAAGATCAAGTTCACAGATCTCCCAAAGGAACCCTTAACTCACAGTCCCTAAACCTGTGGTGTAGAACAGTGGTTCCAAAATTCAGCTGCATTTCAGTATCGTCTGGAAAGCTTTTTAAAAATAGATTCTCGTGGCCAGGCATAGTGGCTCACGCCTGTAATCTCAGAACTTTGGGAGGCCAAGGCAGGTGGATCACGAGGTCAGGAGTTCAAGACCAGCCTGGCCAAGATGTGAAACCCCGTCTCTACTAAAAATACAAAAAACTTAGCTGGGCGTGGTGGCGGACGCCTGTAATCCGAGCCACTCAGGAGGCTGAGGCAGAGACCTGCTTGAACCCAGGAGGTGGAGGTTGCCGTGAGCCGAGATGACACTACCGCACTCTAGCCTGGGCAACAGAGCGAGACTAGTCTCAAAAAAAAAAAAAAAAAAAAGAAGATTCTCAATCCCACCACAAATTTCCAGAGGTGGAGTCCAACATCCATCCATGGTCTTAAAAAATTTCTAATTATTCTGGCCGGGCGCAGTGGCTCAAGCCTGTAATCCCAGCACTTTGGGAGGCCGAGATGGGCGGATCACGAGGTCAGGAGATCAAGACCATCCTGGCTAACACGGTGAAACCCCGTCTCTACTAATACAAAAAAAACTAGCTGGGCGAGGTGGCGGGCGCCTATAGTCCCAGCTACTTGGGAGGCTGAGGCAGGAGAATGGCGTGAACCTGGGAGGCGGAGCTTGCAGTGAGCTGAGATCCGGCCACTGCACTCCAGCCTGGGCGACAGAGCAAGACTCCGTCTCAAAAAAAAAAAAAAAAAAAAATTCTAATTATTCTAATGCAGGCCAGTCTCACATCTATCTAAGTGCAGGATTTCTCAACCTCAGCAGTGTTGCTATTTGGGACTGGATAACTTTGCAGGCCGGCAGGGAGGAGGCTATGCTGGACAATGTAGGATATTGAGCGGTATCCTTGGCCTCTACCCTCTAGAAGCACACTGCCCACTCCCAGAGCTGTAACAAGCAAAAATGTGTCCAGACACTGCCAAATGTTTCCTGAGGGTAGGGGGTATTACCCCCAACTGAGAACTCCTGATCTAGAGTAAATCAAAAAATAATCATTTGAAGTTAAGAAAGGAAAAAAATATGAAAGTTGTTTAAAGCCAAGAGGCCAGGTATTTTTTTCAGTACAGCCTTAGAAAAAGTAGCAGCCCATACTGGGGTGCAGATTGTAACTTCTAAGGACCAAGTCAATGCTGAGTTTTAGTTGAGCAGATAGAAGAACTTTATTTTCACTATCATTTACCCTTATTTAGTAAAATACTGTAAAATTTTAGACCAAAACACACACACACACACACACACACACACAGAGGCTGCCTCTCAAATACTGAAAATACAGAACTAGACAATGGAAGTTATCATAGAAATGAAATGCCGATCGTGACACTTGTTTTAAAGAGATGTTTATTTGTAACAAGCACATAAGCACATTATCTCTGTGCTGAATAGACGCAAAGTCCTATCTTTTTTTTTTTTTTTTTTTTGAGACTGAGTCTCGCTCTGTCTCCCAGGCTGGACTTGGCTCACTGCAACCTCCGCCTCCCAGGTTCAAGCGATTCTCCTGCCTCAGCCTCCCGAATAGCTGGGATTACAGGCACACGCCACCATGACTGGCTTCCTTTTGTATTTTTAGTAGAGACAAGGTTTCACATGTTGGCCTGGTCTGGAATTCCTGACCTTAAGTGATCCGCCAGCCTCCCAAAGTGCTGGGATTACAGGCGTGAGCCACCCCATCCGGTCAAAGCCTTATCTTAAAAACCTAGGCAACCTCAACCTGTCAGTGTTAACTTCTATTCATTTTCTGCTCAGCTATGGTCTGATTCTCAAATTCCCAATTAGTTCATTGAAACTAGCAAGTTTTTGCTTGTTTACTTTGCTTTGCTATACTTTACACAAAAGCTAGACTTCTAAACCCAAAACAATCTTCTTCCTGTCCTGAAGTGCCACCAACAAGATACTCATCTCTACTTAAGACTGAGTCCATCAAAACACACTTATCTCCAATACAGCAAACCAAGTCCCAAGTAAACACAGCAAATACCAGGGGAAGGGCACGCAAGGTTTTGAGTACCATGGAGGAGAGCACTGGGCAAGCGGTAAAGGACTGTGAGTTTATTTCCAACTGAGTACACGGCATTTTGTTCAATGTTCTGGACTCCTTGACCAGAAATGCTGAACTGGAGAATACCTTCCAAAGTATCCCTCCAGGACAACAGCTATTTCCTCAACTACCTTTGCTGAAAAATACTGCAATTCACGGTACATTTACAGTCTTCAGTAACAAAGAGGAGTACACTAAGTTACTGATTTGGGGGGCAGTCACCCAGAAACTAGTATCCAAAAGCACATGAGGAATAAAGCCCGACTTAAGCTTGTGATGGGCTTTTCTGCATTTAACCACCTCTTTAAACATTCTGAGGTGCTACTACTCATCAATTACTCCGGTAAATGTACCTAACTTAAGGAATGTTCAAAACCCCTGTACTGAAAAAAGATAACTTCTAGTTTTACTTTTTCAGCCCAACTGACTCTTACACAGAGCTTTCTAAAGACAGTCACCAAGAGTCAGGGCTTAAATGCTCATCTGACTTCCCAATAGTACCTAAACATTTAGAAATCAAATTTAAATTAAATAATAATAGCCATTAGGTAGCCTAATCACTAATCAGCCACTGATGTGATTCTGTGTGCCAGGCACGGTTCTCGCTGTTTTACATGTATTAGGGTAATAGTCCTGACAAACTTATGGCTGGGACACTTATTATTACTCCCATTCTACAGAGAAAAATAAGAGAGAGAGAGGCTGGGTAACTTGCCCAAGGTCACAGAGCTAAAAAGTGGTCACTGACTCCACTCCACAGTGAGGAAAACCCAACCACCACCATAACTGGGTCTCATACACTTGCTACTTGAGGCACATTTCGATGGTTGGAAACCTGGAGTCCCGTTTCCCCTTGAAACCTATCTGCAACATGCATGACCTTGAGGACAAAATCGAAGTAAACTTCCCATGAATAAAGTAAGCTACCACCTGCTGCGAGGATGAAAGGGAATGCCTGTCAAGACCCCCTCCCATAAAAGCAAAACAGACCCAAAGCCCCACAGAAAAAACGTTAAGTACCAGGAAAATGACATTAAGTCACGCGGCTGAAACGTCAGGGCACGGAGGTACATCCAAAGACCCATCCCGTTCACCTATAATTAAGAAGTCCAAATTGTGATCACAGCCAGCAGGACCTCAACAGGAAACATCTCCAAGTTAATAGTGAATGGGCTTCTTTAAGAGGGAGGGACTTCAAGCCACAAGAAGGACCACCCCCGCCCCCCCGCCCAGCGCCGGCTCAAATACACCAGGGAGGCATTCGAGACAGTCTACATCCGAGCCACCACTGCAGTTAAAAAGCCACTGGGAAGGGTAGTGGGAGCCCCGGAACTGGCTGGTGTGGATCCCGATGACTCTGCGGCGAATTAACAGAAACCCACAAAACTTGTTTCCCGGAGAGCAGAGTCCAACAATGGCCTTCGCGACTCTTGACGGCGAGCTGCTGCCTCAACTTGACGCGCTCCCCGAGGCCCCCGGGAGGAGTTGGCCAGGAGGCCCAGCGGGAGCGGAGACCGGGCGCAGGCCGGGCGGTGGGCGACGCTGCGAGCCGTCGCCGGCGGGCGGGAAGACTGGAGCCAGAACCGGGTCAGGGGCGCGCCTCTCCCGCCCGCCGCGCAAGGCCGCGAACGTCAACGCGGCGCAAAGTTCGCCGTCCCGGCCGCGTCCCGCTCCCGGCGCCCGTCCCGGCGGGGCCCTCGGCTGACAGGAGCGGGCTGGGAGCGGCCGGGAAGGACTCGGCGCCGCGCCTCCCGGGCCCGCGGAGGGACGAATTCCGGGGGGGGAGGGGAGAGGGGCCGGGACGCTCCCTCCCTGAGCCGCCGGGGCCCGGGTGGAGGGGCCCCGCGCCTGCCCGCGCGCCTCGCACACCCCGCGCCGCGGCCTGCTCCGGCGCCTCCCCCACCCCCATTACCTGGAGGTGCCCACGACCCGCCGCTAGTTGCGCTCAGGCGGGAAACGCGCTCACCGACACCATCAGCAAAGCGCCCAAAATGGCGGACGTATCAAGCAGGCCTTGAGTTCCCCCCGCCCTCCCTCTGGCTGCCTCTCAGCCAATCGCGGCCCTGCCCCCTCCCCCAGATCCAGGCTCATTGGCCCCTCTCTCCCGCCCCCTACCACCTATTGGATCGCCTAGCGGCTCCTTCGACTCCATTCCGATTGGCCCGCAAGCCTCGTCAGTCAAGCGCGAGGGGCGCATTCTTTTCCCATGGTCTTGACGGATCCGGAACCTCTAGGACCCCGGAGCCTGAGAAACAAATCAGAAACCGGGAGAGACCTGGCTGGGTCCCCCTACGCCGTAGCAACAGCAGGGCCTCCGATTGACGGACGTATCGGACCACCAATCCGAATGGCCAGTGCTTTTTAAAACTAAATTGAGCCAAACCAATCATGGCCGTGAAGCCGGAGCCTCGAGGGAGCCAATGGGGTGGCGAGCTGGCCGGACGGGGCGGGGGCGGCAGGGGACACCGGTGATGACGTGAGCCATAATAGGCGCCGGCTGCGGCGATTAAACTGAGCTATGGATTCAGCGTAAGTGGTGCAGTGTTTGTTTGGAGTGTGAGAGGTAATGGGATCGATGCCCGTATTCTCCCCAGCGGAATTTTATCAGAGGGATCTCCTATTGCGGCTTCTTTACCAGAAAGAAGTGGCTGTCCTCGAAGCGGGGTCAAAGTGAGGGATCGCGGAATATTCCTACCTGTCACCCACCACTAAGAGATAAGTCCCCTCGTTCTGGGGGAAGGATTTAAACGAGAACTTTGGGATTTGGTTTTGTTTGAGACGGAGTTTTCCTGTTGTCGTCCAGGCTGGAGTGCAGTGGCGCGACCTCAGCTCACTGCAACCTCCGCTTCCCAGGTTCAAGCAATTCTCCTGTTTCAGCCTCCCGTGTAGCTGGGACTACAAGCGCACGCCACCATGCCCGGCTAATTTTTGTATTTTTAGTAGACATGAGGGTTTCACCATGTTGGCCAGGCTGGTCTCGAACTCCTGACGACAGGTGATCCACCCACCTCAGCCTCCCAAAGTGCAGGGATTATAGGCCTGAGCCACCGCACCCGGCCTGGGGTCTTTTTTGAGACAAGGTCTTGCTCTGTTGTCCAGGCTGGAGTGCAGTGGGATGATCATGACTCGCTGCAGCCTCCACCTCCTGGGTTCAAGCAATCCTCCCACCTCAGCCTCCCGAGTAGCTGGGACCACAGGCACGCACCACTGGGCCCGGCTAATTTAATTTTTTGTAGAGACAGGGTTTTCCTGCGCACATGAGCTACTAAATGCTCCCCTGGGCTCCCCGTTCCCCACTGTCTCCGTGCCTCCCAGGGAGGACCGAAGTCCCAGATACCAGGACCCCGCCCCAAGAGCCAGCCCGGGACACTGAGACAGCTCACGGTTAGACCCCATGCTAATAACCTGCCTTATTCCAAAACGGATTTGAGGCGCCTCTCAGAGTCCCCTGAAAATCCACACGATGTCCAGGCGTGGTGGCTCATGCCTGTAATCCCAACACTTTGGTAGGCTGAGGCGGGCGGATCACCTGAAGTCAGGAGTTTGAGACCAGCCTGGCCAACATGGTGAAACCCTCATGTCTACTAAAAATAAAAAAATTAGCCGGGCATGGTGGCAGGCGCCTGCAATCCCAGCTACTCAGGAGGCAGAGGCTTGCACTCCAGCCTGAGCAGCAAGAGCGAAACTCCATCTCAAAAAAACAAAAAACAAAAAAAAACAGAACAACTATTTACATGACATTTACATTGTATTAGGTGGTATAAGTAATCCAAAGTATATAGGAGGTGGTCAGGTGTGATGGCTCACGCCTATAATTCCAGCATTTTGGGAGGTCAAGGTGGGAGGATCAGTTGAGCCCAGGAGTTCAAGACCAACCTAGGCAACATGGTAAGACCACCCCCCAACTCTATGGAAAAAAAAAATTAGCTGGGCATGGTGGCATGCACCTGTGGTCCCAGCTAGTTGAGAAGCTAAGGTGGGAGGATTGCTTGAGCCCAGGAGTCTGGGCTGCAGTGAGCCATGATTACGCCACTGCACTCCAGCCTGGACATCAGAGCAAGACCCTGTCTCATTTTTAAAAAGGGGGAAAAAAAGGCCAGACGCAGTGGCTCACACCTATAATCTCAGCTCTTTGGGAGGCCGAGGCTCACAGATCACCTGATGTCAGGAGTTCAAGACCAGCCTGGCCAACAGTAGAGCCCCGTCTCTACTGAAAATACAAAATTATTGGGAGGCCGAGACAGGCAGATCACAAGGTCAGGAGATCGAGACCATCCTGGCTAACACGGTGAAACCCCATCTCTACTAAAAAATACAAAAAACTAGCTGGGCAAGGTGGCGGGCGCCTGTAGTCCCAGCTACTCAGGAAGCTGAGGCAGGAGAATGGCATGAACCCGGGAGGTGGAGCTTGCAGTGAGCTGAGATCCGGCCACTGCACTCCAGCCTGGGCAACAGAGCGAGACTCTGTCTCAAAAAAAAAAAAAAAGAAAGAAAGAAAATACAAAATTAGCTGGGCGTGGTGGCATGCACCTGTAATCCCAGCTACTTGGGAGGCTGAGGCAGGAGAATCCCTTGAACCCAGGAGGCGGAGGTTGCAGTGAGCCAAGATCACGAGATCGCGCCACTGCACTCCAGCCTGGGCAACAAAACTGAAACTCTATCTCAAAAACAAAAAAAGTCGGAGGATGTGTTATGGAATGAGACCACAACTTCTCTTGCTGTCCTTCCCAGCCTCTCCCCCACCTCCCCTTTTCCCTAGTTTATAAAACAGGAGAAAAGGGAGAAAGCAAAAAGTTGGCGAGAAACAGAAGTAAGATAAATAGCCAGGTGACCAGGCCGGGCGCGGTGGCTCAAGCCTGTAATCCCAGCACTTTGGGAGGCCGAGACAGGCAGATCACGATCAGGAGATCGAGACCATCCTGGCTAACATGGTGAAACCCCGTCTCTACTAAAAAATACAAAAAACTAGCTGGGCGAGGTGGCGGGCGCCTGTAGTCCCAGCTACTCGGGCTCGGGAGGCTGAGGCAGGAGAATGGCGTAAACCCGGGAGGCGGAGCTTGCAGTGAGCTGAGATCCGGCCACTGCACTCCAGCCAGGGCGCAGAGTGAGACTCCGTCTCAAAAAAAAAAAATAGCCAGGTGACCTTGGCGCCACCACCTGGCCCTGGTGGCTAAAATAATAATATTAACCCCTGACCAAAACTACTTGTGTTATCTGTAAATTCCAGACGTTGTATGAGAAAGCGCTGTAAAACTTTTTGTTCTGTTAGCTGATGTATGTAACCCCCAGTCACGTTCCTCACGCTTACTTGATCTATCACGACCCTTTCACGTGGACCCCTTAGAGTTGTAAGCCCTTAAAAGGGCTAGGAATTTCTTTTTCGGAGAGCTCAGCTCTTAAGACACGAGTCTGCTGACGCTCCCAGCCAAATAAAAACCTCTTCCTTCTTTTTGTCCATTCTTGTTTGTTTTTTGAGACGGAGCTCTTTTTGCCCAGGCTGGAGTGCGATGTCGCGATCTCGGCTCACCGCCACCTCCGCCTCCCGGGTTCAAGCTATTCTCCTGCCTCAGCCTCCCAAGTAGTAGCTGGGATTACAGGCATGCACCACCATGCCTGGCTAATTTTTTTGTATTTTTAGTAGAGGCGGGGTTTCTCCATGTTGGTCAGGCTGGTCTTGAACTCCCGACCTCAGGTGATCCACCCGCCTCAGGCTCCCAAAGTGCTGGGATTACAGGTGTGAGCCACCACGCCCGGCACCTCTTCCTTCTTTAATCAGGTGTCTGAGGAGTTTTGTCTGCAGCTCATCCTGCTACAGTATCATATGCCATGTAACAACGTTTCTGTCAATGATGGACCACATGTAAGACAGTGGTCTCATAAGATTATGACACTGTATTGTACTGGATTTTTTTTTTTTTTTTTTTTTTTTTAGAGACAGAGTCTTGCTCTGTCGCCCAGGCTGGAGTATAATGGGGCTATCTCAGCTCACTGCAACCTCCACCTCCTGGATTCAAACAATTCTCCCTGCCTCAGCCTCCCGAGTAGCTATAACTACAGGTGTACGCCACCATGTCTCACTAATTTTTGTATTTTAGTAGAGACAGGGTTTCATCATGTTGGCCAGGATGATCTCGAACTCCTGACCTCAGGTGATCCGCCCACCTTAGCCTCCCAAAGCGCTGGGATTACAGGCGTGAGCCACTGCGTCCGGCTGTACTGGACCTTTTCTGTGTTTAGATACACAAATATTTACCATTGTGTTTCAGCTGCTTCCAGTATTCAGCACAGTAACACGCTGTATGGAAGTGTAGCCTGGGAGCAACAGGCTATCCCATATAGCCCAGGTGTGTAGTGGACTGGACCATCTGGGTTTGTGCTGAGTACACCTGTGATGTTTTCAAAGGACACAATTGCCTAACGATGCATTTCTCAGAACACATCTCTGCTGTTAACTATACTAAGCCATTTTATATAAGGGACCTGAGAATCCTTGGGGGTCCCAGAAGCAGCCTCCCACGGATAGAGAGGGACAACTGTACCTACAGGCTGTGTCCACGCTGCGAAAGGTACTGTGCTTCTGGGGAGGCTGCAGACACAGCAGGCGTTTCTCACATTGATCCTGCTGCTCAGAGAGGCGTGGAGGAACGTAGTCAAGCCGGAAGCCGGCCCGGGAGGTGTGCTCTGTGCAGGGTTAGGGAGGGGATACACAGGCCGATCACTCGGGCAGGGCAGGAGCAGGCATGCCAGTGAGAGAGGTGAGGCAGCAGGGCGGAAGGAGCACACCCTGTGGCAGGCAGGGCGGGGCTGATCTCAGGTCTGGGGCAACAGCACGGGAAGCAGGTGCAGAAGGGATCGTGGAGGCTTTGGAAGCCAGGCAGAGGAACCTCGGTTTATGTTCAGACCCTGGGAGCCAAGGAAAGCATCCGGACAGGAGAAGGGCTGGCCATACTCTAGAAAGGATGTCTGGAGGCAAGAGCAGAGAGCACCAGGGGTAGCACAGGGCCAGAGGGGCAGCTTGGAGCTGGACTAAGGAGCCCGGGAAAGGCTGCAGAGAGCCCTGGGACCGGCTGGTGCCTGAGAGGGAGGCTGGGCCATGGGCAGGAGGGGGCAGCCAGGGCTGGGCTCCCCCGTGCTAGGGAGCCCGGGGAGGACCCAGCCCCAGCACTGACCCTTGCATCCCTTTACTCACTCATCACCAAAGGATTTGCCAGTATCTGCACCAGGCTCCTCCATCCCTGACTCTGAGGTAAGTCACAGGGCCATATGCATTATCATGAAATCATACAATACCTTGCCCAAAGTAAATGGGCCCCTAAGGTCTCCAATTATGGTTTGCTTCTAACCTAACCAGGAGGCTGAAGTCAGGGAGGACTTCCTGGAGGAGGAGGTATCTGAGCTCAGCCTGTATCCTGAGAGCCATGGGGAGCTACTGTGGAGGAATGACTTAGAAGCTTTGCATTCTACACAGATTGACCTCTCCACCCTAAAACTTCTGCATTTCACAGATCACCACCTTCTGTCTTTCCTCCTAATCCTTTTGTAGTTTAATGTTTCATATTAATATTTAACTTTTCAATCCATCTAGACTTCTTTTAAAACAACCCCATAAATATATACACCTGCTGTGTACCCACAAAAATTAAAAATAAATTATTTTTAAAACACATGTAACCGAACAGTTTCAAACATATTCAAAAGCAGAGAGAAGAGCAGGCCGCATGCTCACGCACCCATCATGCCTGGCTAGCATGCCTTAAATTTTGGGAACAGACTCAGCTGCCAAATTTTAATTATTATTATTTTTTTGAGACGGAGTCTTTCTGTGTCACCCAGGCTGGAGTACATTGGCGCAATCTCGGTTCACTGCAACCTCTGCCTCCCAGGTTCCAGCGACTCTCCTTCCTCTGCCTTCTGAGTAGCTGGAATTACGGGCATATACCACCACGCCCAGCTAATTTTGTGTTTTTAGTAGAGACGGGGTTTCACCATGTTGGCCAGGCTGGTCTTGAACTCCTGACCTCCAGTGATCTGCTTGCCTCGGCCTCCCAAAGTGCTAGGATTACAGCCATGAGCCACCGCACCTGGCCCCCAATTTTAATTCTGTCAAACAATTATTTTTTTTTAAAGTATTTTCTATGATCAAAATTTCATAAAGGACATGCTAACATACACATACACTAACACAGGAAAAACTAGCTCTGAATAAAGAAGACCTTAAATTGAAGAAGTTCAGGCCGGGCGCATGGCTCACACCTGTAATTCCTGCACTTCGGGAGGCCGAGGCAGGTGGCTCACCTGAGGGCAGGAGTTTGAGACCAGCCTGGGCAACATAGAGAAACCCCATCTCTACTAAAATCACAAAAATTAGCTGGGCATGGTGGCGGGTGCCTGTAATCCCAGCTACTCGGGAGGCTGAGGCAGGAAAAACACTTGAACTCAGGGCCAGTGGTTGCAGTGAGCCAGGATTGCGCCACTGTACTCCAGCCTGGGTGGAAGAGTGGAACTCCGTCTAAAAAAAACCAAAAAACAAAGGGAAAAAAAACAAGTTCAACTCGAAGGGGAAAATGCCGTATTGTCTTTCCCTTTGTTACGTCACCAGGGCACAGTCCATCCCAGGCTGGCGCTGATCCACAGGCGGGAGCGGCTGCCCCAGAAGAGGACGTGCCAGGAAGAGCTTGGCTGCTGTTCAGGAGCCCGGGCCGGGTCAGGTCAAGAGGTGTTGAGGCTGGACAGGAGAGGCCGCTGGGGGCTTGTGGGATATGAGCGGTCAGCCCATTTCAATGTGGAAACTGAGCTCTGCTGCTTCTCTTCCTCTTCTTCAGCGCACTAAGATTCCATCCGGCTTGGGAAGCGGGTATTTCCCTTCCTACAAAGGATGGTTGGAAGCCTGAGTGTTGGGAGGAAGTGAAACCGCTGAGTTGCTAACAACTAGGGCTGCCGTCAAGCCTATGGGGAAAGAGAAAAGACGACATTTGGAAGGAGAGAGATCAAGGTGTGGGACGCTGGGCGAGGACCACAGGAAAGGGACCAGCGACGGGGTACCCCCGTGGCATCTGAGGGTGTGGCCCAACCAGGAGGTCCGGAGGCTGCCAGCCGAGTGGTCCAGGAGAGGGAAGCTCGCAGGGGCTGAGTGGGACCCAAGCCCTAGCCACCGTCCTGACCACCCACATTTCTCAGGAACGAGACCTTCCACAGTGGCCTCCCCGGCAGTGGGAAGAGCCAAACTGGTAACATGGACTTCGTTCAACTGCACTTGGATGCCGCCTCAGTGCCCCAGGGCAGGAGGAAGCTCCCGCACCCGTTCTGGAATGAGGGGTTGGAGGAGGGCTGGGCTGAGCAAACGGCCCTCTCTGCTCTGGTTGGTGGGGAGGGAGCCCATTATACAAGAGACCCCCAGGGCTCAGTAAGGGGTGACAGAGACTTGGGGAGGAGTGGCTGTCACTGCAGAGGTGAGAGGGTTTGGAGAGAAGGTACGTGCCTTTTTGGCCTCATTGACTAGCACCTGGTAGCCAGTTAGTAACCCTTATTGGATAAAGAAATGATTAAACGGATGCAAAAAAAGTGTTCACTTTGCTTTACCCAAACCTCAGTTCCCTCAACTACATTCTGGGGACACCACCTACCTGGCTGGACCGTTGTGAAGTTTAAATAAGGCAGGTTAGCTTCACCCCCTCCTTGAAGACACAGCTCAGACGCTGCCTCCTCCGAGAAGCCCCCTCTGCCTACCCCTATGGGCTCTAGGGTATCTTAGAACAATGCCTTCTTATGGCTTTGGGAACTCCCCGTCCCTGAATTTGGAGCAAACGCAGGGGAGGAGCCATACCTGACTAATCTCTGCGTCTCCCAGCGCGTAAGTGGCATAAGGGCAGGGCTGTGCCGGCTCCAGGCGCTCACTGAAGGATGTACTTGGCAGGGAGTACGCAGCCAGCGAGTGGGCTCCTCACTCTCCCCAGCTGACTGCTGGGCAGGAAAGGCGGGTTCAGGAGACCCAGCCTCCCTCCGCTGCTACCACCTCTGCACATCCAGCCGCATTGATCAAGGGTTCAATTTTGGGGGTCCTGTTGGGAGGCCAGGAGACTCACTCCAGGCACTTCTTTCAGGGGTGTGTGTGTGTGTTATGTATGTATGTATGTATGTATGTATGATTTATTTATTTTGAGACGGAGTCTCACTCTGTCGCCCAGGCTGGAGTGTGGTGATGCAATCTAGGCTCCCTGCAAGCTCTGCCTCCCGGGTTCACGCCATTCTCCTGCCTCGGCCTTACTAAGTAGCTGGATTACAGGTGCCTGCCACCACACCTGGCTAATTTTGTTTTTTTTCAGTAGAGACAGGGTTTTGCCACGTTGCCCAGGCTGGTCTTGAATTCCTGGCCTCAAGCCATCCACCCGCCTCAGCCTCCCAAAGTGCTAGGATTACAGGTGTGAGCCACCACCGCCCCTGGCCTAGCGGTAGATGAAACTTTTTTTTTTTTTTTTTTTTGAGACAGAGTATCACTCTGCCACCAGGCTGGAGTGCAGTGGTGTGATCTCGGCTCACTGCAATCTCCGCCTCCCGGGTTGAAGCTATTCTCCTGCGTCAGCCTCCTGAGTAGCTGGGATTACAGGTGTACGCCACCACACCCAGCTAATTTTTGTATTTTTAGTAGAGACAGGCTTTCACCACTTGGGACAGGATGGTCTCGATCTCCTGATCTCATGATCCACCCGCCTCGGCCTCCTGAAGTGCTGGGATTACAGACGTGAGCCACCGCGCCCGGCCGAGATGTTTTGATACAGGAATATAATGTATAATAATCACATCAGGGTAAATGATATAACCATCACATCAAGCATTTATCCTTTCTTGTGTTACAAAGAAATCTAATTATACTTTTTTATTTATTTATTAAATGTACGATAAATTATTGTTGACTCCAGTTACCCTGCTGTGCCACCAAATATGGATCTTCTTCATTCTATCTATATTTCTGCACCCATTAACCATCCCCGCCCCACCTCACCCCCCACCCACTGCCCTTCTCAGCATCTGGTAACCAGCCTTCTACTCTCTATCTCCATTAGTTCATTCGGTTTAATTTTTAGCTCCCCAGCCGGGCGCGGTGGCTCACACCTGTAATCCCAGCACTTCGGGAGGCTGAGGTGGGTGGATCACAAGGTCAGGAGTTCAAGACCAGCCTGGCCAACATGGTGAAACTCCATCTCTACTAAAAATACAAAAATTAGCTAGGCGTGGTGGTGCGTACTTGTAGTCCCAGCTACTCGGGAGGTTGAGGCAGGAGAATTGCTTGAAACTGGGAGGAAGAGGTTGCAGTGAGCCAAGATT
Source organism: Piliocolobus tephrosceles (assembly GCF_002776525.5). NCBI lineage: Eukaryota > Metazoa > Chordata > Mammalia > Primates > Cercopithecidae > Piliocolobus > Piliocolobus tephrosceles. The sequence goes on along the minus strand of NC_045446.1, from coordinate 5,640,919 downwards.
ACGTCACTGCACTTGAGTCTGGGCAACAGAGTAAGAGTCCATCTCAAAAAAAAAAAAAAGTTTAAATCCCACGAATAAGTGAGAACATGTGAAGTTTATCTTTCTGTGCCTGGCTTGTTTCACTTAACATAATGACCTCCAGTTCCATCTATGTTGTTGCTTTGTTATAAATGACAGGATCTTGGTCGGGCACAGTGACTCATGCCTGTAATCCCAGCATTTTGAGGGACTGAGGTGGACTGATCATGAGGTCAAGATATCAAGACCATCTTGGCCAACATGGTGAAACCCTGTCTCTACCAAAAATAACAAAAATTAGCTGGGTGTGGTGGTGGGCGCCTGTAGTCCCAGCTACTCGGGAGGCCAAGGCAGGAGAATCACTGGAACCCAGGAGGCGGAGCTTGCAGTGAGCCGAGATTGCGCCGCTGCACTCCAGCCTGGTGACAGAGCGAGACTCCGCCTCAAAAACAACCAAACAAAAAAACAAAACAAATGACAGGATCTCATTCTTTTTTTTTCTTTCTTTCTTTCTTTTTTTTTTTCTTTGAGATGGAGTCTCGCTCTGTGGCCCAGGCTAGAGTGCAATGCACCGTCTCGGCTCACTGTAATTCCACCTCCCAGGTTCAAGCGATTCTTCTGTCTCAGCCTCCTGAGTAACTGGGATTACAGGTGTGTGTCACCACGCCCAGTTAATTTTTGTATGTTAGTAGCGACAGAGTTTCACCATGTTGGCCAAGCTGGTCTCGAACTCCTGACCTCAGGTGATCTGCCTGCCTCAGCCTCCCAAAGTGCTGGGATTGCAGGCGTGAGCCACAGTGCCCGGCCCTTCCTTTACAATTTGGATGCCCTCTAATTCTTTCTCTTGTCTGATTGCTCTAGCTAGGACTTCCAGTACTATGTTGAACAGCAGTGGTGAAAGTGGGCATCCTTGCCATGTTCCAGATCTCAGAGGAAAGGATTTTGGTTTTTCCCCATTTGGTATCATATTAGCTGTAGGTCTGCCATATATGGCTTTTACTGTGTTGAGGTATGTTCCTTCTATACCCAGATTTGGAGGGCTTTTATCGTGAGGGGATGCTGAATTTTATCAAATGCTTTTTCAGCATCAGTTGAAGTTATTCTATGGTTTTGTCCTTCATTCTATTGATATGATGGGTCATACTGACTGATTCGTGTATGTTGAACCATCCTTGTATCCTTGGGATAAATCCCACTTGGTCATGATGAATAATCTTTTGAATGTGTTGTTTAATTCAGTTTGCTAGTATTTTGTTGAGAATTTTTGCATCAGTGTTCATAAGAGATATTGGCCTGTAATTGTTTTAGTATGTCTTTGTCTGGTTAGTGTATCAGGATAATACTGGCCTCGTAGAATGTGTTTGGAAGGATTCCCTCCTCTTCTATTTTTCAGAATAGTTTGAATAGGATTGGTATTCGTTCTTCTTTAAATGTTTGGTAAAATTCAGCGGTGAAGTCATTGGGTTCCTGGGCTGCTTTGTTGGGAAACATTTTATTACAGCTTTCATTGCATGACTTGTTATTGGTCTGTTGAGGTTTTTGTTATTTTAATTTGTTTGAGATGGAGTCTTGCTCTGTCACCCAGGCTGGAGTGCAGTGGCGCGACCTTGGCTCACTGCAACCTCTGCCTCCCAGGTTCAAGTGATTCTCCTGCCTCAGCCTCCCGAGTAGCTGGCATTAGAGGCGCCCACCACCATGCACGGCTAATTTTTATATGTTTTTTAGTAGAGACCGGGGTTTCACCATGTTGGCCAGGCTAGTCTCGAACTCCTGATCTCAGGTGATCTGCCCGCCTCAGCCTCCCAAAGTGCTGGGATTACAGGCGTGAGCCACCGCGCCCGGCCTGTTCAGGTTTTTGGATTTCTTCATGGTTCAGTCTTGATAGGTTGTATGTGTGTAGAAATTGATGCAGTTCTAGGCTTTCCAGTTTATTAGCATATAGTTGCACATAGTTGCCTCTAATGATCCTTTGAGTTTCTGTGGGATCAGTGGTAATGTCTCCTTTTTAACTTCCGATTTTATTGATTTGGGTCTTCTCTCTTTTTTTCTCAGTCTGGCTAAAGGTTTGTTGATTTTGTTTATCTTTTTGAAAAAACAACTTTTTGTGTCATTGATTTTTGTATTGTTTCCTTCATTTCCATTATCATTTATTTCTGCTCTGGTCTTTGTTTTTTTGAGACAGAGTCTCAATCCACTTACCCAGCTAGAGTGTAGGGTGCAATCACGAGTCACTGCAGCCTCCACTTCCTGAGCTCAGGTGATTCTCCCACCTCAGCCTCCCAAGTAGCTGGGGCTACAGGCACACATCACCATATCCAGCCATTTTTTTCCCCCATATTTTTAGGAGAGATGGGGTTTTGCCGTGTTGGCCAGACTGATCTCAAACTCCTGAGCACCTAGGAGTTGAGCCACCATGCCCATGAACCTGGCCTGCTCTGATCTTTATTATTTGTTTTCTCCTACTAATTTTGTGTTTGTTTTTCTTTTCTTTTCTTCTTCTTTTTTTTTTTTTGTGACAGGGTCTCGCTCTGTTGCCCAGGTTGGAGTGCAGTGGCACCATCTTGGCTCACTGCAACCTCTGCTTCCAGGACTCAAGCAGTTCTCCTGCCTCAGCCTCCTGAGTAGTTGGGACGACAGGCGTGAGCCACCACGCCTAGCTAAGTTTTGTATTTATTTTTAGTAGAGATGGGTTTTTGTCGTGTTGGTCAAGCTGGTCTGAAACTCCTGGACTCAAGTGATCCACCAGTCAGGCCTCCCAAAGGGCTGGGATTACAGGCGTGAGCCACCGTGCCCAGCTTGCTCTTGATTTTCTAGTTCTTTAACATGCGTTGTAGCCAGGAATGGTGGCTCACACCTGTAATCCCAGCCCTTTGGGAGGCCAAGGTGGGATTGCTCGAGCCGAGGAGTGTGGGACCAGCGTGAACAACATGGTGTGACCCTGTCTCTACAAAAAGTACAAGAATTAGCTGGATGTGGTGATTGTGCACCTAGAGTCCCATTTATTTGGGTGGCTGAGGTAGGAGGATCACTGGAGCCTGGGAGGTCAAGGCTGCAAAGAACTATGATCGTGCCACTGCACTCCAGCCTGGGCAACAGAGCGAGACCTTGTCTCCAAAAAAAAAAAAAAAAAAGGAGTGTCAGGTGGTTTATTTGAAGTTTCTCTACTTTTTTGATGTAGGCGCTTATAGCTATAAACTTCCCTCTTAATACTGCTTTCACTGTATCCCACAGGTTTTGATACGTTGTTTCCATTCTCATGTTTCAAAAGATTTCAAAATTTCCTTCCTGTTTTGTTGACTTGTTTTGTGGCCCAACATGCAGTGTATGTTTGAGGACGGTTCACGTGCTGAGGTAAGAATGTGTGATCTGCAGCTGCTGCGTGACGTGTTCTGTCAATGTCCGTTTGGTCTGTAGTGTACATTAAGTCCCATGTTTCTTTGATTCTCTGTCTGGATGACTGATCTGTCCAATGCTGAAAACGGGGTGTTGAAATCTCCAGCTATTATTGTATTGGGATCTCTCTCTTTAGCTCTAGTAATATTTGCTTCCTGTATCTGGAAGCTGCAGCACTGGGTGCATATGTATTTACAATTGTTATATTCCCTTGCTGAGTTGACCCCTTTATCATTACATAATAACCCGCTTTGTCTCTTTTTATAGTTTTTGTCTTGAAATTGATTCATTTTCTCTAAGTTTTGCTTCTCCTGCTTTTTGGATTGTTTGCATGGAATATACTTGTCAATTCCTTTATTTTTAGTCAATGTGGTTTTTTTGTTTGTTTCTGTTTTTGTATTTTTTTTGAGATGGAGTCTTGCTCTGTGTCCTAGGCTGGATGGAGTGCAGTGGTGTGATCTTGGCTCCCTGCAAGCTCCGCCTCCCCAGTTCACGCCATTTTCCTGCCTCAGCCTCCCGAGTAGCTGAGACTACAGGTGCCCGCCACCACACCTGGCTAATTTTTTGTATTCTTAGTAGAGACAGGGTTTCACCATGTTAGCCAGATGGTCTCGATCTCCTGACCTCATGATCCGCCCACCTCGGCCTCCCAAAGTGCTGGGATTACAGGTGTGAGCCACCGTGCCTGGCCTAGTCTATGTGTGTTTTTATAGGTAAAGTGTTTCTTGTATGCAGGAGATGGTTGGGTCTTGTTTTTTGATCCATTCATCCACTCTTTTTTAATTTGATTTTTTAATGATAATTTTAGTTGTAGGGTACATGTGCACAACATACAGGCTTGTTACATATGTATACATGTGTCATGTTGGTGTGCTGCACCCATTAACTCATCATTTACATTAGGTATATCTCCTAATGCTATCCTTCCCCCCTCCCCCCTCCCCCCGCCCCATGACAGGCCTCGGTGTGTGGTGTTCCCAACCCTGTGTGTCTATGTGTTCTCATTGTTCAATTCCCACCTATGAGTGAGAACATGTGGTGTTTGGTTTTCTGTCCTTGCGATAGTTTGCTCAGAATGATGGTTTCCAGCTGCATCCATGTCCCTACAAAGGATGTGAACTCATCCTTTTTTATGGCTGCATACATTCCAAGGTGTATATGTGCCGCATTTTCTTAATCCAGTCTGTCATTGATGGACATTTGGGTTGATTCCAAGTCTTTGCTATTGTGAATAGTGCCGCAATAAACATACGTGTGCATGTGTCCTTATAGTAGCATGATTTATAATCCTTTGGGTATATCCCCAGTAATGGGATGGCTGGGTCAAATGGTATTTCTAGTTCTAGATCCTTGAGGAATCACCACACTGTTTTCCACAATGGTTGAACTAGTTTACAGTCCCACCAACAGTGTAAAAGTGTTCCTATTTCTCCACATCCTCTCCAGCACCTGTTGTTTCCTGACTTTTTAAGGATTGCCATGGTAACTGGTGTGAGATGGTATCTCATTGTGGTTTTGATTTGTATTTCTCTGATGGCCAGTGGTGATGAGCATAAAAATATGGAATGCTTCACGAATTTGCGTGTCATTCTTGCGCAGGGGCCATGCTAATCTTCTCTGTATCGTTCCAAGTTTAGTATATGTGCTGCCAAAGCGAGCACTTTTTGTTCTGGAAACAGGATCTCCCTCTGTTGCCCAGGTGGGAGTGCAGTGGTGCAATCTCAGGTCACAGCAACCTCTGCTTCTCAGCCTCGAGTGATTCTCCTGCCTCAGCCTCATAAATAGCTGGGATTACAGATGCCTGCCACTACCACCTGGCCAGTTTTGGTATTTTTAGTAGAGATGGGGTTTCACCATGTTGGCCAGACTGGTCTTAAACTCCTGACCTCAAATGATCCATCCACCTCAGCCTCCCAAAGCGTTGGGATTACAGGCGTGAGCCACCGCTCCAAGCCCACTCTTTTGATTGGAGAGCTTAGCCTACTTACAGTCAATGTCTTTATTGATAAGTAGGGACTTACTCCTGCCATTGTGTTGTTTTCTGTTTGTTTTGTGGTCTTCCATCCCTTGTTTTAGTGAAAGTGATATTTGTATTTTGTATTTCTTTTTCTTTTTTTTTTTTGAGACAGAGTCTTGCTCTGTTGTCCAGGCTGGAGTGCAGTGGCACAATCTCGGCTCACTGCAGCCTCTGCCTCCCAGGTTCAAGCAGTTCTCCTGCCTCAGCCTCCCAAGTAGCTGGGACTACAGGTGCCTACCATCATGCCCAGCTAGTTTTTGTGTTTTAGTAGACGGGCTTTTGCCATGCTGGCCAGGCTGGTCTCAAACTCCTGACCTCAAGTGATCCACCTGCCTGGGCCTCCCAAAGTGCTGGAATTACAGGCATGAGCCACCGTGCCCGTCCTGTATTTTCTTTTTCTTTTTTTTTTTTTTTTTTTTTTTTGAGACGGAGTCTTGCTTTGTCACCCGGGCTGGAGTGCAGTGGCTGGATCTCAGCTCACTGCAAGCTCCGCCTCCCGGGTTCACGCCATTCTCCTGCCTCAGCCTCCTGAGTAGCTGGGACTACAGGCGCCCGCCACCTCGCCCGGCTAGTTTTTTGTATTTTTTAGTAGAGACGGGGTTTCACAGTGTTAGCCAGGATGGTCTCGATCTCCTGACCTTGTGATCCGCCCGTCTCGGCCTCCCAAAGTGCTGGGATTACAGGCTTGAGCCACCGCGCCCGGCCTGTATTTTCATTATTAAACACACTGTCACCCAGCAACAAGCTGGACTGTTCTCTGACCTCCCTTCATCATGCTGAGGGGAGTCAAGCCCTTCTCCACTGATGCCATGTGCGTTTTCTCCCTTCCCTCTGAGGACGGCTGTTCCTGCCTGGCCCTCAGGACACCAGGACAGCTCAGCTTCCCCACCGAAAATGCCTAGATTACTGTTTCCTTCCACAGATTGGGGACCCAGCAGAGGCAGTGGCCAGGCCTTGCCTGTCGTCTCCAGCACTGCAGGCGTGGGCCCAGAGCAGGTGTCAGGCGTGGCTTGCTGGCTGTTCCTGTGAGGACCCAGGGATTCCCTCCCTGCCTGGGGCAGGTGCAGTGTGGCAGAGCGGGCTCAGCAGCCCCATCCAGCGGGTCAACACGCAGTCATGGGTCCCCTTGCCCTCAGGAAGAGCAGCAGCGTTGGTTGGCACAGAGAGGTCAGATGGAAGCCAGCACAGGTTCAGGCAGGGCCCGGAGCCCAGGCAGACATTCTGCAGGGCCCAGTGAAAACTGAAGGCACAGTCCCCTTTTTAAAATAACTAAGAATCAGCCGGGCGTGGTGGCTCACGCCTGTAATCCCAGCACTTTAGGAGGCCAAGGCGGGTGGATCACGAGGTCAAGAGATTGAGACCATCCTGGTCAACATGGTGAAACCCCATCTCTACTAAAAATACAAAAATTAGCTGGGCGGGTGTGGTGGCACATGCCTGTAGTCTCAGCTACTTGGGAGGCTGAGGCAGGAGAATCACTTGACCCTGGAGGCGAAGGTTGCAGTGAGCCGAGATTGCACCACTGCACTCCAGCCTGGTGACAGAGCGAGACTCCGTATCAAAAAAAAAAAAAAAAAAAAAAAGACTTAAGAATCTGAGGAAGACAAAAAGCACAGTGTGATCAAGCCCGGGGCCCTTTCTGACGGCACAGGCCACACGCACATAAAGCCGGCCGGGCCTGCAGCTCAGAGATGCAGCCCAGGGGAGACAGCCGCCTCTGCCCAAGGCCCCAGCCTTTCCCTGCGGGAGCCAGCCAGGAGAATGCCCGGGTGCGGGAGGACTCTCAGGTGGTCCGGGGGTCAGCATTCGCTCCACGGGGACACACGACTCAAATGCACACAGGGCGCAAAAGAATGGCAGCTCTGTTTCACAAAATTAAGTTTATAAATATTTCTCCACTGTACAAAGTTCTCCCAGCCCTGCCCACCCCATCACTGTTCACATTCCTCATGTTTTTAAAATCCCAATTATATTTATTTTTTAAATCATAAAATATATTTTTTTCTTTGTTCATATTTAAAACTATTTACAGGGGCACAGAGAAGCCGGAGTGGCCCGGCCGAGGTCAGGATGAGTCCGTGCAGGGGGACGGAGGGGGCGGGAAGAGGTGGAAGTAGCTCCTCTCGGTGGCGGGCGAGGGCGGGCAGCTGTCCTCTGCCGACATGTACTGGCTGTGGGGCGTGGGTGGGGGCGGGTAGGGGTCTGAGTCCGAGTTCAAATCCAGGTAGTACTTGCTGGCCTTCCAGCGGCTGGCGCTGTAGTCACTGTCACACACGTCGGTGCTGCAGGGCGTCGTGGGGGGCGCCATTCCTCGAATGATGTAGGGCCTGAAAGGGACACACACAGAGGATTGGGATTTGGTAGGCACATCCGTCCCGGTGGGCACAGCAGCCCTGGGGCTGTGAACAGGAAAGGCCTGTCCACTGGCCAGCTCCAGAAAATGCAGGCCTGACTCCGGACCCACCCTGCTGTGTGGCCGGGGCTCATCACTTGCCCTGTCTAAGCCTCAACAGCCCCTCTACCATGGGCATGCCCGCACCTGCCCTGCAGCCTGCCAAGCCTGGGCCCCGGCAAGGCTGCCTCTGAGGAGAACGAGGCCTCCAGAGCCTGCTAGCTGACCTTGGCCAGGAACTTTCTTGACCTCTCAGAGCTTTAAGTTTCTCATTAATAAAAGTGAGGGATTAAATAGTACACATTTCAAAAGTGAAGGATACATGAGATTCTGCCTGGAAAGTGCTAAAAACAGTGCCTGACAACACAGGAAACTGGACAGCTGTTCCCCTAACATCGTTACTGTAAGTGTTGGCAAGGGATATGGCTTGGCTGCGTCCCCACCCAAACCTCACCTTGGATTGTACTCCCGTAATCCCCACGTGCTGTGGGAGGGACCCAGCAGGAGGCCACTGAATGCCGGGGGTGGTTCCCTCGTACTGTTCTCGTGTCAGTGAATAAATCTCACTAGACTTGATGGCTTGATAAGGGGAAACCCCTTTCGCTTGCTTCTCACGATCTCTCTTCCCTGAGGCCATGTAAGATGTGACTTGCTCCTTCTTGCCTTCCACCATGATGGTGAGGCCTCCCCAGCCGTGTGGAACTGTGAGTCCAGTAAACCTCTTTGCTTTAGAATGACCCAGTCTCAGGTATGTCTTTATTAGCAGCGTGAAACAGGCTAATACAGCAACCGATGGGCCTGGAATGCTCCCATCCTGAGTTCAAGCAACCTGACTGGTGAGATGGCTCCTGACCTCCCATCCTCCCAGAGGCTGCCTGCACCCAACTGTGGCCCAGAAACACTGCATCCCACTGTGTGAGTCCAGACTCGGAACTGTGGTGTGTTTAGGAGCCCCCGTCCTGTCACAGAGGGGCTTGCAATGGGTGGGAAGGTGCAGCCAACACCTCGTGTTGAGAAAAGTGCGGCAGGATACTCCTCCTGGGGCCCAGCTCCTGTGAGGTCAGGCGGCGGGGCCCAGAGCAGGACCGCGGGAGCAAAGGCAGGAGGTGGGACAGGGGCCTGCTGAGACCGGCCTGCCCAGGGTGGATGTGACCATTCTGGAGACAGTGGTCCGTAAGGCTGCGGGGACAGACTGTGACAGTTTGATATAATACTGAGGCATCAGGGAGGTGGCCGGACCCGGCGGGGGATGGAAATGGAGGCCGCAGTTCCGGCTCCCCAGCCAGGCCTGGGAGTTCGTGGAAATGGCCACTAGGTGGCAGGCGGCACCACACTCAGGAGGCCCTGCTGCTCCAGGGACCCAAGCAATGAGGCCCGTGTGGCCCTGAGGTGGCCTGGCCCAGGCCCAACCCAACCCACCCCATCACCCCTGGGGGTGGGGCCTGGTGCAGCTGGCAGGTGGGCCTTGTTGGCTAACACCGCTGGGTTAGAGGTCAGGAGGCTCACCCTGCCCCTCCCAGGCTCTGATCCAGCCCCTGCGGGAACCAGCACACCTGGGTCCCACTTCTCCACACTCTCAGTTGCCCCTCCCCAAGCAGGCAGGTGAGGCCTGTGACCCCGACATGGGGAGCTCGGGGGCTGGTGTCTGGCTGAACAGCCCCGCTGGCTTCCCGGGCTCAAACAGGCCACTGTGGCAAGTGAGCTGCCCCGATCATCCTGGTGATGTCACACGATTAGGGGTCCACAGTGGGTGCTGCAGCAGCCTTCACAGACTTGTCCCGTCCTAAGAGGACCGAGCCACCAAGAGGGGGCATCTCAATGGCTAGGGTTCCACAGCCGGCCTCAAACATACAGTTGCACCCTGGAGCCCAAGTCCCCGGCCCCTCGAATCCATAGCCATCTCCCGGCTTAAAGGTAACCCCCACAGGAGCAAGCTGAAGAGCAGCTCAGAACGCGGGGCTCTGCTGGTGTCTGAACCCAACACACAGTCCCCACTGGGTGCATGTGGGGAGGCAGCCTAGCAGGGTCGGCAGAGCAGAGAGGCAGGGCCCAGCACCTGCCCGCTACACCCCAGAACCCCTCAGCAGGGGCATGGGGATAAGGCCCCTCCAGCACGGGCTGGCGGGAACCCTGCGGCCATGCAGGGCTGCGCGACGTCCTACCTGTCCGGTCTCGCGGTGGCCGGAATGTGGGAAGAGTAGAACACGTCCACGTTGTACAGGGAGGGGTCCGTGGCCGGGGAGGGCGGCGGGTTCAGGATCTGAGGAGAGCCAAGCCAGGGTGAGCCAGAGCCTCGCCAGCCTGGGACTTTCTTCCTTCCTCCCACACCTCTTGGGCTTTCCTTGCAGGGAGGGCTTCTGGACCCCTGCTTCCCAGGACCCCTTCCTCTGGCCAGCTGGCAAAACTTGGGGATGGGAGGGGAGGCAGCAGCCACCTGCCCCGAAGGTCGTCTCAGTGAGAGGCAGAAGGAACCCCGTGCCCTTCCCAGTACCTGCCGTGTGGCCGGGTGCTGGGCTGCAAAGGCGGGGACGGGACTTCGGTCAGTGGCCTTTGTGGCCGGCCCCCAGCAGGCAGAGATGTCCCCACAGGCCCTGAGTGTCGCCCACACCAGTGAGCACCTCACCAGGCTCCTCAGGGACCTTCCCAGGAACCCTCCTTCTGACCTTTCCTCCTGCCCCTCCTCTCTCCATCGCGCACAGTCTAACTCCTGCAATGGCACCCTTGTTCCGAACATTCAGGGGCCCTGTGTCCCTGCTGCAGCCCTGACCCACACACGGAGGTCGCCACACTGAGGGAGGGGCCGCGGCCCCACTCCAGACAACGGCACCCCCTTCACAAGGGCCTGTGCTGGCACCAGCCCCAAAGCTGAGATAGTAAATAGACAAATTCACCATGTGAACCTGCCCTCCAGGGCCGGGCAGCACACAACAGCCCTCCAAAGGAATGTGTGGGCCCGGGCCCACACACCCACACAGGCCTGCACCTTCCACAAGGGCCACTGACGGCACCCCAACCCAACATGTAGCTTCCCAAAGCGTGCAGGGCTTATATGGGTCTCCAAGGCCATCCTGGAAAGGATAGAGCCAGATCTGAGCTCCTGCGGAGTAATGGGAAGGGGACTGTCAGTTATGCCTGGAGGGACTTGGTTCTCCCAGGCCCCCAGGGTGGGACGAGAGCACAGCCTGTCCCGCCAGACGGACCCAGGTGAAGTCCTGTTTCACCACCTTCCGGCTGCAGCAGGATCGCCGGGGAAGGAATTCACCTGTCTCAGTCTCAGTTTCTTCATCTTTAAAATGGGCTCAACCTAGCACTTTGGGAGGCCCAGGCAGGGGTCAGAGGTCAGGGGTTAGAGACCAGCCTGGCCAACATGGTGAAACCTCGTCTCTACTAAAAATACAAGAATTAGCCAGGCGTGGTGGCGGGCACCTGTAATCCCAGCTACTTGGGAGGCTGAGGTGGGAGAATCCCTTGAACCCAGGAGGCAGGGGCTGTAGTGGGTCGAGATCGTACCACTACACTCCAGCCTGGGCGACAGAGCGAGACTGTGTCTCAAAAAATAAATTTAAAATTAAATGAAATAATACCATCACGTAATAAAATGGGCTCGAGAAGGCCTGCTTCCTGGGGCCATCCTGATGGCTGCTGAGTAGCCTCTGGGGAGTGCCCAGGCCCTTCCCCTGACCTTTAGGAAGCAGCACTGGGCCCTGCTCTTTCTGGGGAGGGTCCTCTTTGGCCCAGAAAGCCAGCCTGGCTCTTTCTCAGGATCTGACCCCAACATCGGGAGGGCACGAGACTGCAGGCGCTGGGGAGGGTGCTTCAAAGCAGAGAGCAGGCAGTGAAGCAGAAGAAAGGGCTTCCTGCAGCTACCCAAGCCCCAGCCTATGGGGTCTGTTTCCACCTCTTCCCATGAACTTGATCAGACCTGGTTTCTCTCCCACATCCCAAGGCAGTTTGAGATTCTGCCCAAATCTGCACTGGGCAGATTTCTGGCAAGATCCACCAGTGCAGTGCCTCGGCAGCGTCTCAGATATCCAGTGAATCACAGCCACGCCCTCTTCAATGAGGAATGGATCTCGGCCCAGGGTGGGGGGTGGGGAGGCTCCACCTCAGCTCCTCTGCTATTCCTGCGTTGTCGTTGTTTTGACTGAGTCTCACTCTGTTGCCCAGGCTGGAGTGCAATGGCGCCATCTTGGCTCACTACAACCTCCGCCTCCCAGATTCAAGTGATTCTCCTGCCTCAGCCTCCCGAGTAGCTGGGATTACAGGCATGTGTCACTACGCCTGGCTAATTTTTTTTGTATTTTTAGTAGAGATGGGGTTTCACCATGTTGGCCAGGCTGGTCTCGAACTCCTGACCTTAGGTGATCCGCCCACTTCAGCCTTCCAAAGTGCTGGGATGACAGGCGTGAGCCAATGCGCCTGGCCTATTCCTGCATCCTTAGAGTTCTCTGTACACCTCACTGTTCAATTCCTGCTATTCCAGTCCCTGGTAATAAGCCTGTAGACGGAACTTTCTCTGTTCAAATTCTTATAGAGTTTCTGCCTCCCGATAGACCCCAACTAATTCACGCCACCCAGAAGCCAACAGCAAAGAAACAAGCTGGATGCCCACCTTGCTCATCAAATCTAATTATATCGCAGAAGAATTAAAGATGTGAATGTAAAAGGAGAGGGGGAGGACATTAAGAAAGAGAGTGTGAAAATAAGTTGTTTTTTATGATCGGAGTAGGGAAGGCCTTTCTGAGCATAACAACAACAAAAATACACACACACCCACACACACACACCATAAAAGAGGAGACTGATGATGTCTTTTTTTTTTTTTTTTTTTTTTTGAGACAGAGTCTCACTCTGTCACCCAGGCTGGAGTGCAGTGGTGTGATCTCGGCTCACTGCAACCTCCATCTCCTGCATTCAAGCAATTCTCCTGCCTCACCCTCCCAAGTAGCTGGGACTACAGGCACGCACGACCACGCCTTGCTAATTCTGTATTTTTAGTAGTGATGGGGGTTCACCACGTTGGTCAGGCTGGTCTCGAACTCCTGACCTCAAGTGATCCACCCGCCTCGGCCTCCCAAAGTGCTGGGATTACAGGCGTGAGCCACCAGCGCCAGCCGAGATTGATACTTGCATCATATAAATGGTAAAACATACCATAACCCAAATCAAAAGACAAAAAACTGGGAAACAAATATTTTCAACATATATTGCAGGCTCTGGGCCAATTTCCGTAGTCTATCTGTATCTAAAGAGACCTCACAAATGAGTAAGAGTATCAACAACCCAATAGAAGAAGGACTTTGCACAAACCCTTCTGAGAAAAATAAAATGACAAAAGTTCTTTTTTTCTTTTGAGACAGAGTCTCACTCTCTCACCCAGACTGGAGTGCAATGGCGCGATCTCAGCTCACTGCCACCTCTGCCTCCCATGTTCAAGCAATTCTCATGCTTCAGACTCCCGAGTAGCTGGGATCACCATGCCTGGCTAATTTTAAAATTTTTACTAGAGACAGGGTTTCTCCATGTTGGTCAGGCTGGTCTCAAACTCCTGGCCTGCCTCAAGTGATCCTCTCACCTCAGTCTCTCTAAGTGTTGAGATTCCTGCTGCGAGCCATCACGCCAGGTCCAAAGGTTCTTAAACACATAAAATGATGCTTGACATCATTCATAACAAAATAAATATAAATGAAGATCCCAACATGATACCATTTTTACTCTATATTAGACTGGTGGAGAGAAACGGTGCCAGGGATAGTTTTACCAGTGTGGCCCTCTGCTGAGAAAAGATGGACTGTCCCTTTCAGAGGGTCATTTGGCAAGAGTGGTTGAAATAGCCAAGTTTCAACCGCAGCAGGAGAGGGGACCCTGATGCCCTCCAGTGGGGGCCCAGCCACGCCTGACAAGGAGCGCTGTTCAGACACAGAGCACTGTGACAGCTCTGCCCTCGAAGCAGAACAAACTTCAGGGTGCGGGGGAAGCAGAGTAGAAGGTGGTCGTGAGTTGGACGGCCTGGCCCCATGGCCTACTGACCGAACGACCCAGGCCAGTGGTTCATGCTCAGTTCTTTGGCCTCCTTGTTGCAAAATGAGGAAAACAACAGCACCTCCTCCCGGAGATGGGTTACGGTAGAGTTCTAAGGCAGGGTAGGGTGCACACGGCAGCTGGGAGCCTCCAAAATGCTCAGAACACCAGCTTTTACACATCGTTAGTAGCAAAAGGCAAGGTTCAATGTTGACTCTTCAGATGCTATGTTTTGGGCTTACAAAAACACACGTCAGCCCAGGCACAGTGGCTCATGCCTGTAATCCTAACACTTTGGGAGGCTGAGGCTAGAGGATCACTTCAGCTCAGGAGTTCAAGAGCAGCCTAGGCAATATAGTGAGGCCTCACCTCTACAAAAAACTTAAAACTCAGCCCGGCATGATGGTGCACTCCTGCCGTCTGAGCTACTCGGGGGGCCGAGGCGGGAGAATTGCTTGAGCCCAGGAGTTTGAGGCTGTAGTGAGCTGTGACTGTGCCACTGCACTCCCACTGGGTGACAGAGCGAGTCTGTCTCAAAAACAAACAAAAACACTTTTGTCAATCTGAATAAGGTCAAAGGATCGTATCAGTATCTTGCTTATGATAGGCACGGAAGTCATGCAAGATGGCAGCACTGGGAAACCAGGCAGAGGATAAATGGTCTGTGCTATTTCTCACAACTGCACGTAAATCTACAATTATCTTTCGGCTGGGAAAACAAAGTCCACGCTCTTGTATGCTTGCATGTGTACAGATGACCCCTGGGGGGACACAGAAGCAGCACACCACAGGAGGCCATGCCGCCGGGGGAGTCCTGCTTGGCGTCATGGGGGCAGGGTCTCTTTGGACTGCAGGCTCTTCTGTACCTTTTGAATTTTGCACCATGAACAAATATTTAATGGATGCAAAATAACTTTGCTAATTTAAAAACAGCTGGCTGGCCGGGCGCGGTGGCTCAAGCCTGTCATCCCAGCACTTTGGGAGGCCGAGACGGGCGGATCACGAGGTCAGGAGATCGAGACCATCCTGGCTAATACGGTGAAACCCCGTCTCTACTAAAAAATACAAAAAACTAGCTGGGCGAGGTGGCGGGCGCCTGTAGTCCCAGCTACTTGGGAGGCTGAGGCAGGAGAATGGCGTAAACCTGGGAGGCGGAGCTTGCAATGAGCTGAGATCCGGCCACTGCACTCCAGCCTGGGCGACAGAGCGAGACTCCGTCTCAGAAAAAAAAAAAAAAAAAAAAAAACAGCTGGCTTCACGCAGAGTTTCTTTTAGGGGTAGGAAAATGTTCTAAAATTAACTGTGGTGAGGGTTGCACGCATCTGTGAATACACTAAAACCCACTGAATTGTACACTTTTTTAAGTGGGTGAGTTGTATGGTTAAACAATAAAGGGATTTTAAAAAATAGCTGGCTGGTCAGTGCCATCTCTTATTGCCTGGTAAGCTCCTCCCAGCTCCCAAGGGAGAACAGAAAAGAAGAATCCCTGAGCCTCCTGCCGTGTGCACGGGGACCCTGCTCTGGTTCTTAGCACTCCTGGCTGGTTAACTTGGGTTGCAGCAGCAGGAGCAGAGAAGGACAGTGGGTGTTTAAACTCTCGGCTTCTGGCTCCCAGCTCCCGTTGTCCCTAAACACAGCCAGGCCCTGGGGCCTCCGCAACACTGAGTTCCTATCCAGGAAACCGAGGATAACCCTCTTCTGCTCCTTCCTTCCCAGGGCCCACCACAGTCAGGTGCCATAAGAGGACAATACCCCAGGCCACGTGGCTCACGCCTGTAATCCCAGCACCTCGGGAGGCCGAGGTGGGAGCATCGCTCGAGTCCAAGAGTTTGAGACCAGCCTGGCCAATATAGTGAAACTTTGTCCTACAAAAAATGTAAATACTAGCTGGGCATGGGGATGCATGCGTGCAGTCCTAGCTACTTAGAGGCTGAGATGGGAGGATTGCTTGAGCCTAGAAGGTAGAGGCTGCAGTGAGCCATGATGACGCAACTGCACTCCAGCCTGGGTGACAGGCCGGGCACAGTGACTCATGCCTGTAATCCTAACACTCTGGGAGGCCGAGGCAGGTGGATCACCTGTGGTTGGGAGTTCAAAACCAGCCTGACCAACATGGAGAAACCCCATCTCTACTAAAAATACAAAATAAGCTGGGCATGATGGCACATGCCTGTAATCCCAGCTACTAAGGAGGCTGAGGCAGGAGAATTGCTTGAACCTGGGAGGCAGAGGTTGCGGTGAGCCGAGATCATTGCACTCCAGCCTGGGCAACAAAAGTGAAACTCCATCTCAAAAAAAAAAAAAAAAAGGAAAAGAAAAGAAAAAGAAAAAAGAAGACAAGACCCCAGATGTGAGGGACACCCAGAAGGGTGGGAGGAACCAGCCCTGGCAAGGAGGCGCTCACTGGTGAGGCCCCAGAGGAAGCAGAAGGGGGCTGGCCTCACCTTCAGGGTATACAGCTGCAGGAACAAATGAAAAGCAGACAAAGCATGGTCAGGTGCGGTGGCTCACGCCTGTAATCCCAACACTTTGGGAGGCCGAGGTGGGCAGATCACGAGGTCAGGAGATCGAGACCATCCTGGCTGACAGGATGAAACCCCGTCTCTACTAAAAATACAAAAAATTAGTTGGGTGTGGTGGCGGGCACCTGTGGTCCCAGATATTTTGGAGGCTGAGGCAGGAGAATGGCGTGAACCTGGGAGGCGGAGCTTGCAGTGAGCTGAGATGGCGCCACTGCACTCCAGCCTGGGCGACAGAGCCAGACTCCGTCTCAAAAAAAAAAAAAAAAAAAA
>NC_045446.1:5613050-5624186 GCF_002776525.5 Piliocolobus tephrosceles | reverse complement strand
TGCCAAAAACTCTGGGGAGGCCATGAAAATCACCCTGTTTGTCTGTCACGCACAAAACCATCCAGCTGTTTTCCAGGAAGCAGCCAGCCCTGGGTGGGAGAACGGGGTGTTTGTGGTGTTTGTGGAGGGGTCGCGTGGGGAAGCTCACAGATGGCAGACAGGCCTGGTGCAGGTGGCCCTCGACGGGCTGGGCCGTGCCGAAGAGACGGCCGCTGACGTGGCCCAACAGCCACTCTAGGAGGTGGATTTGGGTGAGATTTCGGCTCTTTCTATTTTTATGTGGTTTTCAGATTATCCACAGTCAACAATGTCATTAAAGAAGAAAGCAGAAGGGTTTGGAGAGGGAAGAAAGCAAGCACGCCTCAGAGGCGGTGGGACAGCCCCCAGGAACCTGAGAAGCTCCCCTGGCCAGCCCTGACGGTGGGAGGGGCCCCCAGCCCCGGCCCGCCCCACCCCGGCCCCACCCCTCACCGGCGGGTACAGCGTGGCCTTCGTGCTGGACGAGCTGCTGGACGACGCCCCTGTGACGTGGTTGCGGTCGTAGAGGGGCACCCCGCCCCGGCCCCCCATCAGGCTCACGGAGCTCATCATGGACTTTCCACACGCGATGCCTGGCAGGGAAGGGACAGGGGTTCAGGTGGCTTTGAGGCTCTGCCAAGCCACTCCACAGACACAGGGCGCTCTCCTCGGCTCCCGCTACCCACGAGACCCAGACTAGGACGGTGTGTCCTGTTGCAGATGTGCCCCACTCCCTGAGCCGCAGCCGAAGGCCTTTCTGGCCACTACTAGGGTGAGCTCTCCGGGGCTCATCTGTGAAACAGGAGACACATGGCACCTCCCCCAAGGGGCCTGCGGCTGGGACTGGGAACCCAGGAGGGGCAGCGTAGAGCCCACCAGGAACAGACAGGGCCCTGGTCTCTGGGGGCTGCTGCGACTGTGACGGTACCACCACTGCGGACTTCCAGGAGCTCTTGAGAAGCCCGATAACCCCCGCTCCCCAGAGAGAATCAGGTTCCATCTATACCCCGCCATCCAACAGGCTCCCAGTGAGGCTGGCTTGGGGTGACAGTGGGACAGGACAGGGGAGAGGGAACTCAGGGCTGGGCGGGCAGAGGCAATCCTCAAGGTGGCCTGGAGCTGTGGGGGCACCTGCAGACCTCACAGGGCCTCTACCTTAGACGTACCATGGTCGCCCCGCATTGTACTGTACAAACCAGCGTGGTGCGGCTCTGCAGTGAGGCTGCCCCGCCATCCACAAACACAGCCTGCGCTCCTGGGCCACGCAGGAATTGTAACTGCTCAGCCACAAGTCCTGACTGCACTCAAGACAAAGCTGCTGTATGGTACAGAGCGACTCCTTCAGCTCCAGAGAGAGCCCAGCTGCCCCCACATTCATTTCTAGGGGACATGAGGATTTGTGGACAACATAGCATATGTCCTATGGAATATGAAGGTCAAGTCCAAGGAGCTTCCTCCATACCTACAGTGCCAAAGGGCAGGTTGCTACCGCCATGCAGGCCTCTGTCTTGAAGGATTCTGATGCCAAGCACAGGCTCAGCGGGAAAGCCTGAATGCTGTGATCGATTAGCAATGTCTGCCACGTGCACCAGAGGGCCCAGGGTAACACAGCCCTGCTCCACTCCCCAAAGCTGCCCAGACTACTCTCCTGCCTCCTCCAGGTTGTTCCGTATCTCAGGCTCCTTACCTGTGAAGGGGCCATGCTGGGAACCGCCTGGGGCTATGAAATTGAGGGGCACGTGTGGGGTCCCGCTGACATACTCATGTGGGAAGGGCCCGTTGGCCCCCGCGTAGCGCTGGCACACCACGCGCTGGCACACAAAATAGACACCACCCATGACGAAGAGGGAGAGGATGATGCCAATGACGGGCCCGATGGCACTGCTGTGGGCCGGGCTGTCGTCTGAGGGCGGCTTGGTGATTTCTGCCAGACAGAAAGAGGTGGCCAACATTAACCCCAAGGGAATGGCCCTCCTTGAGGACAGACACTGTGCACCCTGAAGGGGCTGGCTTTGCCACTGGTGGAGGGTGGGGAGAAAGTGGGGTAGCTGGGAGGCTAGGCCTGGGGAGCCTGGCCAACCTTAGGGCAACGCCTACACAGCGTGCCCTCCTCCTGCTCCTCCGACCCCGGCCCCTGTCTGACTCCCCACAGCCCTCAACACATCCCTGCCAAGGCAGCCTGGTATTCAGTCCTTCGCCCAGGGCCCTCAGTGGTGGCGGAAGTGAGCGCACCCTGGCCAGCCCGGGTGATGTTGGTGAAAGAGCAAAGCCAGGTAGCCCCTGGTGTCACCCACCAGGCCACGGAAGGGGCAGGGCAGGGTCGGCTGGGTGGGCTCCTTGGGCCCACTCCACTATCAAGGCTGCCCATGGGGAGGTTTCCAGGCTCCACACCCAACTTTGGCGAAAGCCACATTCACTCTCCCACAGGGCTGGCCCAGCGATCCCGAGGGCGTCGGTGCTGTCAGAGGAATGGGAGGAAGCGTCCGGGCTCTGGCGGCGAGGCCTGGCTGCGCATCAATAGCGCCCTCACAGCTGTGGCCCACGGCCATGCTGGAGGCCCAGGCACAGGCCTGTCAGACTGGGAACTTGCCCAGCAGAGGAGGCGACCCTTGGTGGCCCCCACCACTGCCTTCAGGCCCCAAGCCTGACCTGGCATGAAGGTGCCAAAGGACACAGGGAGTCCCTTGAGGAAGCCCCTTCCTCCCCCCACAGACTTCTCTCCCCACGGCAGCCGGAAGAGAAGAGCTCTCAGCCCAGGCCCCTCTGCAGCAGTGTGGCCATCCCAGACACAGTGACTCATTCCTACTTCCTATCTGAACTCAGCTCCCTTCCTGCCTGAATCAGACAACCTTTCAGGAGCCACTGCCTCCAGGAAGCCTTCCCTGACTGCCTTGGCCTCCTATCCCCAGGCTCTATATCCGTGACTGTACGGGTCATGCTATTTGAGGAGCGTTTGGGACGTTGTTATGTACACGGGTGTGCACATGACACGCGTGCATATATGAACATCGCTCCTCCTCAGCCAGGCAGTAAGCTGCCAGGGAACAGGATCACTGCAGCCCTCAGGGGTAATCCTACTGACTGACAGACACTGCTGAGCAAGGTCCCGTGGGTGGGTGCGTGCTGCAGGCACCTGGGCACGGTCAGCCCGACCCGCCGATGCGGACTCTGTAGCCACCGAGCCCATAGCTCGGTCTGTCCTCCTGGCTGCTGCCCTGGGAAAGGCTTCCCTGCCTCCCAGCTGCCTAAGTCTCCCACACAGCCCCCGGCCTCGCTGGAAAGGCACGTCTTCTCCCCTGGACCCCACGCTCCTCGGGGAACCCAGCCCGGACACCCCCTCCCTATGCCAGAAGCTGGCTCACCACACATGAGCTCGTCGGAGCCGTCGACGCAGTCAGGGAAGGAGTCGCACTGCTGCCTGATGAGGACACACTGGCCGCTGGCACACCGAAACTGGTTGGGCAGGCAGATGGCTGCAAGGAGAGGCCACATACTCAGAGAGGCTGGAGGGTGCCCCCCGGCCCACCATGCGGGGCCCAGCCACCAAGGTCTGGTCTCTGAACAGAGAGCAGACAGATGGGATCCTTTCTAGGACCAGCGGGGAGTGGTCTAGTGCAGTCTCCACCCTCCCTCGATGACCCTGTGGCAAGGCCTATGCCACGTAGTGGGGGGACTGCCAGGGCTGAGACTCAACGCACCTCCTGCCCGTCCCCCAGGGGGTATTTGTCAGGTGCCTACTGCGGGGAGGTCTGCACCAGGCAACCCCACCCCAGGAGCCAGAGCCGGCATGACAGCCTGTCACCAGCACTGCGGGGCACACAGGAGGAGAAGCTAGAGTGGAACGAGGGGGTTGAGACGGTTCCAATGTCTGCTCCTCCAAATCTCAACTGAAATGTGACACTCACTGGGCGCAGTGACTCACACCTGTCATCCCAGCACTTTGAGTGGCCGAGGCAGGTGGGTCACAAGGTCAGGAGTTTGAGACCAGCCTGGCCAACACGGTGAAACCCCATCTCCATTGAAAATACAAAAATTAGCCGGGCATGGTGGTGGGCATCTGTAACCCCAGCTACTCGGGAGGCTGAGGCAGAAGAATCGCTTGAACCCAGGAGGTGGAGGTTGCAGTGAGCCGAGGTCGCGCCACTGCACTCCAGCCTGGGCAACAAGATGAGATTCTGTCTCAAACAATAAATAAAATAAAATAAAGTAAAATAAGATAAAATAAAATAAATAAAATAAAATGTGACCCCAAGGTTGGAGGTAGGGCCTGGTGGGCAGTGTGTGGGTTGTGGGAGCAGATGCCTGATGAATGGCTTGGTGCCCTCTCCGCAGTAGCGAGTGGGCTCTCACTGTGAGTTCACATAGGAGCCGGTTATTTAAAGGAGCCTGGCATCTCCTCTCAAGGTGAGGGCAACAGGGAGAGGCTTCTCTCTCTCTCTCTCTGTTGCTCCCTCTCTCACCGTGTGATGCACCCGCTCCCGCTTCGCCCTCCACCATGAGTCAAAGCTTCCTCAGCCCTCACTAGAAGCTGGGCAGATGCGGGTGTCACACTGGTACCACCTGCCGAACCGTGAGCCAGACAGGCCTCTTCCCCTCAAATCTACCCGGCCTCAGGTCTCCTTCAGAGCAATGCAAATGGACACACACAGGGACAATTCTAACCATGGTTCCTGCAAGCTGGGCCAGGGTGCACAGCAGGGCTGGGGAAGCTCTGTCAAGGGCCAGACGTGAGGTCTGGGACTTTGAAGGCTTGTAGGTGTCCAGTATAACCACTCAGTTCTCCTGCTTTTGGCATGCAAGCAGCCACAGACATTGTGTAAATGAATGAATGGGCATGGCTATGCGCCAAGAAAACTTCATTTATAAAAATAGGTGGCAGGCTGGATTTGGCCCCTGGGCCCTTAGTTTACCAGCCCCTAGTCCACAGCCTCCATCAAATTATCAAATGGTCAATGAGCTGGAAGGACTTAACCACTGTGCCTTTACAGAAAAACATGCAGAGAGGCTACTCCCAGGCCCTCATCTTCTACAAATGTCTGCTCTTTGTGAATGAGGACGTAGACAGTGGCCAGCCCGCATGTGAATTACCTAACAGAGCCGGCGGCTCTGGGAGACGGAGGGCATCAGAGCTCCTCAGCAGTCCTGGGCTCGTCCGTGGTGCTGACAACACGTGGCAGGCAACCAACCAAGCAGGTCATTCACAAAAGGAAAACTCAGGCCAGGCATGGTGGCTCACGCCTGTCATCCCAGCACTTTGGGAGGCCGAGGCAGGTGGATCATCTGAGGTCAGGAGTTCGAGACCAGACTGGCCAACATGGTGAAACCCCGTCTCTACTAAAAATACAAAAATTAGCTGGGCACGGTGGCAGGTGCCTGTAGTCCCAGCTACTCGGGAGGCTGAGGCAGGAGAATCGCTTGAACCCCGGAGGCAGAGGTTGCAGTGAGCCGAGATTACACCAGGACACTCCAGTCTGGGTGACAGAGCAAGTCTCTGTCTAAAAAAAAAAAAAAAAAAAAAAAGGAAGGAAAACTCAGAGGGGACACAGAAGAGATTTGATTTGTTTCACTATCAAGATCTAAAGGAAGATCCTGCTAGTCAGAGAGGGCCCGGGATGCCTGAGCAAATCTCTTGATAACTCCTGATTCTCAGGTTGATAGAAACCACGCAGGCTTCAGCACTACCCCACAGACTGCTCAGCGGAGAAATCGCTGTCTTTTGGGAGGGATTGACCAGGGTGTGAGCCATGGACCTCTGCCGCCCACCCTTGAATGTGTCTCAGGTTCCTGTGAAACTCCTGACCTAATGCAGGAAGATGAGACAGACCCTCACAGTCTGTCTTCAAGCCACACTACCTGGTGGGACAGGACGGGTGGGACTGCAGAGTTTTCCTTGTTGGGCCTAAGAGACAGACTTGGCGATCTCCCTGCAAGCAAAAGTTTTTCAGAGCCCCTACTCCTGTGAGGCCGGAGGCAGCCCCAAGCTCCGTATCCCGGAAGGCAGGGCCAGGGTCTTGGCAGAGCCTTGACGGGGAGGGCCTCACCGTCACAGTCCGCCTCGTCTGAGCGGTCCTGACAGTCGGCCTCGCCATCGCAGCGCAGGCGCAGGTCCACACACTGGCCCCGCGCACAGGGGAACTGGGCGGCGGAGCACACAGGGCAGCCCTCCTCGTCGCTCTGGTCGTCGCACTCGGGAAAGCCGTCACAGCGCCAGGCCCCGGGGATACAGTCGATCTCCCCCGTGGCACATGCAAACTGGTCTGGGGAGCAGGTGGGCGGCTCTGGGGGAGGGACAGAGGAGAGCATCACACGCAGCCCCGCCCAGCAAAACCAAGGCAATAGCGTAACTGGGCTTCAAAGCAGAAGTCTATAGGGACTCAGCAAGGACTCCGCATCCCACGCGCACATCCTCCATCGCTGCGGCTCCTGGGCGCCGCCCCACCTCCAGCCCCAACCCAGAATAGAGGCGGGGAGAATACACATTCCCTGCAAGAAGACACGCATCCGTCTGTTTTGCAGTGCAGAAGGGAAAGGGAGCTGACTAGGAATCAGAGCTTTAAGAAGCAGGCGCTACACCAAATACAGCAGAAACACTCCAGGTGGGAAATTCGGCCCGGACTGGAGCAGTCCTTCCTCCTTCCCGCAACACACATCTGCTCAGCCACGCCTGAGTGCCCACTGTGCCCTCCTTGGGACCAGAGTGGCAGAAAGCAGGTGGTCAGCAGCCACACCTGCCACGGGTGTGGGACTGCCACAGAAGCAGGGTCAGGCCTCTGTGGTGGCCGGTGTGCCCACAGCCAGGCGGGAGCTGGCAGAGGACCAGTCAGCACGTCCCAGGCGCCTGCAGAAGATGGGAGAAGGCACAGGCAGGAGGGCCAAGGACATCTCCAGGGAGGGCGGTGAAGGGGACGAGGGAGAGGGTCATCGGAGGGTGGAGGGTGGTGAAGGGGAGGAGGGAGAGGGTCATCGGAGGGTGGAGGCCACTTCCTACAGGTGACCATGGAGGCCATCCTGCCCCTCGGGGCTCCACGTCCTCAGTGTGGGCTGGGCATGCAGCAGCACTCAGGGAACAGCAGAGTCCCAGGGGCTGGGGACACACAAATGCGGGGGCACTGGCACAGAGAAGCCAGAGGAGCCCTTGGCTTCGAGGCGGCCCCTCATTTCCTAGGACTCCTCCCTCCCGCTTTGTGCAGAAAATCACAGAAAACAGAGGCCGGCCTCAGGAGGGGATGCTGGGAAATTGGCCCAGGCCTCATTGAAAGGTAAGCAAAGCCCCTGTCAAGCTGAAATCTGATCAAGGAAAAAAGCATGGGTTTCAAGTTGTCACGCTGCACGCAAGCCTTTGGATGTTTGGAACCCCCAGGCCTTCCCCATGACTGCTGGGCTCACCTGAGTGACAGGGACTTTGGCATAAGGGAGGGGGCCTGATCAAAGATGAGAGCTCTCGGGAAATAAAAGGAAGCGGCTGGCCCCGCTGGGCTCAGCCATGGGAGGACACGCCAGAGTCAGCCCACGGTGGCTGAGAGGAGCCAATGACAGATGTCTGCAAGCTGTGCCTGGCCATGGGGGACACGGGGGGCCAGTGGCTGGAGGGTGAGGGCAGTACAGGGCAGACCCGACATGGAGCCCAAGCCTCCCTCAGCAGCTGTGAAATCAAGAGCCTCTCAGCCTCCCAAAGCCTCCGACCTCGACTCTGAATCAGAAGCAGCCGCTGGGCACCACAAGCTCCTGTGAGCTCCAGCTGGGACACTGCGGCCAGAGCCAGGGGTGCGCCCGGCTCAGGGAAGGGCTGAATGGGGATGATGGTGGCACTGCTGAAGCAACTCTGGCTGCCCCTTGCCTGGCCTGGCTCCTGCCACTATCAAAGGGTCCATGTCTGAGACCTCCGTGAGCCCCTGTCCTTCTGTGATCTCCCCAAAGAGGCCACCAGAGAATGACAAGCACCTGTGTGATAAATATATGTCTCTTGAGCCGTGAGGAAGGGGTCCTGAGTCCCCAAACCGGGAGGGCCAGGGCCCGGGCCAAGGGGCGGTGGACGGAAGGGCATGGCCTCTGGCATGGGGACGGAAGGGCATGGCCTCTGGCATGGGGAGGCCCAAGGCTGCAGTTGGTGCAGCGTTCTGAAGGCCCCGTCTCTTGCCCAGGGCAATTTGGGCATCAGTGGGAGGTGCACAGACACCCTCGGGTTGCAAATCCACCCGAACTTTTGGGCTGTAACTTGGAGAAAAGCTGCCAGGAAGCTCAGGAGGCGGACAGCCACAAAACTGTCCCCTCTGCTTGTGGCCAAACTCGAGGTGTGAGGCAGCACCCCGCGGTCCTACTCCCTGAGCTCCTGGGCCGGGGCCAGTCTCTCCAGGAACAAGACAAGCTGCTAAACAGAACCAGCACTCTGGGCGTGGTGGCTCACGCCTGTAATCCCAGCACTTTGGGAGGCTGAGGTGGGCAGATCACCTGAGGTCAGGAGTTCAAGACCATCCTGGCCAACATGGTGAAACCCCATCTCTACTGAAAATACAAAAATTGGTCACGTGTGGTGGCGGGAGCCAGTCATCCCAGCTACTTGGGAGGGTAAGGCAGGAAAATCGCTTGAACCCAGGAGGTAGAGGTTGCAGTGAGCCAAGATCACACCATTGCAGCCCGCGTGACAAAAGTGAGACTCCATTTCAAAAAAAAGAAAAATACAAGGTGCAGAGCCAGCGTGTGCTGCTGTCTGCTGTGTGTAGGATGAAGCTGAGCCCCCAGGAGCTCCCACGGGAGAAGGGGAGCCGAGCAGAGCACAGAACCAACAGGATCCAAGGCCACCTGGAGGCACGGGGTATAGGACAGAAAGCCCTGGACAGGCTTCACTGTGGTGAGGATTCAGATGGTCACTTTATTACTAATGCCACGCCCACGGCATAGCAGCTGGCATTCCTGTACATCACGTGTCAGAGCCCAGGTGGAGTGCCCTGTTACTTCATGCCCATGACAGCCTGCCAGGCTAAGTGCTCTCAATTTCAGAGGAGGAAGTGGAGGCTCAGAGTGGGTCAGGCACCAGCCAGGGTCACTCAAAACTGGGAAGTGGCAGAGCCAGGATTTGAACCCTGGCCTCTTTGGCCCTAAAGCCCATGTTCTTCACTACCCCACTCTCCCACCAGTAGCACCAGGAAGCCCTAGCGGGAAAAGAGGATCAAGGGTAGAAGGAGAGAAAAAGATAGAACTACTAGGATAAATAAACAAATCCACCATTAGAGTTGGAGACTCCACACCCCTGTCAATAACTGACAGCACGAGCAGGCGGTCAGGAAGGAAGATATAGATGACCTGATGAGCACTATCCATCAACTGGATCTAACTGATGCTTCTAGAACACTCCACCCAACAACAGCAGAATCCACATTCTTTTCAAGAGTACACAGAACATTCACCAAGATAAACCACATGATGCTGGGTGATAAAACACACCTAATGGCCAGGTGCGGTGGCTCAGGCCTGTAATCCCAGCACTTCGGGAGGCCGAGGTTGGTGGAACACGAGGTCAGGAGTCTGAGACCAGTCTGACCAACATGGTGAAACCCCGTCTCTACTAAAAATACAAAAATTAGCTGGGTGTGGTGGCGTGCACCTGTAATCCCAGCTACTTAGGAGGCTGAGGCAAGAGGATCACTTGAACCTGGGAGGCAGTGGTTGCAGTGAGCCAAGATCGTGCCATTGCACTCCAGTCTGGGTGACAGAGTGAGACACTGTACCAAAAACAGAACAAACACACACAAAAAAAACAACAAAAACACCACACCCAACACATTTAAAATAGAAATCATACAAAATAAGCTCTCAGACTACAGTGGAATTAAATTAGCAATTGGTTGCAGAGAGACAGCCGGAAAAGCCCCAACTCTTTAGAAACTAAGCAACACTTCTGGCCGGGCGTGGTGGCTCAAGCCTGTAATCCCAGCACTTTGGGAGGCCGAGACGGGCGGATCACGAGGTCAGGAGATCGAGACCATCCTGGCTAACACAGTGAAACCCCGTCTCTACTCAAAAATACAAAAAAACTAGCCGGGTGAGGTGGCGGGAGCCTATAGTCCCAGCTACTCGGGAGGCTGAGGCAGGAGAATGGCATAAACTCGGGAGGCAGAGCTTGCAGTGAGCTGAGATCCAGCCACTGTACTACAGCCTGGGCGATAGAGCGAGACTCCGTCTCAAAAAAAAAGAAACTAAGCAGTACTGCTAAATAACACATGAGCCAGACATGTCATCTCAGAAGTGTAAAAATATTCAAACTACCTGAAAATGAAAATATAACAAAATTTGTGAGATGCAGGAAATGCAGTACTTAGAGGAAAATTCATAGCACTGAATGCACATACTAGAAAAGAAAAGAGGACAAAGGAAGAGACAAGCAGCTTTGGAAACTGGATGCCACAGGGACTGTGATTTTAAAAGGATGCCAGGCAGCAACCTGGCAGGCAGAGAATCAGGTACCTGTCCATCACCCCAACAGAGCACCCAGGTCACACCTACCTCCACAGGTCAGCAGGTTCTGCAGGAGCACGAGGTGGACCGGGCATGAGCACCGTGGTGTCCCATCACCCTTGGCAATACAGATGTGGGAGCAGCCACCATTGTCACGGGCACATGGGTGGGCTGCTGCAAGGACAAAACAAGGCAAACGGAGGTCAGGCTCTGCCTCTCACCTCAGAACCATAGCCTGGAGGGTAGGGGCCAAATGAGAACTCAGGAGAACTGGCCTTCCCGCAGGTCCCGTCTCTCTGGGAGGATCTTCCCACTTATTCTTCTTGGCAGCCTACGGAGTCTTCCTACTGACATGGAAATTGACACACAAATGGAGGCTAGGAACAGTTACAGAACTTGCTTGACATCACAGGCCAGCCTGTCGGCACCAGTCCTTACTATGCCCATGACCATCACTCTGAACTGCCCACTTGTCTCTCCTCCTCATCTACTTACTTTGAGACAGGGCCTCACTCCGTTGCCCCGCCTGGAGGGCAGTGGTGCGATCATGGCTCACTGTAGCCTTGATCTCTATGGGTCAAACAGCCCTCCTGCCTCAGCCTCCTGAGTGGCTGGGACTACAGGCATGTACCACCATGCCTGGCTTTTTTTTTTTTTTTTTTTTGA
>NC_045446.1:5594981-5612950 GCF_002776525.5 Piliocolobus tephrosceles | reverse complement strand
GATCTCAGCTCACTGCAAGCTCCGCCTCCCGGGTTCACGCCATTCTCCTGCCTCAGCCTCCCAAGTTGCTGGGACTACAGGCGCCCGCCACCACGCCCGGCTAGTTTTTTGTATTTTTTAGTAGAGACGGGGTTTCACCGTGTTAGCCAGGATGGTCTCGATCTGCTGACCTCGTGATCCGCCCGTCTCGGCCTCCCAAAGTGCTGGGATTACAGGCTTGAGCCACCGCGCCCGGCCCTTATTTCTTTCTGATTAAACAATATTTACATGCAAACAACCTGCAAGGCGTGACTATGAAGATCCAGAGCTTTGTTTTTTAGCTTAGCCCTGACCTGGCATTGTGCCTTCCACCTGCAACTCCTGGCCCCAAAACAAAGCCCAGTTATGAGGAGTTGGTGGTTATTATTGACCTCAGGTGATCCACCTACCTCAGCCTCCCAAAGTCCTGGGATTACAGGTGTGAACCACCGTGCCCCAATGGCAAAAATGCCATTGGTGTAAACAAGCAGCACAGAAATCGAATCAAACACCTGGCACAGGCCAGCAGGGACACTTTCAAGGCATGGAGCTTTCAGACCAGAAAGGAAAACGTGTGTCCAAGCGCAAGGGTCACAGCTGCACGAGGAAGCTGAGTTGCCCCGCGTTCCACCGTCTCGACGTTCAAATGGCGATAAAGCAGTGGTGTTCACGTGCATTTGTCTCATGGAAGCTTCTGGGGCAGAGGGTGAGGGGACCTCAGTGCTACACTGAAGAAAGCACAGATTTCAGAGCTGGCGCAGAGCTGGGTTTGAATTCCAGCTTCCCCGCTCCCTCTTCCTGTGACTTGGGCAGACAACTGCATCTGTCTGAAAGCTTCCTCACTGGTAAAAGGGATCCTAATGAGGGGTCACTGCAGTGCAGGGCCTGACCTTCCTAGATGGGAGTCTGGGCCATCTCCAGAACTGGATGGAATAACAGGCATCACAGGCGTGCAATAAACACGCGCTATCAACAGGCGGCAGGTGGTTGGAAAAAAAATAAAATGAACATGTGCTGAATGTTATCTAAGGTGTCTCGGGGCCTTATTTCTTGGTAGCAAGAGATAAGCCCCAGGAAAATCCAAAACCCTAGGGGTGGGAGTGACAGGGGGGTCCCCTGGAGATTTCTTTTTCTTTTTTTTTGAGACAGAGTCTCGCTCTGTTGCCCAGGCTGGGGTGCCCTGACCGGATCTGAGCTCACTGCAAGCTCCGCCTCCCGGGTTCACGCCATTCTCCTGCCTCAGCCTCCCGAGTAGCTGGGACTACAGGCGCCCGCCACCTCGCCCGGCTAGTTTTTTGTATTTTTTAGTAGAGATGGGGTTTCACCGTGTTAGCCAGGATGGTCTTGATCTCCTGACCTCGTGATCCGCCCACCTCGGCCTCCCAAAGTGCTGGGATTATAGGCTTGAGCCACCACGCCTGGCCCCCCTGGAGATTTCTAAACCACCCTGACAGAAAGCTAAGTGGGGGAGGTCCCTGCAGAGGACCGCAGAGCAGTCCGTTCAAGGGTCACAGAACTCTGGGATGAACGGACCCCAAGTGCAAAGAAATCACTACATAGGGAATCCGCTCCTTGAGCAGAAATTCCGTTTCAGAGCCCCACTGGCCGGGCTACGGGCACTGTCACTATTGGCCAAACCCTCGGGCCCTGACACCTTCCAAGGGGTGCCCCAGGGCCACTACCACTCTTCTCACCCTGGTCTTCGGAGGAAAGGCCGCAGGGGACCGCAAACTCCTAGAGGGACCTTAGCACCACCCAGGAGGCGGGAAGAAAGCCGATGTGAGGACAGAATCAGGAGCTTCATATCGAATCCAGAACAGTGACAATCATCACATTTGAAGAGACATAAAAACAGCAATAAAATCGGTAACTTCCCAGACCACTGGAGATTTCACAGGATGACTTACGTCGTTTCCAGGGTCCGATTGATTTTTGCAATTATTCCTAACGAGGGGTCGATCTTGGCGTACATTGTTGTCATCACGCCCACCACCACGATAAGCCAGCTGGAGGGGCTTGCCGGGTACACGCCAGTGATGATGCCATTCTAAAGACAGACACACGGGCCGTGAGCGGTGTCCTCCCACAACCCACAGGACAACGGCGCTTCACGGCCCCCGGCAACAGGACTGCCGGGATGGCAGGCAGTGAGAAGAGGGTGTTGGCAGCGACCCCACTAGCTGGGACTCTCCCCAGAGTTTACAGCCTGCGGCGGTTCCAGTTTCCTCCCTTCCACTACTTCTGAGCCAAAACCCACCCTGAAAGCTTCCCCAAGAGTGGACACCCCAGGACATGAGACTCAGCCCAGGCACTAGTTTAGCTGGTGAAGGATGTCACTGAGCCACCATGACATCCTGTCCCCAGCCTGCTACTGTCTAGAACGCCCTGAGACCCCAGATCCAAAACTGCCCCTCTTGCCGCCCCTATGTCAGAAGGCTGCTTAACCTTGAAGATTTCATGGGAGGCCTCACTCCATGTCGAGAATTTGCTGTAAAATACTCCAGCCAAAAAAAAATTTTTTAAAGGATTATATCAAACGAAATTGGCAAAATCGTTGAACAAGGAAGGGAACGGTGGGGATGTATAATCAGTCCTCTTCACTCTTGTGTATGTTTGACAATTCCAATTAAAAAACATTCTTACTAAACCATCCTAATAAGATATTGATTTGACCAAGATAATGGATTAAAAATGACCAAAGCAGGCCAGGTGAGGCGGCTCATGCCTGTAACCTCAGCACTTTGGGAGGCTGAGGCGGGCAGATCACTTGAGGTGAGGAGTTTGAAACCAGCCTGGCCAACATGGTGAAATACCGTCTCTACTAAAAATACAAAAATTTAGCCAGGTGTGGTGGTGGGTGCCTATAGTCCCAGCTACTCGGGAGGCTGAAGCAGAAGAATCGCTTGAGCCTGGGAGGCGGAGGTTGTAGTGAGCCAAGGTCGCGCCATTGCACTCCAGCCTGGGCAACAGAGTGAGGCTCTGTCTCAAAAAAAAAAAAAAAAAATTAGCTGGGCATGGTGGTGTGCACCTATGATCTCAGCTACTTGGGAGGATGAGACAGGAGGATTGCCTGAGCCCAGTGAGGCTATAGGGAGCCGTGATCACACTGCTGCACTCCACCCTGGACAACAGAGCAAGACCTTGTCTCAAAAAAAAAAAAAAAAAAAAAAAAGAGAGGGGAAGAGGAGAACAACATTCCCACTGGGTTGAATATGATGGCCAAGCCTCTGCATCCAAATTTCTATTTTCCCAGATTCCAAGGTGAAAAAGAGCAGGCCTCGGCGAGCAGAGCTAGTGCCTCGGGGACATCTCGGATGTCGCCTTGATGGGTTATTTATATGGGCCCAAGAATCCACAGGCTGAGCCCCAGGGACACCTGTGCAGCTGTGCTGGCTCCCAGGGGCTCGCCCACCTCCCCGCCGTCCCTGCTGCCACCTACTCTTGAGCTTAGGGCTTTCCCAGGGGCCCACTTCAGTGCCGCCCTCAGAGAAGGAGCACTGGGAAGTCCACAAACTGAACTGAGCTCCCGCTGGGGCTGGCGGGGGTCGGCGGGGGCGTCCACTTTCGACTTGATGAACTTTCATCTAGTTTGCGTGTTTTCAAACATGCACTTATGCCTTCTATGATGTTTAAAATAAATTAAAATACATGGAAAAACAAGACACTTACTTAAAAAAGAACAGAGTTCCGCTTCGTTAGATAAACAGAATTGAGAACATGTGGACTCAACTGTATTTGAACTTATGTGAAGAGTTTTTTTTTTTTTTTTTGAGACGGAGTCTCGCTCTGTCGCCCAGGCTGGAGTGCCGTGGCCGGATCTCAGCTCACTGCAAGCTCCGCCTCCCGGGTTCAGGCCATTCTCCTGCCTCCGCCTCCCGAGTAGCTGGGACTACAGGCGTCCACTACCACGCCCGGCTAATTTTTTGTATTTTTTAGTAGAGACGGGGTTTCACCGTGTTAGCCAGGATGGTCTCGATCTCCTGACCTTGTGATCCGCCCGTCTCGGCCTCCCAAAGTGCTGGGATTACAGGCGTGAGCCACCGTGCCTGGCCCTTATGTGGAGAGTTTCTAGTGTGTGAATGTTTTATCAACAAAGTAATTATTACATCTACTTGCTGAAGTTTGGGAAAAAAAATTTTTTTTGAGACAAAGTCTCGCTCTGTTGCCCAGGCTGGAGTGTGGTGGCTCAATCATGGTTCACTGCAGTCTCTGCCTCTCAGGTTCAAGCGATCCTCCCATATCAGCCTCCTGAGTAGCTGGGACTACAGGTGCATGCCAACACACCTGCCTAATTTTTGTATTTTTTGTAGAGATGGGGTTTTGTCGTGTCACCCAGGCTGGTGAGCTCAAGCGATCCACCCACCTCAGCTTCCCAAAGTGCAGGGATTACAGGTGTGAGCCACTGCACCTGGCCCGGAAAAAATCCTTTTTGAACACGGTGTAAAGGATTCTGACTCAGACAGAAGATGTGAATTCTAGTCTTTACTCTGCCTTCTATTAAGTAGGTCGCTGGCCCTGTGAGCCTCGATTTCCCGGCCTGCTTTAGAGCATGCCAACTCCCTCTACCTGCCTAATGGAGCTGCTCCAAGCATCCAGTGAGCTAAAGTCTGTGTGACGGTGTCCCCAAGCCTTAAGTACCGTGGAAATAGGTAAGTGATATGCAATCGCCAATCTGAAACACGTAGACCTCAATCACTGCAAGAGCCCCGTTCTTAGACATTAAAAGGCATACTGTGTAGATTTCAACACATCTCAGCAAACCTTGAATCGGATGAACTTCTTCTTCCAGGAATGAAGTCCAGAGAGATAGATTTGTCTAAGAGCTTCATGGCTCAGCCGCAGGTCAATCCCATCCGGAGTGACCGTGAACTGAAAGGCCACAGCTTGGTGAGCTTCTGCCATCTTCAGGAATTATCTGGAAGGAGAAGGAGAAAATGTAACACATTTTCTGGGACCAGATACCAAAAAACCCCCATACAGAAGTGCCATTCCTTCTGAACTTAAGTTCTTCCTCCCCACTTAACAGCATCCAGGCCCATGGTACCCCAACCCTGGCCCTGGACGTCCCCCGGAACCATGCCTCCAAGCCAGCATCTAGGCCCATGGTACCCCAACCCTGGCCCTGGACGTCCCCCGGAACCATGCCTCCAAGCCAGCATCTAGGCCCGTGGTACCCCAACCCTGGCCCTGGATGTCCCCTGGAACCACGCCTCCAAGCCAGCATCCAGGTCCGTGGTACCCCAACCCTGGACCTGGACGTGCCCTGGAACCACGCCTCCAAGCCAGCATCCAGGCCCGTGGTACCCCAACCTCTGGCCCTGGATGTCCCCTGGAACCGCGCCTCCAAGCCAGCATCCAGGCCCATGGTACCCCAACCTCTGGCCCTGGATGTCCCCTGGAACCACGCCTCCAAGCCAGCCTCCAGGTCCGTGGTACCCCAACCCTGGCCCTGGACGTCCCCCGGAACCACACCTCCAAGCCAGCATCCAGGACACACCTGTTGACGCAAAGCCCATGGCGCTTCAGCAACTCACACAGCACAGACAAATCTCAATCTTACAGCCAGGCCCTTGGAGGCTGGCATTAGAAGAGGCCCAGAGTGTCCACGAAGGAGTCCACGAAGGAGCCCACGACAGCCCTAGGCCCTGAACTTCGAGCACAGATCAATCCCAAATGCCTCTGCCTCTAGTGTCTATGTGGCTGCTCTTTTGAGAAACTGTTCTAGGGTTTCAGAGAGGCCCACGGAGACTCCAGGAGTCACATGTGCAGACACCTCAAGAATGGGTGCTCACGGACAGAGTGGGCCTTCTTCCTCGGAGGCAGCGGCTCAAGCAGAACCTGCCTTGGCAGCCCACGGGCTCAACAGATCCCAGGGCGCTGTATCCCAGACGCAAGCACAGCCCCTGGGGACAGCATCCCCTGCCTGGCTGCAGAAAACTGCTTCTGGATCTGCTGCATTCTTCCCATCCCCTTCATCCTGGCTCCTGCTGCCTTCCTTCAGGCTCCTTGGCACAGCCGCTCAGCACAGCACAGCCCCCATCCCCTCCTGGACCCCCAGGGCGGTGGCTCCTGCCCTTCTCACTGTGCCGCCCCCACCTCCTCCCAAGCTGCCTGCCACAAAGTACTAAATGGATAAAAGAGAAGCTAAGAGGAAAAAACTATCAAGGACCATAATAAAAATCCAAAAACTCGCATGTGTATATGTGTGTGTGGTATGTGTATGTGATGTGTGTGGTGGATGTGTGGGGTGTGTTTGTGTGTGTGGTGTCTGTGTGGTATACGTGTATATGTGTGTGGTTGTGTGTGGGGGTGTGTGTGTGTGGATGCGTGGTATGTGTGTGGTTGTGTGGGGGATGGGTGTGTGCGTGGTGTGTGTGGGGTGTGTGTGTGGGTGCGTGGTGTGTGTGTGGTTGTGTGTGGGGGGTGGGTGTGTGTGTGGGTGCATGTGTGTATGGTGTGTGTGTGTGGTTGTGTGTATGGTGTGTGTGGGTGGGTGTGCGTGTTCTCATCACAGGATGATTTTTCTGTTTTCGCCCACTGATGCCCTCTGAGGACAAGCTCAAAATCAGTGGCTATCACTGTTTCGAAGATCTCCTGTTACAGAAATCAGCCTGGCTCAGTCCTCCACCAGCCAAAACACGAACCATCCACTGACAGGCCCTGGAAAGGCACCCGACTTCACACATCTGTCCACATTACAAATATTTGTTGACTGCCTCCAATGTGCCTGCCGAGGAGAAGAGCTGGACACCAGCAGAAAAGGCCCCTCTGCCCTCCCACGGCTTAGACCGGGCTAACAAGCAATGGCATGAGCAGTGCTCTGGTGCAGGAAGGGGAGGTGCCAAGGGGACCTCTCAGGAGACAGTGAAGCCAGGAGAAGGAGCGACCATGGGAAGAGCGGGCAAGAGTTGGAGGCAGGAAGGGCAGGAGGCTGGGGTCAAGGGCAGGAGGCTGGGGTCAGGGGAAGGTGGCTGGGGTCAAGTGCAGGTGGCTGGGGTCAAGGACAGGGTGTCTGGGGTCAGTGGCAGGACAGCTAAGGTCAAGGGCAGGCCAGCTGGGATCAAGGGCAGGGTATTGGGTCAAAAGCAAGTGTCTGGGGTCAAGGACAGGGTGTCTGGAGTCAAGGGCAGGTGTGTGGGGTCAAGGGCAGGTGGCTAGGGTGAAGGACAGGGTGTCTGGGTTCAAGGGCAGGTGGCCAAGCTTGGAGAAGAAGGCAGAGGCAGCTGGTGGGAGGTGGCAGGGTTTTGTGCTAGCAATGGAGAAGCATCCAAGGGCCCAGAGAAAAGGGAACCTGCCACTATTTCTGTTCTAATGACCCACACAAGACAGTCTGCAGAGGCACCCTGAGCTGCACGTGCTGGCGAAACGGGCTCTCAGGCTCCTGACTTGAGCCACCCACTCAGTGAAGCCAGGTACTGACATGGGACAGTCTCAGGGAGGGAACGAGGCAGGCTGGGGCGGAAGCTGAGATTTCATGCCTGGACCTGCCCCATGTGAAATGTCGCCAGGACATCCGGGTGGAGATGTCACACACTGCCAGAGTGAGGGAGGAGCTGGGCCGGACGACATACCCGAGAGGTATCAGCACAGATCCTGTGAACTCTGCCTCAATGACTCTGAAAGAGTAATTTGGCAAAACTACATTCCACCAGCTATAACCTTAGCTTAGAGCAATTTGCAAAGCAATCGACAATATGTATGGGCCAGGAATGATGGCTCACACCTGTAATCCCAACACTTTGGGAGGCTCAGGTGGGAGGATCGCTTGAGGCCAGGAACTCAAGATCAGCCAGGGCAACATGGCGAAACCCCATCTCTCTAACAAATAAAAAATTAGCCAGGTGTGGTGGCATGGGCCTGTAGTCCCAGCTACTTGGGAAGCTGAGGCGGAAGGATCCCTTGGGCTCAGGAGGTAGAGGCTGCAGTGAGCCATGATCACACCATTGTACTCCAGCCGGGACAACAGAGTGAGACCCTATCTCAGCAACAACAACAACAACAACAACAAAACAACAGTATTTACATACTATTTAGTAGGCATGCAGCCGACTCCCATGGCCTGGCCAGTTTTAAAGGAATGGATCCCATTTTTGAAAGCAGCAAGATCACTAAGCAGATGTTTGCCACGGGCTGGAGAGGGCATCAAAGCAAGCAGCTCTGAACCATTTCTCAAAAAGCCATCTAAGCAGCTGTAAGACTCCCCTGGAGTCTCAAGGTTAACTTTTTTTTTTTTTTTTTTTTTTTTTTTTTTGACACAGATTCTCACTCTGTCGCCCAGGCTGCAGTGCAGTGGCTCCATCTCAGCTCACTGTAACCTCCGCCTCCTGGGTTCAAGCGATTCTCATGCTTCGGCCTCCCGAGTAGCTGGGCTTACAAGCGCCTGCCCCCATGCCTGGCTAATTTTTTCTATTTTTAGTGGAGACGGGGTTTTCCCATGTTGGCCAAGCTGGTCCCAAACTGCTGAGCTCAAATGATCTGCCCACCTTGGCCTCCCAAAGTGCTGTGATTATGCCTGTGAGCCACCGCACCCGGCCTCAAGGTTAACTCTTAGCCCCCTTCCCCATCAAAGCCTTGGCAGTAACCATGAGGCAGTCATCCCAGAAGAGGACTCTGCAAAGCATGCACCCTGTCAAATAAAGTGATGTGACTGCCCCCTCTGCATGACTGATAAGATCTCCTGGGCTTCATACAGAACACAAAGGCATTATTCATGGCAGCGGATTAAATATAGCGTCTGTAGCCAAGTCTCTCCAAAGGTATGTATCCGACGCTTGCTCCGAAATCTAACCTCTGATAGGAAGAGTCAGACTGGAGGTAATTACAGTGTCCTTTCCAGGAGTGAAACGCCCTTGCAGATGATCTGAGTTTAATGAAGGACTTGTTTATTTTGACTCGTTCAGGGTAACCCTGAGTCCTAACTGCCCCTAAGGTGCACAGTTTGTGTTTCTACTTCTGCAGGAGCTGAGATGGGCTGTTCTGACCCAGCCTCTCCCTCTTTGAGTCATGAGCAGAAAAGAGTGAACTCAACAAGGGCCAGAGGAGCTCCCTGTGCAAATCTAATGAGCGCAAATCCCACCCTGGGTTCTGGCCTGGATCAGTGGCCTTATGTTTAAAAACACTGATATAGCTGCACCTACAGCAGTCCCCGCGCAGCTACAGTTTGCACCTTTGTTTATTTGTTGTTTGTTTGAGACAGGGTCTTGCTGTATTGCCCAGGCTGGAGTGCAGTGGCACGATCATGGCTCACTGCAGCCTCTACTCCCCGAGCTCAGGTGATCCTCCCACCTCAGCCTCCTGAGAGCTGGGACTACAGGCATGCACCACCATGCTCAGCTAATTGATATATTTTTTTGTAGAGACAGAGTTTCACTACCCTGCCCAGACTGGTCTCGAACTCCCGGACTCAAGAGATCCACCTGTCTCAGCCTCCCAAAGTACTGGGATTATAGGCGTGAGCCACCCTGCCAGGTGATGGTGCTTTTTGAAGTCTCAGTTATCCATGGTCAACCACCATCTGAAAATATTAGATGGAAAACTCCAGGCTGGGCGCGGTGGCTCATGCCTGTAATTCCAGCACTTTGGGAGGCCCAGGTAGGTGGATCGCTTGAGGTTAGGGGTTTGAGGCCAGCCTGGCCAACATGGCAAAACCGTCTTTACTAAAAATACAAAAATTAGCTGGGCATGGTGGTGCGTGCCTGTAATCCCAGCTACTCAGGACGCTGAGGCAGGAGAATTGCCTGAACCCGGGAGGCAGAGGTTGCAGTGAGCTGAGATTGCACCACTGCACAGCAGCCTGGGGGACAGAGTGACACTCCACCTCAAAAAAGAAAAAAAATCATAGTTTTAGATT
Organism: Piliocolobus tephrosceles; assembly: GCF_002776525.5. NCBI lineage: Eukaryota > Metazoa > Chordata > Mammalia > Primates > Cercopithecidae > Piliocolobus > Piliocolobus tephrosceles. Next base: position 5,603,082 of record NC_045446.1, on the reverse strand, counting down.
GTGCATCACTCTGAGCAATATGATGAAAGTGCCCACCGTTCCTCTCCCTCCTGCCAGGGATGTGAATCACCCCTTTACCCAGGCTATCCATGCTGCCAACACTCCCTGCCTGTTACTACACAGGAAAAACCTCATATACACATCTGGCCCCTGGAATCTAAGGGGAACTAGTTGCAGGACCCCCATGCATACCAAAATCTATGAGTCTGCAGTCCCTTATAGAAAATAGTGTAGTATTTGCACATAACCTACCCATATCCTCCTGTGTACTTTTTTTTTGAGACAGTCTCGCTCTGTCCCCCAGGCTGGAGTTCAGTGGTGTGATCTCGGCTCACTGCAACCTCCGCCTCCCGGGTTCAAGCGATTCTCCTGCCTTAACCTCTGGAGTAGCAGGGACTACAGGCATGTGCCACCATGCCTGGCTAATTTTTCTATTTTTATTTTATTTTATTATTTTTGAGATGGAGTTTTGCCCTTGTTGCCCAGGCTGGAGTGCAATGGCATGGGCTCGGCTCACTGCACCCTCTACCTCCTGGGTTCAAGTGATTCTCCTGCCTCAGCCCCCCGAGTAGCTGGGATTACAAGCCCCCGCCACCATGACCTGCTAATTTTTGTATTTTTAGTAGAGACAGGGTTTTACTACGTTGGCCAGGCTGGTCTTGAACTCCTGACTTCAGGTGATCCGCCCGCCTCGGCCTCCCAAAGTGCTGGGATTACAGGTGTGAGTCACCGCACCTGGCCTTAATTTTTGTATTTTGAGTAGAGACCTGGTTTCACCACATTGGCCAGGCTGGTCTCAAACTCCTGACTTCAGGTGATCCACCCACCTTGGCCTCCCAAAGTGCTGAGATTACAGGTGTGAGCCACCACGCCCAACCCTCCTGTATACTTTAAATCATCTCTAGGTTACTTACAATAATGAATACAATGTAAATGCTATGTAAACAGTTGTTATGCTGTATTTTTACATTTTGTATTTTTTCTGTTATTATCTAGCTTTCTTCTTTTTCCACACATATTTTCAATCCTTAGTTGGCTAAATCCACAGAAGCAGAACCTGAGGATACAAAGCTGACTGTATAGGTTTGGTACTGTCCACAGATTGAGGCATCCATGAGAGGTCTTGGAATGTATGCCCCAAGGATAAGAGGAGGCCACTGTAAGTGTAAGACCGCCTCCTGTGGCCAACAGGGAGTACAGATCTAAACCACAGGAAGACACCACTTCACGCTCAGGAGGACGGCTAGTATCACACAGATGGATGATATCAAGTGTTGGTGAGGATGTGGAGAAACCAGAATTCTCATGGATGGCTGGTCAAATGGTGCAGCCACGTTGGCAAACAGTCTGTCCGTTCCTCAAAAGCTTAAATACAGAGTTACTGGTCTGGCACCGTGGCTCACACGTGCAATCCCAGCTCTTTGGGAGGCCAAAGCAGAAAGACTGCTTTAGGCCAGGAGTTCCAGACCAGCCTGCGCAACGTGGCAAGACCCCGTCTCTATATAATAAACAGAAATTTTAAAAATTAAAAACTGGCCGGGCGCGGTGGCTCAAGCCTGTAATCCCAGCACTTTGGGAGGCCGAGACGGGCGAATCACCACCAGGTCAGGAGATCGAGACCATCCTGGCTAACACGGTGAAACCCCGTCTCTACTAAAAAATACAAAAAACTAGCCGGGCGAGGTGGCGGGCACCTGTAGTCCCAGCTACTCGGGAGGCTGAGGCAGGAGAATGGCGGGAACCCGGGAGGCGGAGCTTGCAGTGAGCTGAGATCCGGCCACTGCACTCCAGCCTGGGCGACAGAGCGAGACCCCCGTCCCAAAAAAAAAAAAAAAAAAATTAAAAATTGGGCCAGGTGCAGTGGCTAACGCCTGTAGACCCAGCACTTCATGAGGCCAAGACAGGAGGACTGCTTTGGCTCAGGAGTTCCAGACCAGCCTGAGTAATGAGGCAAGACCTCATCTCTATTAAAAATCAAAGAAATTATCCAGGCATGGTGGTGCATCGCTGTAACCCTAGCAACTTGGGAGGCTGAGGCAGGAGGACTGCTTGAGCCCAGGAGGTGGAGGCTTCAGTGAGCTGTGATTGCACCGCTGCACTCCAGCCTGGGCAACAGAGGAGATCCTGTCTTTAAAAAAGAAAATTGTGTAACAATAGACTTACCATATGACCCAGCAATTCCATTCCTACATATATACCCAAGAGAACTGAAAACACGTCCACACAAAAGCCTGCACACGAACACTCACGTTATTCATGATAGCCAAAAAGTGGCAATACGTTCTGCTGATGAATGGATAAATACAGTGTGGTCCAATCATACGGTGGAATACTATTCAGCAATGAAAAGGAACGGACCTCTGACACCTGCTGCAACATGGATGGGCCCTGAAGATGTGATGCTGAGTGAAAGAAGTCACACAGAAGGTCATATATTGCTCATTCTGTTTATTCTAAATGTCTGGGACAGGCAAATCTACAGAGACAGAAAGTACACTAGTGGTTGCCAGGGGCTTGGAGCAGATGGGAAGATAGGGAGGTAATGGATAAGGAGTGGGGGGTATCTTCTTAGGGTGATGAAAACATTCCAAAATGGATTGTGGTGATAGTTGCACAACTCTGTGAATATACTAAAAACCACTGAAAGCCCGGGCATCATGGCGAAACCTTGTCTCTGCAAAAACTACAAAAATCAGCTGGGTGTGGTGATGTGTGCCTACAGTCCCAGCTACTAGGGAGGCTGAGGTGGAAGGATCACTTGAGCCTGGGAGGTCAAAGCTGCAGTGAGCCGTGACTGCACCACTGCATTTCAGCCTGAGCAATAAAGCAAAACCTTGTCTAAAAAAAAAAAAAAACAAAAAACACCCAAACTCACCGAAGCGTACACTTTAGATGGGTGAATTTTATGGTATATGAATACCTCAATAAAGCTGCTACCAAAAAATACTGTCTCAAGAAGTATTGTCTATTTAATGTCTATGCACCTAACCATTCTCTCCTCAGATATATAATAGTGGGGGGTAGATATGTTATTCTTTTCTTCCATATCCCGTCCACCATAGTGCTCTGGCCACATTAAGGACTCATTCAGCAGCCATAAAAAAGAATGAAATTGGCCGGCATGGTGGCTCATGCCTGTAATCCCAGCACTTTGGGAGGCAGAGGTGGGAGGATCATCTGAGGTCAGGAGTTCGAGACCAGCCTGAGCAACATGGAGAAACCCCGTCTCTCCTAAAAATACAAAATTAGCCGGGTGTGGTGGTGCACGCCTGTAATCCCAGCTACTTGGGAGGCTGAGGCAGGAGAATCACTTGAACCCGGGAGGCAGAGGTTGTGGTGAGCCGAGATCACGCCATTGCACTCTAGCCTGGGCAACAAGAGTGAAAACTTTGTCTCAAAAAAAAAAAAAAAAAAAGAAAAGAAAAAAAAGAAATCATGTCTCTTGCAGTAATACAGATGCAACTGGAAGCCTTTATCCTAAGTGAACTCATTCAGAAACAGAACACCAAATACTGCATGTTCTCACCTATAAGTTGGAGTTAAACAATGGGTACCCATGGACATAAAGACGGAAGTAACAGGCCAGCTACAATGACTCACGCCAGTAATCCCAGCACTTTGGGAGGCCGAGGCAGGTGGATCACCTGAGGTCAGGAGTTTGAGACGAGCCTGGCCAACATGGTGAAACCCTATCTCTACTAAAAATGCCAAAAATTGGCTGGGCGCGGCAGCTCACGCCTGTAATCCCAGCACTTTGGGAGGCCGAGATGGGCGGGTCAGGAGATCGAGGTCAGGAGATCGAGACCATCCTGGCTAACACGGTGAAACCCTATCTCTACTAAAAATGCCAAAAATTGGCCGGGCGCGGCAGCTCACGCCTGTAATCCCAGCACTTTGGGAGGCCGAGATGGGCGGGTCAGGAGATCGAGGTCAGGAGATAGAGACCATCCTGGCTAACACGGTGAAACCCTGTCTCTACTAAAAATACAAAAAATTGGCCGGGCGTGGTGACGGGCGCCTGTAGTCCCAGCTACTTGGGAGGTTGAGGCAGGAGAATGGCGTGAACCCGGGAGGCGGAGCTTGCAGTGAGCTGAGATCGCTCCACTGCACTCCAGCCTGGGGGACAGAGCAAGACTCCATCTCAAAAACAAACAAACAAACAAACAAACAATACCAAAAATTAGCCTGGCGTGGTGGCAGGCATCTGTAATCCCAGCTACTTGGGAAGCTGAGGCAGGAGAATCACTTGAACCTGGGAGGCGGAGCTTGCAGTGAGCTGAGATCCGGCCACTACATTCCAGCCCGGGAGACAGAGCAAGACTCCGTTTCAAAAAAAAAGAAAAACTAAGGTGGAAATAACAACACTCGGGATTCCAAGAGGGAAGGGAGGAGGCGGGGCAAGGGCTGGAAAATTACCTATCAGGTACAATGTTCGCTCTCCTCCGTTTCATTGAGGGCACTCTGGGTACACTGGAAGCCCAACACCCACCAGTATGCAAAATACCATGTAACAAACAGGCATACGTACCCCCGAATCTAAAATTAAATGAAATTTTTAAAAAGACTCATTCAAAACAACTGTTACGTCATGGCATTAAGGAATCTGTTAATTATCTTTTAGGTATTATAAGATATTGTGGTTATGTTTTTTAAGAGACAGAGTCTCGCTCTGCTGCCCCCAGGCTAGAGTGCAGTGGTACAGTCACAGCTCACTGCAGCTCTGGGTTCAAGCAGTCCTCCTGCCTCAGCCTCCTGAGTAGCTGAGACTGTGGGTGTGAGCCATGGCACTCACGCAGTGGTTATTTTTAAAAAACTTTCCCATCTTTTATCGATAGGAACTAACATAATGATACATGCAATTTTATCTTTTTTTTTTTTTTTTTTTTTGAGACTCTTAGGTCTCGCTCTGTCACTCAGGCTGGAATGCAGTAGCACTATCTAGGCTCACTTTAACCTCTGCCTTCTGGGTTCAAGCAATTCTCCTGCCTCAGCCTCCCCAGTAGCTGAGACTGCAGACACCCAACACTGCACCCAGCTGATCTTTGTATTTTTAATAGAGCCCAGGTTTCACCATGTTGGCCAGGCTGGTCTTGAACTCCTGACCTCAGGTGATCTGCCCACCTCGGCCTCCCAAAGTGCTGTGAGCCACTGTGCCCAGCCTAATTTTATCTTTTATCATGTCTGGGACTTGCTTCAAAATCACTTCAGGTGGGATGAATGGAGGGACGGGTATGAAGGAGCCACGCGTGAGAACCGGTGAAGGGCAGGGCCGCCCGAGCCCGGTAGGCAAGTCTCTCGTCTACGCACGTTCGAGATCTCCTGATGTTTTAGAATGTGTTGAATGAAATGAAACACTTGTCCACTGCAATCGGAGCTCAAAAATCTCACGTTTGGAGAGCTCCTCAGATACTCCAAGTGCCCCCCGTGCCCACCTCCCAGGAAGGGAAGCACACACTTGTCACCCCATAGCCCACCCAATACAACACGGCTGGTAGCAGAGAAATGGCATAACCCATCCAGCGCCAGAGAAGATGAAACCAGGAGGAGCAAAGGTTTCTGGGGCCAGAGTGTGTGGAAAGGTGGCCATGCCCAAGCCCCCTTACTCCATCCCCGCTACCCACAACCTGGAAATAGCTGAACAATCACCACCTGCTTGCCCAACCCAACAGGGTTTTTATGACCCTGGAATAAAAAGGAAGAAAAAGGAAAAGCAGGGACTCCCCACAGTGCCCACCCCCCCCCGTGCCCCCCCCCCCCCGTACCCACCTCCCCCCAGTGCCTGCATCCCCTGCCTCACCGAGCCAGTCTTTTCCAGGTGCTTCCTCTTCAGGCAGGAGGCCACGCTCCTGGCCCATGCAGGGACTTCACCTCTCCCCAGAAAGAGGGCACACCTGTTCCCTGGCTTTCACGCAGCTGGGAGTGGATGCAGAATGGCAGCTTCTCCCACCTCTGAGTCACCGGAAACAAAGCTGGGGGACTGCAGAAGACACAGCCGCCGTGGCTTCACGGAGGCCAACCGACCCTGGTGAGAGCCACGCAGCTCCTGGGCCAGCCTCACTCACTCCAGACGTGGGGCAGAGGGTTCCTAATGTCCCTAAAACTGAGGAACTCATAAGAATGATAACCAGATAAAGCCCTTCACACTGCACCCCCCTTCCCTCCCTGACCCTGGAGGGTAGAGGGTACCAGACCAGAGTCTGAGAGTGGTCAGCACGTTTCCTGCCTTGACGTACCCCTGCACTGAAAGTCAACCTGAGGCCAGGTGCGGTGGCTTGGGCCTGTAATCCCAGCACTTTGGGAAGCCCAGGCGGGAGGATCACTGGAGGTCAGGAGTTCAAGACCAGCCTGACCAACATGGTGAAACCCTGTCACTACTAAAACTACAAAAATTAGCCAGATCTGGTGGTGTGTGCCTATATTCCCAGCCAATTGGGAGGCTGAGGCAGGAGAATCGCTTGAACCCAGGAGGCAGAGGTTGCAGTGAGCCGAGATCAGGCCATGCACTCCTGAGTGAGAGAGTGAGACTCCGTCAAAATAAAAAAAAAAAAGCAAGCCAATCTGGCCCTCAGCATGCCTTTCTATAACACACTTAGTGCAAACGGGATCCCTCAAAGTAAATCGGGTCTGCGGCCTCACCGCACTGGCATAAACAGGACTGGGACCACAGGTGGCTAACCTCACCTTCCTGGAAACAGAGCAGCCAGCGGAGGCAGGTGAGCAGCTGAGACTGGGATGGGCGGACCACAAGCCCAGGGCCAGGGGCGCAGAGCTCTTCCGAGGGCTTGGGGCTCAGGGAGAAGGAGTGGGGGTGAGGAGGGGGTGAAGAAGGCCAGTCACTGATGAATTCCTGGACCTCAGATAAGCCTCACAAAAACTTTGGAAGGCCAAGACGGGCAGATCGCTTTGAGCCCAGGAGTTTGAGACCAGCCTGAGCAACATGGCAAAACCTCATCTCTACTAAAAATACAAAAATAAACCAGGCGTGGTGGTGAGCACCTGTAGTCCCAGCTACTTGGGAGGCTAGGGCGAGGCTCACCTAAGCCTGGGAGGTTGAGGCTACAGTGAGCCATGATCACACCACTGCATTCCAGCCTGGGCGACAGAACGAGATCTTGTCTCAAAACAAACACACACACATGCCCCAGTGAACTTTACTATATTATACAGCAAGACTGTTTTCTGTCTTAAATGCTTTAAATCACAAGATACTGCAAACACGCAGGCAAGCAGAGAGTAACACCTGTGTACCCTCCCGGAAGGAACAAATTTAACATTTTGCTGTATTGATTTAGAATGTCCTCCCCAACCTCCCCCCGGACACCAGTTTGTTTGTTTATTTCTGTTTTCGTAGAGATGGGATCTCACTATGTTGCCCAGGCTGGTCTTGAACTCCTGCAAGCAGTCTTCCCTCCTTGGCCTCCCAAACTGCTGCGATTACAGGCGCCCAGCCCTGCAAAAATTTCTAAGATGCAATAGATACAACCTCCTCTCCCTGTCCCCAGAATGCGGGGCTCATCTTTCCCTACATATTTGAGTATCTACAAATACATACAGCACCACCGCACACGTGTGAGGCACACACAAATGCTGCCTACTCTGTGCATGCTCCTGCAACTTGCTTCTCGTCCACATTGAATTCCAAGCTGCCCCACGCCCACCCATGCAGCACTGGCCGTGCTGTCCTGCACCCCTCTGCCGGCAGGAACCAGTCTGCTCCTGTGTCCCTGCTGGGGTTCAGGGAACTTCTCTGTTCACTTTTTTACTGTTGCAAACAAAGAAGCAGACAGTGGTCTTGTCCATGCTGCAGCATCGTATTTTAATGGGGATAGAAAAAGAGCATGGTGGGCCGGGCGCAGTGGCTCAAGCCTGTAATCCCAGCACTTTGGGAGGCCGAGATGGGCGGATCACGAGGTCAGGAGATCGAGACCATCCTGGCTAATGCGGTGAAACCCCGTCTCTACTAAAAAACACAAAAAACTAGCTGGGCGAGGTGGCGGGCGCCTGTAGTCCCAGCTACTCGGGAGGCTGAGGCAGGAGAATGGCGTGAACCCGGGAGGTGGAGCTTGCAGTGAGCTGAGATCCGGCCACTGCACTCCAGCCC
>NC_045446.1:5592523-5594881 GCF_002776525.5 Piliocolobus tephrosceles | reverse complement strand
AGAAAAAGAAAAAGAGCATGGTGTTTGTGGGCACCCCTGGCCTCTGGGGCAGCCTTCCTCATGCCTGCCCTGCCCTGCCTGCTCTACCAAAGGTCCAGCTCCTTCTTGATGTGGTCATCCTGTCCTCTTGGCCCTTGCCGAAGTCCCACCTGCTGCTCGACACCCCACCTCCCTGTGTCTCCCAAGTCAGCTTTCCCAGGGCATCTGAGCGCCCTGCCCACTTCGCCAACGCTGCCACATCGGCCCCAGCCAGGGGCTTCTTGGAGCGGAAGCACACGCCACCACTTTGCAGCCTGTGTTCCTTCCACTTCTGTGTGTCCAGAATGGGTCACCTGTCCGCTACAGCCAGGCCTGGGTCAGGGCCTTCCACCTCCCACCTGTGTGGAAGTCCCTCACCAGGCTCACTGCATCTTCTCCTCCCCAGCACCTTTCATCGAGGGCAGGAGGCCAGGGCACCCATGTGTGACATCTCCCCTTCCTGGAAGAGTTCCCTGGAGTCCTGGGCATGCCCTGCCAGGTTGGGCACTGTGGCTGGGAGCTCTAGCACGCTGGGAGGAAGGGCCCTCAGGCCAGCTGGCGGCCAGGCCTGTGTCTGGATCCAGGCCACCGACACTAGGCAGCCTCTTTGCTCACCCCTTGGGCCCTCCTGAGGCTGTAGCGAGGAGGGCAGCAGGGGCATGGGCATGGTCTGAGCGTGGGCAAGTAGGCAGCAGCCTCCTCGTGCTGGTGGGGGCTCTGCCACATCCCACTCATGGTGTACAACTAAACCGTTAGTCTCTGTGGGCTGGCCCCACTTCCTGTTCCTTCTTCCTCCTGGGGGAGGCCACCAGGCACACAAGCTGGCCCCGGTCCATCTGCTGCTTCCTTGGGCCCCTCTGGCTTCTGAACTAGTAGGTGGCTCCCCCTGCACCCCGGGAGTCAGCCAGCCCCCAAGGACTTTAGCTTAAACCTCAGCACACCGCACCTGACCTTCCAAGCACATCTTCAACCAGCCAAAACTTCACCAGCTGACAATGAATCTTGCCACCTGCCCACGTGCCCACATCCTCCCCAGGGTTTCTCTTACTGAGAACGCCGGCACCTGCCCTGCCTGGGGAGAAGTAGGGATGGACTAGGGCTGTTCACTCCAGTCCCCAGAACCTGCTGATGTGAAAGTCCCCAGGCTCCCATGTCCCACCAGCAACACATCCACTCTACAGCCTAGCCCTCCTTTCTCCAAGCCACCCCTATACAGAGACTTCCCAGAGAGACCTGCCCAACTGCTCTTTAACCCACGTCACCCCAGGGGCTGGCCTATCTGCAGCCCCTCTCCTGCTGCGATTTTCTTCCATGCCCAGGTCTCGGAGACATATCACAGCCCAGGTGGGGAAAGGTGGTGTCCCGGGAGACGAAGTTTACACAGTGTGACCACTGGGATCCAAGCTGCACGGCAGGGAGTGCACTTGCGCCCCAAGTTCAAGGATGGCTAGAGGAGAGAACACTTTTACTGGAAAGAAAGGCAGAAAAGAGAAGGAGGAAGAAAAGTTAAAAGGAAGAAATAAGAAAATGCAGAAAAATACAGATGGATGAAAAGGGAACTTAACCTCTTCCCTGTCACTCACTCGCTCCCTCAAATCATCACGGAGCCCTCGGACGGGAATCCCAAACTAGCCCTGGGAACGGACTCGTGGAGGAGGCAGCTCTGGGTAAGTGAAACAGGCGGACCCTTGGGGGCTGTTCCTGACCTAAGACGTCTTCTTGCTGTGTGCCCCCAGGACAGCTATAGGGTAAATCGGAGGCGGCGGCAATACCCCAGCGGCCTCCACCACGCCAAAGACACCACATCATCTGGCACTGTGGTGGGGCCGCGGACGTGTCTATTTTTACTGAAAGTACAGAAATCACTTCTGAGAAGCTGGCACGGTGGCTAGGGCCTGGCCTGTGCCTCTGCCCCAAGTGGATGTGAGCCCTGAAAGGCTGAGTGGGAGGCCAGGCGCAGTGGCTCACACCTGAAATCCCAGCACTTTGGGAGGGCAAGATTGCTTGAGTCCAGGAGTTCAGGACCAGGCTGGCCAACATGGCAAAACTCTTTCTCTGCCAAAAATACAAAAAATTAGCTGGGCCGGCCGCAGTGGCTCAAGCCTGTAATCCCAGCACTTTGGGAGGCCGAGACGGGCAGATTACGAGGTCAGGAGATCGAGACCATCCTAGCTAACACGGTGAAACCCCGTCTCTACTAAAAAAAATACAAAAAACTAGCCAGGTGAGGTGGCGGGCGCTTGTGGTCCCAGCTACTCGGGAGGCTGAGGCAGGAGAATGGCGTAAATCTGGGAGGCGGAGCTTGCAGTGAGCCGAGATCGTGCCACTGCACTCCAGCCT
>NC_045446.1:5574342-5592423 GCF_002776525.5 Piliocolobus tephrosceles | reverse complement strand
GATTGTGCCACTGCACTGCAGCCTGGGCAACAGAGTGAGACCCTGTCTCACAAAAACAGAAAGGCTGAGCGGGGTTGGGGAGTGGGGGAGGCTGAGCGGGGTTGGGGGGTGTGGGGTGGAGATCGCCCACCTGGAGCCCACCTGCCCTGCTGGGAGCTCACACAGACCTCCTTGCCCAGAGCACACTGGGTGTCCAGCAACTCCCAGGTGGAGCATGGGAGCCAGGCCATGTGCCATCCTGGAGGCTATGAAGGGACTCGTCACTGAGGTCTGTGCCAGAGCACTTAAGCATCTTATGCTAATCTGCTCTCGGAACCACCCAGAGATGCAGAATAAGAGGCCCCAACCAAGGCCACAACCCCTTCATCACAGCTGTCACAAATCCACTGTCCCGTCTCCAGCTTACCTCCTCCGTGGTTGTTCCCACCGCCTCCCAAGCTCAGCTCTGTCTGTCACCTGCCCCTCCGCCAGGCCCACCAGCCTGGACCTGTGCCACTAACTGGCTCGCAGCTGGGAGCCCTTCAGCTCTTTTTCCATTTCTGTTTTCTCCTTTCTTCATACTTAGCTTAAAGCTGCCAGCCCTTTAGCGGGCAGCCCATGAATCCAAACTCCCCAAGAAATTCTACAAGAGACATTTATCAATGTCACCTGCACCGGCTGGCAAACGACCTTCACTTGTGAGTTCCGTGTCCAGTCTTCCAAACACACTTCTCAAGGACCTGAATCCTTGTGTCATCCGAATCGAATCCTGAAGACTACAGACGGTTCTCTAACACTGAATGCTACATGAACAATTGGGGGTCTGGTGATAACACATCTTCCATTTTGCTTACGGTTATCTTCATTTTTACAACTTTGCTCAATATTCCCCAAATCCTTGGCCAATAAACTGCTCTGCTACTTTGTGTTTTGAAAGTGTTCACTTTGTTCTCTTTCTCCATAATCAATTCCTTTTAACCAAAACCTTTCACCTCTTTCGAAGCCATTGGCCTATGAATCCTAACACTGGCCACATAATCAAGAAGCCAACTATGACACAGGTCCTTATGCCCTTTGAGCAAACCTCCCCACCCCTGCACCCACAATCCTGCAGAGCTGAGACGGGCAGGTGGCCGAGGAAAGCAGGTGAAAGGTCAGTTTGATGCACCGTGCATTGCCAGGTTTCAAAACACGCCCAAGGAAAACGGAGATATGGGAATTGCCTCTGTAATATAAAACAAACAATAAAACTTGGTGCGTGATAACAGACTTCCAAGAAAATGGTCTTTATAGCAACTGAAATATGTAAATAATTTATGAGTGGGGCAGAAGTCTTTCAACATAGCCTTGCAATCAACAGGTATGGAGATACTAACAGGTGGGTAGGAAGGTAGGTAGGTAAGACATACAGATATACAGATTCCTTTTTGTGCTCTTAATAATGAAGATAAAGAACATTCTTTTTTTTTTTTTTTTTTTTTGAGATGAAGTTTTGCTCCATCACCCAGGCTGGAGTGCAGTGACATGATCTCAGCTCACAGCAACTTCTGCCTGCTGGGTTCAAGTGATTCTCCTGCCTCAGCCTCCCAGGTAGCTGGGATTACAGGCATGCGCCACCACGCCTGGCTAATTTTGTATTTTTAGTAGAGATGGGCTTTGACCATGTTGACCAGGCTGGTCTCGAACTGACCTCAAGCGATCCGTCCACCTCGGCGTCCTAAAGTGCTGGGATTACAGGCATGAGCCACTGCACCCAACTCAGAACATTCCTTTTACCAAACCCTTTGGCATATGCTAGACAATGTGACCCATATATATTTTTATATTGATGTATCTGACTAGCATTAGATCATTTAATTCTCGCTAGCACCCTAGGAAATGGGTAATAGGGCTACCTCCATGTACTAATGAGAAAACCAGGGCTTAGATGTCAAGAAACTTGCCCAATGTCACAGCCAGCAAATAGCAGGGCTGGAAATCAAACCCAGGCCCAGGCCCAGGCCAGGCATGGTGGCTCACACCTCTAATCCCAGCACTTTGGGAGGCTGAGGCAGATGGATCACCTGAGGTCAGGAGTTCGAGACCTGTCTGACCGATATGGTGAAACCCAGTCTCTACTAAAAATACAAAATATTAGCTGGGCATGGTGGTGTGCACCTGTAGTCCCAGATACTAGGGAAGCTGAGACAGGAGAATTTCTTGAACCCGGCAGGTGGAGGTTGCAGTGAGCCGAGATTGCACCACTGCACTCAGCCTGGGCGACAGAGTGAGACTCCGTCTCAAAAAAAAAAAAACACCCAGGTCCAACTCCAAAACTTGTACTCTTAAATCCCCAAGCAAAGTGGTAGGTACTATACAAAACGTTCTACTTAGGATTCCTACAGTTACAACACAGATATAAAATTAGGTCACTGTTGTAACCAAAATGATGAGATTGCAGCCAGCAATAAAACTCCAGTAAATACAAACACCATCAGCGCCAACTGTAAAATTATCCACATGCTACAGTCTTCCCACTGCACAGTGCCCACGCACACAGGAGCAGGCTCTGCCTTCTACTCAAACCTAGCTAGCAGCTGCTCATCTCCTCCAGCGGTAAACAACTGTGTTGGAAATCCTCTGAGAAAAGGTTAGCCTGGGAAGCGACAGCTTAGCTCAGCAGGAGTACCAGGCAGGGCCTCTAGGAAAAGAGAAAGTGTGAGGCTGGATGACATGGGCCCCATCCCTGGAAAAACTGGAGGCGGCATCGTAGGCAGAGTCGGAAGCAGTGTCTCTGGCGAAGGGCAGGGCAGTTCTCTTATCATCTACAACACATTCTTGGATGCCCGGGTGACCAGTGCCTGGGAAGTTTCCGCTTGGCTAGAAAGCTAGAGCGGGCCTCCGGGACTGGCTCCAGTCCGGGGAAACCACCTTCACAACATGCATGACTTCCAAGGTGGCAAAAATCTGGCCTGGCCTCCTCACTGCTGCCCAAAGAACTTCAAGGGAAGTACCAGGAAGGCTCTGGAAGGACATCAGCAGCCCAGGGGTTTCCCTAAAACTAGCAAGCGCGTGCAGTAAAGTTCATGGCTCTTCTGAACTGAGGTGCAGGCAAAAATTAGCAATAATGGGAAGGAAGAAAAGCAGCAGCTCCTGTTCACTGGGCAAGCGTGGGTGCGTGCTCTCCGCACTGCGTGAGCCACATCGTTATTCAATTGCAGATATGCGTATTTGTAATGGTGCCCCTGTACTTTTCCAGTAAATGTGTATATACACAAATAGAAGTTATTTCCCAAAGTTGGCTGGGTGTGTTGGCTCCTGCCTGTAATCCCAGCACTTTGGGAGGCCGAGGCGGGTGGATCACCTGAGGTCAGGAGTTCAAAAGCAGCCAGGCCAACATGGTGAAACCCCATCTCTACTAAAATTACAAAACATTAGCTGGGCGTGGTGGTGGGTGCCTGTAGCAGGAGAACTGCTTGAACCCGGGAGGCGGAGGTTGCAGTAAGCCAAGGTCGCACCACTGCACTCCAGACTGGGAAACAAGAGCGAAACTCCATCTCAAAAAAGCAAAAAAACAAAAAAATTGTTTCCCAAACCCGACGGAGGCACCTTAGAAGTGAGAATGTGAGACTCACCTTATGTTTTTTGGAGGGTTTCATGTACAAGAAAGGTGAAGGAATTTTCATTATTTATTTATTTTTTTATAAGACAGGGTCTTGTTCTGTTGCTGAGGGTGACCTTGAACTCCTGGCTCAAGAGATCCTCTTGCCTCAGCCTAAGCTGGGACTACAGGTGTGCTCCACCACACCCAGCCTGGAGCTCTCATTATGAAAGGTTGCACCTTGAATTCATGACTGATCATTCAATATTCACATTATTTAAATCGGCCACACAGTGAATTTCCTGTACTGAAGTTTATCATGACGGACTATTCACATTTATAGGGTCAATATAATGGGTTGTCAGGTTATAAAACGAATTCTGGGCTGGGCACGGTGGCTCACGCCTGTAATCCCAGCACTTCGGGAGGCTGAGGCAGGTGGATCACCTGAGGTCAGGAGTTCAAGACGAGCCTGGTCAACATGGCGAAACCTCGTCTTTACTAAAAATAACAAAAATTAGCCGGGTGTGGTGGTGGGTGCCTGTAATCCCAGCTACTCGGGAGGCTGAGGCAGGAGAATCCCTTGAACCTGGGAGGTGGAGTTTGTGGTGAGCTGAGATGATGCCACTGCACTCCAGCCTGGGTGACAGAGTGAGACTTCATCTCAAAAAACAGAAATAATAAAATCAAAGGAATTCTGGACTGGGTATGCTAGCTCACACCTATAATCCCAACACTTTGGCAGGCGGAGGCAGGAAGTTCGCTTGAGCCCAGGTATTTGAGACCAGTCTAGGCAATGTAGCAAGACCCCATCTCTACAAAACATACATAAATTAGCCAAGTGTGGGTAGTGCATGCCTGTCGTCCCAACTACTCAGGAGTATCGCTCAAGCCCAGGAGTTTGAGGTTACAGTGAGCTATGATCATGCCACTGCACTCTAGCCTGGATGACAGAGCGAGACCCTGTCTTACCAGGTACTGTAAAAATTAAGCCAATTCTGGGCGGATCACTTGAGGTCAGGAGTTTGAGACCAGCCTGGCCAACATGATGAAACTCCATCTCTACTAAAAAATAAAAACTAGCTAGGCTTGGTGGTGCGTGCCTATAATCCCAGCTACTCAGGAGGCTGAAGCAGGAGAACTGCTTGAATCCAGGAGGCAGAGGCTTCAGTGAGTCGTGATTGAGCCACTGCATTCCAGCCTGGACGACAGGGCGAGACTCCATCTCAAAAAAAAAAAAAAAAATTAAGCCAATTCAAATTCAGACCTTATAGTGCACCACGTCAATAAGTAATGGTTAGATAAATACAGACAAATGTGATCTTAGCCACTGTGTGTATGTGAAGAAGTATAAAGAAACCAGGAAGCCCGGCATGGTGGCTCATGCCTGGAATCGCCACGCTTTGGGAGGCCAAGGTAAAAGGGTCACTTAAGGCCAGGAGTTCAAGACCAGCCTGGACAGCATAGTGAGGCCTGTCTCTACAAAAAATATAAAAAATTAGCCAGGTGTGGTGGCACGTGCTTGTGGGCCTAGCTATGCAAGAGGCTGAAGAAGGAGGATCCCTTGAGCCCAAATGGGAGATTATGTTGAACCATGATGGCACCACGGCACTGCACTCCAGCTTGGGCAACCAAGCAAGATCCTGTCTCTGAAAAAAAAAAAAAAAAAAGTCCGGGCGCGGTGGCTCATGCCTGTAATACCAGCACTTTGGGAGGCTGAGGCAGGCAGATCACCTGAGGTCAGGAGTTCAAGACCAGCTTGGTCAACACGGTGAAACCTCGTCTCTACTAAAAATACAAAAATTAGCTGGGCATGGTGGCACGCACCTGTAGTCCCAGCTACTTGGAAGGCTGAGGCAGGAGAATCGCTTGAACCCAGAAGGCGGAGGCTGCAGCGAGCTGAGACCACACCACTGCACTCCAGCCTAGGCAACAGAGTGAGACTTCCTCAAAAGAAAGTAAGGAAAAAAAAAGAAAAGAGAGAAAGAAAAATGAAACCAAATATCCAAGAAAAGAAAGGGAGGGAAGGAAGGAGGGAAGGAGGGAGGGAGGGAGAAAGGAAGAGAGGGAGGAAAGAACGAAAAAGGAAAGCAAACCTTCATGTATTCAATCTTTTTCAGGGTACTGGAGGAAATGACAGTTGGCCAATCAGGGATAAATGCTTTTATAAATGACGAATCATTTGATAAAAAGCCAAATTTCAGTGATAGCATATGACAGTTTCTTTCTTTTTTTTTTTGAGACAGAGTCTTGCTCTGTCAACCAGGCTGGAGTGCAGTGGCATGATTGTGATCTCGGCTCACTGCAACCTCCGTCTCCCAGGTTCAAGCGATTCTCCTGCCTCCGCCTCCCGAGTAGCTGGGACTACAGGCGTGCGCCACCATGCCCCGCTTATTTTTTGTATCTTAGTAGAGACGAGGTTTCACTATGTTGGCCAGGCTGGTCTCGATCTCCTGACCTCATGATCCACCCGTCGTGGCCTCCTGAAGTGCTGGGAGAAGAACACAGTGCTCGGCTGACAGTTTCTTCAAGGTTATTTAGTTTACTCCTCACCAGGGCGTCAGAACACAGCGTTAGGAACGCTCTCTGTGGTGACTCAATGTGACTCGACGACCACAGGACCCCCAGATTGAGCCAGGGCTGGTGGGCAAAGCAGACGTCACTACAGAGAGCTAGCAGCTTGCTGTGGGGAGAGAATAGGGACGTGGTCTCGGGTCCAGACGTCCTCAGCCACAGTAGCAGTGTGAAGGTGCATTGAGGGGGGACCCAAATGCTCCTCCACTCCCTGCCTCCCTCACAGGAACTTCCCATAACACAAACAGAAATAGCAGTGCCCTTCGTCAGGAGGTTGTGGCAATCCAGAGTGGAAAAAGGGTACCTCGGGCAGGGCGAGGGGGCTTATGCCTCTAATCCCAGTGCTTTGGGAGGCTGAAGTGGGAGGATCGCTTGAGGCCAGGAGTGCACTATGATTGTGCCACGGCACTCCAGCCTGGACAACAGGGCAAGACCTTGTCACTAAAAAAAATAAAAAAGAGGAAAAGAAAGGATGTCTCAAATGTTCTGCCATTCCTTCAACACATATCTGAATGTCTGCTCTGGGCCGCTGAAACAATGAGGAAGGCGAGTGTAAGGGCGAGTTAGGAAGAAGTAGCAGCACTTAGCCCCGGCCGCATGTAGGGGCTTAGGGAACAAGAAGAATGCAGGCTGGCTCTCCAGCTCTCGGGCTGGGTACCACAAACCACCAGCATCAGGAGTATGAAGCCTTCCTTTCTTAACCTAAAGAACTTGAGGTCCAACGCCTAAGCTATATCCCTCAGGAAGCAGAGCGGTACCCACCCTACTGCCCAACCCTCCAAGGTGACCGTGATCCTCCTGCCCACCCCGGAGAGGCACGCCTCACTCAGCAGCATCATTTCTTTCATTGTTAACTTCCAAAGATGTTTCTGGACCCAAGAACAATCCTCACCAAAACAAAGGCAAAGGCCGACAGACACTTCTGAGGCTATCAAGTTACCCAAACAGGCAGCTGGCCTCAGCCCAGGGCCTGCTGGGGATGCAACCTTCACCTGACATTTGAATGAGGTAAAAGTTGAAATTTACACAAGGTAACAAATATTTGAAGCTAGCAAGCAGAAAAAAGTCCTTACTTGTGTTAAGCAATCAATTTGTTTAAAAAACATATCCTGTACATGTCGTCAAAGAAACTGGTAATAGTGGTGGCATCTGGAGAGGGGAACCAAGTGAGAGGGACTCTGTATCTGCACCTTAAAAAAAAAAAAAAAATAGAGACAGGATCTGGCTCTGTCACCCAGACTGGAGTGCAGTGGTGCAATCATAGTTCACTGCAGTCTCCACCTCCTGGGCTAAAGCCATCCTCCTACCTCAGCCTCCTGAGTAGCTGGGACCACAGATGCACTCCACCGGGCCTTACTAATTGTAGAGACGGGGTCTGGCTCTGTTGCCCATGTTGGACATTCCTGGCCTCAAAGCAATCCTCCCACCTTGGCCTCCCAAAGCACTGAGATTACAGGCGTGAGCCACGAGTCCAGGCCCACTCGTGCCTCTTTAACTCTGCATCGTGTGCTTATATCGCTTATTTGTAAAAACAACAACAACAAAAGTTTTCACAAGAAAAGCTCAAGACTGGCAGAAGACAATTGGGGCCTCTTTAAAGTGTGTTGGAGAGAATCTCTCCAACACAATCTCGAACAGCCATTTTAATTCTCAAAGCACCAATTCTTCCGGAATTCAAGTTCAGGCTTCCACCAGCAACAGAACTCTGGCCTGCCAATAATAACCATGCAGAGTGACTAAACATTTTTTCCAACAAAGGAAAAAATGCAAACGATCAAAGTGCAGAAGCAGCCCTTGGCCAGCGCAGGCGCCGGTTTCCGCCTCCTGCCGCCGCTGCCACCGCCCCTGCGCCTTTAGATTTCGGGCAGCAAGTTTAATTGCTTGCTTGGAACGCGTCCTCGGAAGGGCACCGCCAGCAACTGCGGCTTCGCGCCCCGCCCCTTCCCCCAAGCCCCGGGCGGGCGTCACGTGACGGCTGAGAAAAGTAGGGGAAAGGTCAGCAGCAGCCCCGCCCCCGGGCTGGCGCGTCCCAGGCGCTCGGATCCTGTTCCACCCGCCGTGCCCACAGAGACCTTCCGGAGCGAGCTGGCGCCCGTCCCTGTGGCCACCCCAGCGACAGCGGGAGAAATGCAACGCACCTCTCCGTGGAAAGGTCGAGCCCTGCGGTGCCCAACTTTGGGGACAGCTAGGTGCTCAGTGCTTCTGATGACAGATGCTGCATCCAGCGAGCCAGAAACGCAGGCACCGCGCTCAAGAGCCCAGGGCGCGTCTAAAAGGGGCTCACTGTGAAGCCCCAGTGAAAACTGACAGTGTTTTTATGAATGGGCACGCGGGGCCAGGGTTGGGTAAGGGCAGGCCCTCGTTCCAGGACTCCCTGGAGGCCCAGCTTGACCGCTCGGTGACCACTGGTCCGGGGCCGGGGCCAAAGACAGCCGCCGCAGCAGCATCGGAAGGAACCCAGTTTAATTCTCTGCCCCAGGGTAGGCGGCTTGTGTTTAGTACCAACTCGAAACGTTATTTTGGCCTGTGCATGATGCTAATTTCTGCCACTTTGAAACAAAGTGTGTGCACTCCCAAACCTGGCCCTTTTTACTGTTTGATTCCAACTGTTAAGATAAGAGTTCAAGTGCAAGGTCGAGGCAGCAATGCTTCACAGGAAGGAAACCAGTAACTTACATGCGAAAAGCAGTCCACAGGTTCTTGGTATTGAGGCAAAACCAACCCAAAGAATCCCCAGACCAAATGACAGCTGGATGCTCGCTGGTCTCAGCGGTGTGCATTCTCAGAGACACTAATGTCCTCAATTTATTGCTACGTTTACTCGGTTAGAGTTGCCTTAAAGAATTTGGAAAGGCCCGGAGGTGGGGGTGCTTCCTGACATAAATAAAAGACCAGGGCTCAGCCACTTTTTATTCACTTGGTGTGTGGCTTGGAAATAAACATGCTTGCATATCTGGAATGACCAGAAACCAGACACCTGTGGAAGAAAATGGTGTAACAAAATACACCGTTGCAAAAGGTAAAACCGATTTTCATTTTATTCGGTAACTTACAAAGTTACCGGCTTCCTACTAAAATCTGTTCTTAAATATTTTATAACACACGGAGCCGAGAGGAACCAAAAGCCTGTGCCGAGTTGGGAATATTAACTCTGTTACGTATTTAACCTGGTAGTTAGTTGGGATTTTAACTCTCTGAGTTGTTTTCTTTCTTTCTTTCTTTTTTTTTTTTTTAAGTAAGATCAGCCCTCATCTTTGAGTCCTGCGGCTTTAAGGAAAGCCAAGGGCGGATTTACATTTTTAAGAGGCTGACCCACGGCCTTTCCTGACAAAGCGAAAGAAGCCGGCTGTTGGCTGGCTGCGGCGGTGGCTCCAAGATGGGGCTGCCCCGCGTGGTCCTGACCGCACCGTCGGGCTCGCAGGCCAAGTTCGCCAGGGCCCGGCCACGTGACACCCCCACCCTCCCGCGGCCCCGCAGCTCCCGGCCCGGCACGACCTTGGGCACGCGCTCCGAGCCCACCTGCCCTTGACCCAGCGTTGCACGGGAGAGGCTGCGGGGCGCTCCCAAGCAGGCACGGGGCCCGGCACCCTCATCCTGCTCACGGCAGCGCTCGGACCCCGCCTGGAGTCCCTGCGCCAAGGGCGTGTCCCGACGGCTGCACTGCGAGGGCGGGCTTGGGGAGGAGGACCGGGGAGACGGGCGCTGGGATGGGGTCAGCGGCGTTCTGCCGAATCCCGAGGGCCAAGCATCCCTCCCTCAGCCGCACTGCACCTGCCCGCAGGTGACCGATCCACGGGCGGACCCTCAGACCCAATCCTCTCCGGAGCCGGGGTGGGATGGGCAGGGACAGGAGCCGGAGGCCCTACTGGCCCCGGGCGAAGGCATCCTGGAAAGCATCCAGAGCGTCCAGCATCCCTCCCGCGGCCACCCGCAGGCAGACCGACCCCCGGTCAGACCCTCAGACTCAAGCCAGTCCGGGGCGGATTAAGGAGTGGGAGACAAGGGAGCCGGTGGCCCCGTTGGCCCCGGGCCGGAGGCCTCCAGCCAAGTCCGGAGGGCCGAGCATCCCTCCCACGGCCGCACGGGACCCGCCTGCTGACGGACCGACCCCCGGCGGGCCCCCAGACCCAATCCCCTGCGGGACATGGCGAGCCCCGGTCCCTCTCCGGGTCCAGGATCTCCACAACCCCGCCGTCCGGGGGAAATACCGGGGTTCCTCTCGGCGCCCCGGTTCTCCGGCGGGGTCCCCCACCAGGTCCGGTTCCCGGCAGCCCCGCGCGCCGCCCGTGCCCGGCCCCCGCAGCCCGCAGGGCCGCTCCGTCCCTCCCCACCGCGCGCGGCCGGGCCTCACCGAGTCAGCGACGGAGGTGCGGCAGCGGCAGCGGCGGCGGCGGCGGTGGCTGTGGCAGCGGTGGCAGCGGCGGCAGCGGCGGCTGAGTGAGCGAGCGGCGAGCGGGCTCCGGGAAAGGAGGGCCGCGGGTGAGGCCGAGCGCACCCGACGCCGGCGGCAGCGGATTGGCTGAGGCGGGTCCGGCTGCGGCGCCGGCGGGCGGGGGACTCCCGGCGCGCGGAGGGCGGACCCGGGGCCTGAGCGGGGCGGGGCGTCCGCCTGGCGAGAAGGGGAGGGAAACTGAGGCTCCCGCGGGTGCTCGCGTCCTCGACCTCTGCCGGAATGGGGTCTAGGACGAAATTCCTCACCCTCCGAGCCTCAGTTTCCTCATCCGTAAAATGAGTCATCTCGTGGAGGCTGTGCGCATAAAATGCTTGGCTATGTGCCTGGCTCATGCTCGCGGCTTATCGGCATTGCCCCGTGTGATGCTCCAGGCACCCCCTGATGGTATTCACCCCCAACTCCTTTATGCAGACAAGGGTGGCGGGCCAGGAAATAAGTTGCCCAACGTCACTGAGCTGAGGAGCAACCGATCCACCGGGAGTGGTGGCGCGCGCCTATAATCCCAGCTACTCTGGAGGCTGAGGCAGGAAGATCGCTTGAAGCCAGGAGTTCAAGGCCAGCCTGGGCAACGTAGGGAGACCCCGGCTCTAAAAAAAAAAAGGGTGGGGAGTGATAGACCGGATAGTGGGTCCAGATCTGACTCCACAGCCCATGCCCCAAATCAGACCTTATACGACGAGCGATCTGGAGGCAGCGTGGCTCCTCCTCATCTAGCTAGGATATAAATGCCTCCCTTGCTGGGCTTTGGTGAGATTTACTAAAATAATTCTTCCAACGTCAAGGACATAATAGGTGCCGGGAGAGGAGTAGCTGGAGTGCAGGGCAGAGTGACCCAGAGACCCTTGTGCTGGAGCTCGGGAGAGGGGCCGGGAGCGGGAACTGAACATCCACCAGTCCCAGGAGTCTAGGGCGAGCGCAGCTGCAGGGGACCCGGGGGGTTGACGGGGAGGGAGAGGGGTCCCAAGCATAACAGGAGGGCCAAGGGGCTCTTCCTGCCCAGGAGCCACCCCTCCCCTATCTTTACCCGCAATGCTTCCAGGCGCAAGCTGGCGGCTCTGCATACAGCAGGTGCTCCATAAGTGCACCGATTTTATGAACAAAGACTCTTTTAAACCTTTTTTTATGAACCCAGCTCTTTTTAAGGTCGACTACTTCTAGTTATGAAAAATCCATGTTAGCAACCATCCTTCTCTCTGTATTATTTGGTTGTTACCGCAGAATAATTTAGAAGAGAAAATGAAAGTTCTCCTTTGATCCCGCCCCCCACCACCGCTGCAGTTAACTTTCCCTGCGGTTCTCAGGCTCGCTGTTTTAAAGGAAGGCTAGGATGCAAGCTGTCTGTGAGACTGTTTTGTCTTCGCTTGGCTTAAGTCGTTGACATAGTTCTCTGTGGGGGGACGGAGATGACCAACGGCCTTCCCAAGGCTGCGTAAGATTTCCTTTGATGATTCTGTGATCTATTTACGCGGCCCCCAGTGGACAATTAAGCCCTCCTCCCCGCCCCCCACCCCACCATTGCAGGTATAAATAAAAGCTGCGTTGGCCGTCGATGTACCTCTTGGAGCTCGTGGTTCTCCTGTAGGATAGATCCCTGGAGGGGACGCAAGCAGGCACGTGCAACATTTTGGTGCCACAGGCCAAGCTACCATGCCGAAAAGCTTACCAACTTCCACTGCCACCCGCGCGTGCAAGCGGGTCCCTGTCTCCGATTAGGGATTATTTTAATCTTTGCCAATCCTAAAATGAGGGGTGGAGGAGGGAAGAACCTCTCATCTCTCCTTTTAACTTGCGTTTCTTTGAGGTTAGAAGTTGGGGGGTTGTCCCCCTGCTGGCTCTTGTCTGGACCACAAGTGAGCCTGGGCACTCGACCCCCGCAGATTTCACCGCCCCAAAAGGCAGGTAGGCTGGGCCAGGGCACACGTTCCCGACGCGCGGCTGCACCCCACGAGCCCTGGCGGCTCTTGCGCGTGGGGATCTCCTTGCGTGTGGGCCTTCGCGGTTTGCGCTACAAAAGCTGGACTGTCATTCTCACCTCAAATGCCCTTCCCTCCTTTCCCTGCAACCTCAGCCGCCGACAGGTCCCGGCTCCAAGGTCACTTCCTCCTTCGCTCAGCGCCCCGGTGCGCGCCCAGCTGGGATTGGCCTCGCGCCTTGTCTGTTCCCAGGGCTCTTTGGCCTTGACAGTGCGCCCTTCCCTGCGCCCCGCCTCGGTGCCACCTGCAGGCCGGGCGGGGCAGGGACAGGGACCTAGTCTGTGGGGGCATCGAGGCGCCACGCTCACCTGTGCCATGGAGGCCGTACTCTCGAGCCTGCGACTGCAGCGGCACTGGGGAGGCCTCATTCCCCTCCAGCCGACCACGCGGCAGCTGTCTTCCCCCGGTCGGCAGCTCCCCCGGCTGCGAAGCTGAGTCTATTAATAAAGAACCAGAGAACCAGGGCCCCCGGGGAGCTCCAGGCCTGAGCCTCAGTTCCCTGGGGCCAAAAACATCTCCATGCCTGCCTCTGAAACTAGAATAATCTTTCTCAAGCCTTTTTTTTTTTTTTTTTACAAATTCTGCCCCAGTTTGAATACTGTAGCAGTTGCCTACCATAGCTACAAGAAAACTTTTCTTTTTAATGCAGGTAATGTTTTTATTTATCGCTAAGATTTCTCTTTTTACTCTAAAAAATACTTTTTTATGGAAAAATCCAAACTTTTTTGTTCATTCATTCATTCATTTTTGAAACAGGATCTTTCTCTGTTGCCCAGGCTGGAGGCAGTAGCAAAATGACAGCTCACTGCAGTGTTGACATCCCAGGCTCAAGCAATCCTCTCACCTCAGCTTCCTCAGTAGCTGGGACCACAGGCAAGTCCCGCCATGCCTGGCTACTATTTTGAAAAAATCCAAACCTTTGAAAAAAATTAACCAGAACAGTATAATAAAGGCCCATACAACCAAAACTCAAGTTCAACAGTTATTGAGCTAGGGCCAAGGTATATGCTTGTGTTTCTACCCACTCCTGCCCAGTCCTACTGTTTATTTTAAAGCAAATTCAGAAATCCTACCGTTATGTCCACAAATTCCTCTTTTTTTTTTTTTTTTTTGAGATGGAGTATTGCTCTGTCCCCCAAGCTGGAGTGCAGTGGCGCAATCTCACCTCACTGCAACCTCTGCCTCCGGGGCTCAAGCGATTCTCATACCTCAGCCTCCCGAGTAGCTGAGATTACAGACGTGCATCACCATGCCCGGTAATTTTTGTATTTTTAGTAGAGACAGGGTTTCACCATGTTAACCAGGCTGGTCTCCAACTCCTGATCTCAGGTGATCCATCTGCCTCAGCCTCCCAAACTGCTGGGATTACAGGTGTGAGCCATCGCGCCTGGCCCTCGAATTCTTGAGTACAAACCTCTAAAAGATAAATATTCTTGACTAAAAAATATGACCATACTATCGTTGTCCCATCTAAAATAGATGAACAATTGTGACAAAAAATGGTAAACCCTGTTGCCTGCCAAGAGCACAGCTGAGTCCCCACTCGATCTCACCAGCCTCATTTCTTGCTGGCAACTCCCAGCAGATTCTGATCCAGAAGTATGTACGATTTTTTGGAACTCAGTTCTGGTTTCCCCATAGGAAACAGTGTTGAAATCTCCACGTGGTGTGCTTCCCTCTCCTCTCTGAAGCCTGTAGTCCCTCTGACCTTGAACCTTGGGCCCCTGTAGGTGTTGAGTAAATATGGTCAGTTCCACTTTGCTGAGCCTGCATCACCAGGGTTTCACGAGGACAGAACTGGGTGATGCAGACGAAAGCACCTGCACGCAGCAAGAGGATGTGCACGGAAAGGACTCAGAGCAACAAGTGCACTGTTTGCTTAATGGAACAGGTCTGCTCTGACGCGGGATCAGAACACATTCTTTTGTTGTTGTTTGTTTGAGATGGAGTCTCTCTTCGTCACCCAGGCCGGAGTGCAATGGTGTGATCTCGGCTCACCGCAACCTCTGCCTCCTGGGTTCAAGTGATTCTCCTGCCTCTGCCTCCCAAGTAGCTGGGATTACAGGCACGTGCCACCACAGCTGATTTTTGTACTTTTAGTAGAGACGGGGTTTCACCACGTTGGCCAGGCTGGTCTAGAACTCCTGACCTCAAGTGATCTGCCCGCCTCAGCCTTTCAAAGTGGTGGGATTACAGACATGAGCCACCGCACCCGGCCCAGAACACATTCTAGCCAGCTGTTCCTAGCTGCTTTGCTGCCCATCTGGGCCTCAGTTTCCTCACTTAAAAGAGGACTGACTGGGTGCGGAGTCTCACGCCTGTAAACCTAGCACCTCGGGGCTGAGGCGGGTGGATCACCTGAGGTCAGGAGTTGGAGACCAGCCTGACCAACGTGGTGAAACCCCATCTCTACTAAAAATACAATAATTAGCTGGACGTGATGGCAGGCTCCTGTAATCCCAGCTACTCGGGAGGCTGAGGCAGGAGAATGGCTTGAACCTAGGAGGCAGAGGTTGCAGTGAGCCGAGATGGCGCCATTGCACTCCAGCCTGGGCAACAAGATTGAAACTCACTCTAAAAACAAACAAACAAACAAACCAAAAAAAAAGAGGACCTTGACCCAGAGCACTAATGAGCAAGCTTTCACCACTCTCCCTCATCCCTTCAGATCCAGGACTCTGCTGTTTCTTCTGCACCTCTTAGTCCCCAGCACCCTGGCTGGCCCATTGAGGCACAAGGAAGGTCGGCAGGGGGTTGCCTTCATGAGGAGGCAGCACAGTGAAGAAGCAAGAATGGAGGTCAGGAGAGGGCACAGCAGGCCACAGGGCACAGAGCTGAGTCTGGCTGGCTGCATGGGTGCCTTACTGCTCATCTGGCCTCAGTTTCCTCACTTCAAAAAAGAGGATGGGCCAGGCGTGGTGGCTCACACCTATAATCCTAGCACTTTGAGAGGCTGAGGCAGGTGGATCTCTTGAGGTCAGGAGTTCGAGACCAGCCTGGCCAACAAGGTGAAACCCCACATGTACTAAAAATAAAAAAAATAAAAAATAAAAAATTCGCCAGGCATAGTGCTTGGCACCTGTAATCCCAGCTACTTGGGAGGCTGAGGCGGGAGGGTCACTTGAACCCAAAAGGCAGAGGTTGTAGTGAGCCGAGATTGTGCCACTGCACTCCAGCCTGGGCAACAGAGTGAGACTCCATCTCAAAAAAAAAAAAAAGAGAGGACATTAACCCTGGGCACTAATAAGCAACCTTTTCACCACTCTTTTCTTTCTAATCTTATTCTGATTAGTTCATTTATTTGGAGAAGCAGTCATATTCTGGTGTTGGGTGCGTGAACTCCAGATCCACTCAGCCTGGGTTCAAATCCTGTCTCTGCCACTTACTAGCCGAGTGATCTTAAACCTCCCTGCACCTCAGTTTCCTCATCTGTAACATGGGAAAGAAACAGAAGCTGCCTTGAAGAGTTGTAATGAAGATGAGTAACTGACAGGAGTGCTTAGAGCGTTCCCTGGTACAGAGCAGGTGCCACGTAAAGCTTTAGCTGGGATTATTATTCCCCCCACCCCATCATGAGTCCATGTTTTCAAAACTGTTGCCCTCCCAGATCAGGGAATGTTGGAAAAAAAGGAAAAAATATCTAAATGAATAAACAAAAACTGTTGCTTATAAACAGTACATTTAATGGGGGAATAACGAATTTTCTGGTGCATACGGCAGAAATCTGCAAAACTGCTAGCTGGAGACTACAACCAGCATAAAATTCATTCATTCCTTTAAAAGATGCTTGTCAATAAGCACAGTGGCTGCCAAGACACCGTGTACTGCCAGCCAAGAACCAAAAAGCTGGGCATTGTAATCTATACAGGCTAATTTCAGATAGATGAGGGGCCTCTTTAAGGCCGTTTGAAATGGTCAGAATAGTTCAAGGGTCACTATTACTCCCTCCTCAGTTTCCCCAGTCATCTCTGAGGCCCCCATCTACCCAGCCTACTTAAAGAGTATGTGTTGAGGCCAGGACCTGAGCTTCTTCATGGGATCAGAGCAGCGTGCTGGGTCCAGAGCAGGCAATGCCTTAATGGATGCTATTGAAGTTGGTGTCTCAACTTGCCCATCACCAGAGCCAGGGCAGTCTTGCTCCTGACTGCTATGCTGGCAGCCCTGACACTGGGACTTCACGCACAGGGAGGAGGTGACCCTCCTGTAGCTCATTTTAGCAGACACCTGAGTTTTTTAAATGAGAGCATTGACAAAACGTCTTCTGTGTTAAAGGCATATATCCTCCCCTTTGGAGGTAGAGGTAGAAGGAGAACGAGAGAGGTAGGTAATAACTTGAGTCTTTACAGTTTTTAAATTTGGAAGGGCTGGGCACAGTGGCTCATGCCTATAATCCCAGCACTTTGGCAGGCTAAGGTGGGCGGATCATCTGAGTTCAGGAGTTCGAGACTAGCCTGGCCAACATGGTGAAACCCCGTCTCTACTAAAAATACAAAAATGAGCCAGGGATAGTGTCACACGTCCATAGTCCCAGCTACTTGGGAGGCTGAGGCAGGAGAATCGCTTGAACCTGGGAGGCGGAGGTTGCAGTGAGCTGAGATTGCGCCACTGCACTCCAGCCTGGACAATAAGAACAAAATTCCGTCCAAAAAAAAAAAAAAAAAATTTGGAACGAGGAGTCATTGACCCTTGGAAAACCCAATGATGGCTACAAATTCTATCCTTGGAAACACACACATGCACACATGCATGCACACACGCACACACGCACATACACACAGGCACGCACACACAGTAAATCATTCCAGTCATGGCCCTTCGAAGGCCCGTCTATAGCCTCCTGTGTCACACAGGTTAAGAAAAAATATCCCAAACTTGGAAATAAGGCAAAAGCATGCCTGAATGTGATTTCAGTGTCACACTGGATCACTGCCTAACTGTCCCATTCAAGGATTCGCTCATTTTCTAGGGAACGGTATCTTGGACAAGGCCCCAGAGTCTGTGAAGTTACATGTGAGCTGGTAGATTTTTGTCCAATAGAAATTCAAAGGATTTCCAGTTGATAGAAACAAGAATTCCCCAAGGTTATGATTTCATTACCCTGTAGGACATTAATCAGTTTTGTAGCAATCTTATGGCAGTTTTCTTTTCTTTCCTTTTTATTTTTGAGTTGGAGTGTCACTCTGTCACCCAGGCTGCAGTACAGTCGTGTGATCTTGGCTCACTGCAACCTCTACCTCCCAGGTTCAAGCAATTCTCCTGTCTCAGCCTCCTGAGTAGCTGGGACTACCAGCACCCATCACTACGCCCGGCTAATTTTTTGTAATTTTTAGTAGAGACGGGGTTTCACTGTGTTAGCCAGGATGGTCTCAATCTCCTGACCTTGTGATCTGCCCACCTCGGCCTCCCACAGTGCTGGGATTACAGGCGTGAGCCACCGCACCTGGCCGATGGGCTTTCTTATACTTTTTTTTTAACAGTTTAGCACACATCTTTTTTTTTTTTTTTTTTTTTTTTTTTTTTTT
>NC_045446.1:5557546-5574242 GCF_002776525.5 Piliocolobus tephrosceles | reverse complement strand
TTTAACAGTTTAGCACACATCTTTTTTTTTTTTTTTTTTTTTTTTTTGAGGCGGAGTCTTGCTCTGTCACCCGGACTGGAGTGCAGTGGTCGGATCTCAGCTCACTGCAAGCTCCGCCTCCCGGGTTTACGCCATTCTCTTGCCTCAGCCTCCCGAGTAGCTGAGACTACAGGCGCCGCCACCTCACCCAGCTAGTTTTTGTATTTTTAGTAGAGACGGGGTTTCACCGTGTTAGCCAGGATGGTCTCGATTTCCTGACCTCGTGATCCGTCCGTCTCGGCCTCCCAAAGTGCTGGGATTACAGGCTTGAGCCACCGCGCCCGGCCTTAGCACACATCTTTATGAGACAAATATAAGAAACCGTGTTTACTCATTTCTGTTTCAGCATCATTTCACAAAGACCCTGATTCTGACTTGTAGCTCTTCAGAAGGATGCTTTGAAGACAAAACAGGACAGAGCCCATGGCCCCCATGCCTCTTGCTTGAGTTACTATATTTCTTAAATGATAAGTGACCCTAATCCTTGCCTTTTTCTGCACATAAGATAACGTCAGCTGGGCGAGGTGGCTCACACCTGTAATCCCAGCAGTTTGGGAGGCCGAGGCGAGCCGATCACCTGAGGTCGGGAGTTGGAGACCAGCCCGGCCAACATGGAGAAACCCTGTCTCTACTAAAATTACAAAATTAGCTGGGCATGGTGGCGCACACCTGTAATCCCAGCTACTTGGGAGGCTGAGGCAGGAGAATGACTTCATCCCAGGAGGCAGAGGTTGCAGTGAGTCAAGATCACACCATTGCACTCCAAGCCTGGACAACAAGAGCGAAACTCCGTCTCAAAAAAATAAATAAATAAAAGTAAATAACATCTAACAAGGGGTTAGCGATTATGCCTCTGTAATCTATAACCAAATATAGCCAAACCCAGCTTCTGATGTGATTCTGCTTCAATGTAACTTCTGAGAAAGTTTGATGTGATTTTGCACAGGGGGAATCTCCACCACTGGTATATAAGCTGTGGCCTGAAACACCGTGGCGGGGCAACATGATGGAACTGCTCCTGGGCTGTAGGCTTCAGTCAAGAGTCCTCAGCAAGATCTCTGAATAAACTAACTTTAAAGCTTCAAAAGCTTGATTTTTTTCCTTTAGTTGACATCTTTCAAATTACATATGAAGAGGTTGCCATAATCCTTTTAGCACTTAGGTCCTAGAAAGATTTTTTGTTTGTTTGTTTTTTGAGACAGGGTCTCCCTTTGTCACCCAGGCTGGAGTGCAGTGGTGCAGTGACACAATCTCAGTTCCCTGCAGCCTCGACTTGCTGGGCTCAAGCGATGCTCCTGCCTCAGCCTCCCCAGTAGCTGGGACTACAGGCAAACGCCACGCCTGGCTAATTTGTGTATTTTTAGTAGAGACAGGATTTCACCATGTTGCCCAGGCTGGAGGTACTGGAAACATGTGAATCTGGCCCTGGTCTTACACATACTCATTCATTTCATCATGCATTCATTCATTCTGCAAATATGTATTGAGCCCCTATACTTATGCCAGCACTATTCTAGAGACTGGGACTCTCAGGGAGTGAACAGAGCATTTTAACCAAGCCACATCCTCAGAAGCCCAAATTCTAGTGAGAGAGGCGGTCAAGAAACAGACTCATGTGGAAAGGGCAAAGGAGGCTGGGTGCAGTGGCTCACACCTGTAATCCCAGCATTTGGGAGGCAGAGGTGGGCAGACCATGAGGTCAGGAGTTCGAGACCAGCCTGGTCAACATTGCGAAACCCCCGTCTCTACCAAAAATACAAAAATTAGCCAGGTATGATGGCAGGCACCTGTAATCCCAACTACTCAGGAGCCTGAAGCAGGAGAATCGCTTGAACCTGGGAGGCAGAGATTGCAGTGAGCTGAGATCGTGCCATTGCACTCCAGCCTGGGTGATAAGAGCAAGACTCTGTCTCAAAAAAAAAAAACAAAAAAAAAACGGCAAAGGAGAAAAACAAACCAGGGATTGGGGCAGAGCAGAGTGTGGCTCTGGCATGGGGTGGGTGGGGACTAGCTTACAGATTCCATAGACCATAAGCCCCTGGGGCTGGAAACCCTGGAAACCAGAACTGGATACATAACTTGGGTTTCAGAAATGTTAGCTGAATGACCGAGTGATGGTTGGGATGGACGGGTGGAGGCCTGGGGCTCTGCAGGCTTAGCTGCCTGGTGCCCCTCCATCTGGCCCTTCCCTTCCAGGCCTTCACCCCATTTCCATGTCTCCCACAGGAACCTGTACACTGTCCCCATGCGTGACCTTCTTCACGGTCATCTTCTGTGCCCCAGTGTCTTTGATGCAATCTGTGGCCTCCAGGCAGAACAGGCTTCAAAATTTGTCAAGCAAAGTGAAAGGAAGGCTGAGTCCTTTGATCAAAAACTATGAAGAATTTCAAGCTGAGGGGGAAGATCGCTTGAAACCAGGAGTTTGAGACCAGCCCGGGCAACAAAGCCAGACCTTGTCTCTACCAAAAAAAAAAAAAAACAAAAAAACAATTACCTCGTGGTGTGCCTGTAGTCCCAGCTACTTGAGAGGCTGAGGTAAGAGGATGGCTTGAGCTTGAGGCCCGGAGTTTGAGGCTGCAGTGAGCTATGATCGCACCACTGCACTCCAGCCTGGGTTACAGAGCCTTGAGACCCTGTCTGCAAAATAAATAAACAAATAAATACATAAAATTTAAAATTTTTTTTTAAAAAAAGAAAGGAATTTCAAGCCATTGACCGCACAGCATGAAACTAACCCTGAAGCCCTGTTCAGTCCTCCCACTGTGTGACTGTGCGAGTTGCATTTCTCGGAAGCTGGCCCTTCCTCTAGGTCAGGCTGGAAAGACCTCCTAGAGATCTGCACCCAAACACCCTTTCCACCCTGGGCTCACAAACCTCACTGGACTCTGTGCTCCCTCCACTCAAGACCTCACCCCACTTCCTGCCTCTGAGCATCTGTTCTCGCTGTTCCCTCTGCCCAGCGTGCCTTTCCACTCACCTCTTCTTGTCTTTGTGCACAGCCATGGAGCAGGTGCCGGGAGAGAAGATGGTGGCAAATCAGGCCCAGTCAGCTCTCCAGAGAAGACACTCTCAGAGGATGGCAGAGTGCTGGCCCGGCTGCAGCCTTGCCCCACTGCAAGGCCCAAGCAGAAGCTTCCTCTGCTGCAAAATGGGGCAGCCATAAGAACCACGGTGCAGGACCTGAGGTGCAACTCTACTGAGCTCTCTCTCTCCTTTTTTTTTTTTTTTTTTTTTTTTAGATGAAATCTTGATCTCTCACTCTGTCGCTCAGGCTGGAGTGCAGTGGCAAAATCTCGGCTCACTGCAACTCTGCCTCTTGCGTTCAAGCAATTTTCCTGCCTCAGCCTCCCATGTAGCTGGATTTCAGGTGGGCGCCACCACGTCTGGCTAATTTTTGTTGTTGTTTTGTTTTGTTTTTTGAGACGGAGGTTTTGCTGTTGTTGCCCAGGCTGGAGTGCAATGGTGTAATCTTGGCTCACTGCCACCTCTGCCTCCTGGGTTCAAGCGATTCTTCTGCCTCAGCCTCCCGAGTAACTGGGATAACAGGTATGCATCACCACGCCCAGCTAATTTTGTATTTTTAGTAGAGACGGGGTTTCTCCATGTTGGTCAGTCTAGTCTCGAACTCCCAACCTCAGGTGATCCACCTGCCTCGGCCTCCCAAAGTGCTGGGATTACAGGCGTGAGCCACCATGTCTGGCCATTTTTGTATTTTTACTGGAGATGGGGTTTTGCCTTTTAGCTAAGCTGGTCTCGAACTCCTGACCTCAGGTGATCCGCCCGCCTCGGCCTCCCAAAGTGCTGGGATTGCAGATGTGAGCCACTGCGCCTGGCCCTGCTAAGCTCTCTTTTTTTTTAAATCTACTGAGATTTGACTCATGCCATAAAGTTTACTGTTTTCAAGTGTACAATTCAATCGATTTTGGTATATATACGGGGTTGTGCAACCACCACCACAATCTAATTTCCTAAACATTCTCCCCTAAACAAAACACTCAACCCATTAGCAGCCATTCTCCCTACGCTCCCCACCCAGGGCGGCCACCAGTCCACTATCTGCCAAATTCACATATGGATTTGCCTATTTTGCACATTTCATAGGAATGGAATCCTACAATATGTGGTCCTTGGTGACTGCCTTTTTTCAGAGTATCATGTCTTCAGGGTTCACCGACGTTGTAGCCTGGGTCGGTGTTTCACCCCTTTGTACAGCTGAATAGTACTCTGTTTGACTGGATAGACCACGTTGGATTCGTCCATTCACGATATGACAGATGGGCACAGCACTTTGAGGAATCAGCTCCCAGTCTGCCTGTTGGGGGTGGGTGTGGGTGCCCGGACCTCCCATGCTGACCTTGACCTGAGATATAACCCAATGGCTGTCTCCTTTCCCTTCTGGAAAATTCCCACTCAGCCTTCAAGGTCCACTCGGAGGTCACTTGCATCCGCGCGTTACCCCAAATGGACTGATAATCCCCTCCTCTGCTGTGCTCCCAGTGAGGTTTCTTCCTTGTTTAAGACCCACCCGTCTCTTCCCCCTCGCCGCTCCAGGCGGAAACTGCGATTGTCCTGTTTCTGGGGTCCTGAGTGTCTCCAAACCCCCAAAACGTTTGTGCACTGGAAAAATGGGGAATTGGCTGCACGATAATTGGCTGCCGAAGAAGCTAATTGTTTCCTTGAAGTCACAGATTTCAGACGGAGGAAAGAAGAGCTGGGGTATTTTGGAGGTAGGGACCGGTGGGTAGGAGGAAGTGACCCTCCTGTAAGGCCCGGGGTTGGGGGAGGTGGGCTGGGAGCGGCGGAGCGGCAGTGAGAAACGCCAAATGGCCCTGCTCTCTTTGTTTTTCATGCAACATAATTCGATGGCCAGTCCAGGCGCTGCAGCTCCCTTCCCTGCCCGCCCGGGCGCCCACGCAGGACCGCGGAGGGGCTGGGGGTCCCGGGCGCAGTCCAGGTCCCAGGCGCCCGCGCAGCCGCGGGTCCTTCCCTCTGGGAAGGAGCTGGTGGAGGCTGGGGAGGGATCGTGCGCGTGTCCCCAGGTTCCTCAGCTCCTCTCGGCTCCCATGGAGAGCCCCAGTTCCGTCCCAGGCTCTCCCTCGGCTCCTCTTTTATTTATTTATTTATTTATTTATTTATTTATTTATTTATTTATTTATTTATTTTTAAGATGGAGTCTCGCTCTGTCGCCCAGACTGGAGTGCAATGGCAAGATCTCGGCTCACTGCAACCTCCGCCTCCCCAGGTTCAAGCGACACCGGTCAACATTGCGAAACCCCCGTCTCTACCAAAAATACAAAAATTAGCCAGGTACGATGGCAGGCACCTGTAATCCCAACTACTCAGGAGCCTGAAGCAGGAGAATTGCTTGAACCTGGGAGGCGGAGGTTGCAGGCGGAGCTGCCTCAGCCTCCCGAGTAGCTGGGATTACAGGCGCGCGCCACCACACCCGGCTAATTTTCGTGTATTTTTAGTAGAGACGGGGTTTCACCATGTTGTCCCGGCTGGTCTCGAACTCCTGACCTCATGAGTCGCCCGCCTCGGCCTCCCAAAGTGCTGGCATCCTCGGCTCCTCTTTTGCAGACGAGGAGGTGCAGGGGCGAGTGGGGAGGGCGTCCTTGGTGAGCGCGCGAATCCCCTCCAGAGTTAGCTGGGTCGGAGGGGCTGGCAGGAGAGGTCCCCCCCGGGGCGATGGCTGAAGGTGGAGGTTGGCCCAGGCTGCGCCCGGAGGGAAGAAGTTAGAGCGCAGGAGGGACCGGCGGGCAGAGGCCTGAACCCCTCAGTCGCCCCTCCGGAGTGTGAAATCACCCCTTTGCCCGACGCTGGGCTGGGACTGAGGGTGGGAAGAGACGGAGCGCTGTTGGCCGCCCGCTGCCCAGTGCGCTTCCCGGAGCTGGCGCAAAGCCCCGAGACCCGGAGGGAGGACGGAGCGCGCTGCGCGAGCACCCCCTGGTCGCCTGCGTGCGTTCAGCACCGAGCACATCTTCCTGCTCCGGTATCCTGGGACCACCCTGCAGCCCAGCCCCCGGCCAGGCCCAGCGCCCCCAGGGGCTCCAGGCCCGCCCTGTCCGGGCTGGAGCGAGAGTTCCCTCCCCGGGCTGACTGCTCCGAGCCCCCGTTATTAGAAGCATTCATTGTGGAAAAACAGGAAACACTGACCTGTAAAACAAAACGCTTATTAAAATCGCCTGAGATCTTGTTACCTGATCAGCATACTGCTCTGCTTCCTGTTTTTGGTCTGTGCTAATTTCCATATAGTTTTTTCAACTCTTTTTGTGCGCGCTAACAAAATGCAAGTCATTTGGTATATAAGCGTTTCTGCTCGTTGTTTATTAACGTTTATATTTATAAATGTTGTTTTCCTCGAGTAATAAATGCAATCTCTTGGGAAGACACCGAAACTGAACAGCTAAGGCCCCTGGCCCCTCTCCCTGCCTACACCCTTCCGCTCCCGCTCTGGAAGTAAGCATGGTTGTGAGTCAGCTGTGTATTCTCCCAGTCTTTTTCGCATTTTATGTACCGTGTACATATATATCTAGAAATACATAGTTTTATTTAGGGGTCGCTTTAATGTAAAACAGATGGGGTTGTAGTTATAGTTCTAGAAAGGGCTTTCCCCCTACTTAACAGTGAGTTGGGAAATTGCTTGGCCTAGACCTGCTTCCCCGTTTTCTTTTTTTGTTTTGTTTTGTTTTTTTTTTTTTGAGATGGAGTCTCTTGTTGCCCAGGCTGGAGTGCAGTGGCGCCATCTCAGCTCACTGCAACCTCCACCTCCCAGGTTCAAGCGATTCTCCTGCCTCAGCCTCTCAAGTAGCTGGAATTACAGGCATGCGCCACCACACCCGGCTAATTTTGTATTTTTAGTAGAGATGGAGGTTTCACCATGTTGGTCAGGCTGGTCTTGAACTCCCGACTTCGGGTGATCCGCCCACCTTGGCCTCCCAAAGTGTTGGGATTACAGGTGAAAGCCACCGCGCCCCTGGAATGGACCTGCTTCCTTCGTAACTGGGTAAAAGATATGCCACTCACAATTGGAATGCACCTTCGTTTATTTCAAGGATTCTCTGTTGTTTTTAGTTTGTTTCCAGCTTTTCTCTATCCAACCCTTCAGCCCCTGTGTGCACCTGCTAAACTCCGGGCCTCTTCTAGGTGCAGGGAGTGCATGCAGAGAGGAACAAACAGACACAGTCCACCATCACGGGGCTTGGGCCCGCAAGGGCAATGAACCAGTACACTGGAGGTGAATGAGGAGGGGATATTTTATTTTCTGGGAAGAGGATATATTTGGATCATTACTATGGTTCAAATATCAGATCAAAATTAAAAAGTATCTAGAGGCCACGCGCAGTGGCTCACACCTGTAATCCCAGCACTTTGGGATGCCGAGGTGGGCAGATCGCTTGAGCCCAGGAGTTCACCACCAGCCTGGGCAACATGGCAAAACCCCATCTCTACAAAAAAAAATACAAAAATTAGCTGGGCATGGTGGCTCTCGCCTGTAGTTCTGTAGTCCTGTAGTTCCAACTACTCAGGAGGATGAGGTGGGAGGATAGCTCGAACTCAGGCAGCAGAGGTTGCAGTAAGGCCAGGAGGCACTATTGTACTCCAGCCTGGGTGACAGAGCAAGGCTGTCTCAAAAAGAAAAAAAAAAAAAATACAGTATCTAGAGAAAAGTCTTACTACCATCCGTGGCTTATCTGACACATGGTCTCTCATGTATCCGTCAGAATTTACTCATGAATATATAAGCAAAAACGAGTACCTGTATGTGTTTGCTTCCTTTCTCATGGTGGAGGGAGCACGCTATCACTCGTGCTCTGTGCTTGCATTTTAGAATCTACTTCTGCGTCTTGGTGTTCATTTCCATTAAGTAAATAGAGAGCTTCCGGGTTTGTTAACTTTATTTATGTATGTTGCCTAAAGGGACATAGTGCTCCATCATAATAAAAATAAAATATAAATATAAAATAAAATATAAAATAGAAATAAAAAATAATTTATTTTACCACAATGATTTGTTCCCTGTGACACAAGAGTCTTCCCAGTCTTTTGCTCCTATAAACATTGTTGCAATGAACAACTCTGTACAAAGGTCAGGTTTTCACCTGTAGGCGCATCCCTTGGGTGGATTCCCAGAATTGTGATTGCTGAGTCAAAGCCATGTGTGCCGACAGTGTTGACGTCTTTCACCGAGTTGCCCTCTGTATTAGCGAAGACCTGCAGAGAAACAGATCCAGTAGGATATATGTGTACATATGCCCGCACACAAACACATACACAGAGAGGGAGATGGGAGGGTGGGGAGAGAGAGACAGATTTCTGGTAAGGAATTGAGAAATGACTCCCCAAACTATGCAGGCTGACAGTCCCAAGATCCGCAGTGGGCTGCTGGAAACCCAGGAGAGCAGATGCAAGAAAAGAGCGATGTCCCCCTTCCAAAGCAGGCAGCAGCAACTCCCTCTTGCTTGGGGGAAGGTCAGCCTTTGTGTTCCATTTAGACCCTCAACTGACTGGACGGAGCCCATCTGCAGTAGCAGGGTCCTCTGCTCTCCTCAGTCTGTGGATTTCAATGTTCATCTCATCCAGAAACAGCCTCACAGGCACACCCAGGACCATGTTTGACCAAATATCCCGGCACCCTGTCGCCCCATCGGGCTGACACATCAGAGTGACCATCACGTCTCCCCGTGGGGATTGTCCTGTTCCATGGTCCCCTTGCCCGGGTGTGAGGGTTTGCACAGGCCTCACCAAAGTGCCTGCCGAAATGTGGACATTCCTCTGTCTGAGAAGTGAAAAATGCTGTCTTGGGGGCAGTTTGCATGTGCATTATTTTCATTGTAAGTAAACCTGAGGCTGGGCGTAGTGGCTCTTGCCTGTAACCCCAGCACTTTGGGTGGGTGAGGCGGGAGGTCCTCTTGAGCCCAGGAGTTTGAGACCAAACTGGGCAACATAGCAAGACCCCATCTCTACAAAAATTAGGTGGGTGTGGTGGTGTGCACTTGTAGTCTCAGCTACCTGGAAGGCTGAGGTAGGAGAATCACCTGAGCCCTGGAGGTTGAGGCTGCAGTGAGCCATGACTGTGCCACTACACTCCAGCCTGGGCAACATAGCAAGACCCCATCTCCAAAAAAATTAGGTGGGTGTGGTGGTGTGCTCTTATAGTCTCAGCTACTTGGGAGGCTGAGGTAGGAGAATCACCTGAGCCCTGGAGGTTAAGGCTGCAGTGAGCCATGATTGTACCACTACACTCCAGCCTGAGCAACAGAGCAAAACCTTGTCTCAAAAAAAAAAAAAAAAAAAAGGAAGCTGAGCATCTTTTTTTTTTTTTTTTTAAGATGGACTCTTGCTCTATTGCCCAGTCTGGAGGGCAGTGGCTCAATCACTGAGCATATTTTTATAAACGTGGGGCCATTTGTATTTCTTTTTCAGTATACTGCTCATACGCTTTGCCCAGTTTTGTTAGACTGTTGCTCTTTTTATAGATTGAGCTGAAAAAAATTTATTACCAGTGTATCCTAAAAACAACAGTATTGAGATATATACCCTCTAAAGTACATTTCAGTGATTTTTAGTATATTCAAATAATTGTGCAACATGATCACAATCAATTTTAGAAAATTTTCCTTTCCCCAAAAGAAACCCTGTACCATTAGTAATCACTTCTCATTTCCCCCAACTCTCCCAGCCCCTGGCAACCACTAATGTACTTTCAGTCTCTATCGATTTGCCTATTCTGGACATTTCATACAAATGGAATCGTACAGTATAGGATCTTTTGTGTCTGGTTTCTCTGCGTAATGCTTCCGTCCAGGTTGTGGTATGTGTCAGAACTTCATTCCTTTTCATGGCTGAATAGTATTCCACTGTGTGGAGAGACCACATTTCAGGTCTCCTTTCATTCCTTTTCATGGCTGAATAATATTCCACTGTGTGGAGAGACCATATTTCGGGTCTCCTTTCAGCTATGGATGGATGTTTGGGTTGTTTCCACTGTGATTATTATGAGTAACGATGCTGTACACATCGTTACTCATAATAACTTGTGCACGATGTTATTATGATAATAACTTGTGCACGATGTTATTATGCACGATGCTGTGCACAAGTTTTTTTGTGGGACATATGTTTCCAGTTCTCCTGGAATGGAATTGCTGGAACCTGTTTCAGGAATTGCCAGAGTGTTTTCCAAAGTGGCTGTACTATTTTACATTCCAGCCAGCAGAAGCAGGGCCACTATGAGGGCCCCACTTCCTCCACATCCCCACCAACACTTCTCACCTGGAGCTTTGATGATAGCCACACTCGTGGCTGTGAAGGGGCTTTCATTATGCTTTCAAGTTACCTTTCCCCAATAACTAACCATTTTTTTTATTTGCTTTATTATTATTATTATTTGAGATGGAGTCTCACTCTTGTCACCTAGGCTGGAGTGCAGCAGTATAATCTCAGCTCACTGCAGCCTCCGCTTCCCAGGTTCAAGCGATTCTCCTGCCTCAGCCTCCTGAGTGGCTGGAACTACTAGCATCCACCACCCCACCTGGCTAATTTTTGTATTTTTAGTAGAGACGGGGTTTCACCATGTTGGCCAGACTGGTCTCAAACTCCTGATCTCAAGTGAGTCATCCACCTCAGCCTCCCAAAATGCTGAGATTGTGAGCCACTTTTTTTTTTTTTTGAGATGGAGTCTCGTTCTGTCGCCCAGGCTGGAGTGCGGTGGCGCCATCTCGGCTCACTGCAAGCTCCGTCTCCCAGGTTCATGCCATTCTTCTGCCTCAGCCTCCCGAGTAGCTGGGACTACAGGCGCCCGTCACTACGCCCGGCTAATTTTTGTATTTTTAGTAGAGACAGGGTTTCACCGTGTTAGCCAGGACGGTCTCGATCTCCTGACCTCGTGATCCACCCACCTTGGCCTCCCAAAGTGCAGGGATTACAGGCGTGAGCCACTGCACCCAGCCCATTTGCTTTCTTTAATGTAGACTTTTCCTGTAATCAAACACTGAGTTTTGAGTCATAGATAAAATTGTCCCTGCGCTAAGATTCAAAAGAAACTTCCCCATATTCTCTTCTAGGACTGCTAGGCTTTAGGCTTTCCATTGAAAACTTGGATCCGGCCAGGTACAGTGGCTCATGCCTGTAATCCCAACACTTTGGGAGGCTGAGGTGGGCAGATCAACTGAGGTCGGGAGTTCGGGACCAGCCTGACCAACATGGACAAACCCTGTCTCTTAAAAATACAAAATTAGCCGGGCATGGTAGAACATGCCTGTAATCCCAGCTACGCAGGAGGCTGAGGCAGGAGAATCGCTTGAACCCGGTAGGAGGAGGTTGCAGTGAGCCAAGGTCATGCCATTGCACTCCAGCCTGGGCAACAAGAGTGAAACTCTGTCTCAAAAAGAAAAAGAAAAAGAAAAAAAGAAAACTTGGATCCACGTGGATTTTATTCTGGTGTCTGACATGAACATGCATCAACTTTCTTCGATTTTCCCGAGGTTGTGCCGTGTGTGTCCCTGGCAACCTGGAGGAAAGGGTTTGGTCGGGCAGTCAGCCCAGTGTGGGGAGGTGACATTTGCGAAGACCGAGGACAGGAGGCACACTCTCCTCCATGCACAGAGACCACAGACGGACAGGGATGCATGTGCAAAGGTCTCAAGGTGGGAGGAAGCTCGGCTGATTCCCAGAACAGCAAGGCCAGTGTGGCTGTAGGTGCTGGGGAAGCAATGAGGACAGGGATAGGTTCCTAGAGAAGCTATCTGGCTCACTGCAGCCAATGAGGACAGGGATAGGTTCCACGTAGGGCCTGGTGGGTAACTGTGGAGCCTGGCTTGGATTTGGGCTCTAATGATACCGAGGAACTGCAGATAAGATCTTTAGAACTGTTCACTTGATAAGATAATACCCAGACGGGAAACTGGGGGGTCTAAGGGTATGGACAGTTCAAATTTTGCTGCAAATTGGCTGGGCATGGTGGCTCACGCCTATAATCCCAGCACTTTGGGAGGCCAAGGCTTGTGGATCACTTGAGGTCAGGAGTTCGAGACCAGCCTGACCAACATGATGAAACCCCGTTTCTACTAAAAATACAAAAATTAGCCAGGCATGGTGGCTGGCGACTGTAATCCCAGCTACTTGGGAGGCTGAGACCGGAGAATCACTTGAACCAGGGTGGTGGAGGTTGCAGTGAGCCAATATTGTGGGACTGTATACTCCAGCCTGGTGACAGAGCAAAACTCCATCTCAAAAAAAATAAATAAATAAAAATTGTTGTAAATTGACGAATTGTTCTCCAAAAAACCTATATTATTTTCCCTCACCTTTCACTGTATGTTATTTCTGCATCATTTGCTATTTTATTAAATATTTCTGAAGCATGGTTTCTAATAACGGCATGGTTTCTTAAAAAACATATTTATTGAGATATAGTTGATATACAGTAAACTATACATAGTTAGAGTGTACAGTTTGATAAGTTTTGACATCTGTATATACCCAGGAAACCATGACCACAATCAACACAGTGAGCACATCCATCACCCCCAAAAGTTCCTCATACCCCATTGGGGTCGCTCCCTCCTGGCACCCCCTCCGCAGGCAGCAGCCCATCTGCTTTTTGGTAATGATTGCCTGGTGCTTCTCATCATATGACTGCCTTATAATTATTTGAGCATTACTCTACTGTTAGATGTCCATGTTTCTCCCATTTTTGCTATCACAGCTAGGAAGAGCATTCTCATATATACAGATATCTTCATATACTTGATTGTTTCCTTATGACAAATTCTATAACTGGTATCTCCAGACCAAAGGTTATGAATGTTAAGAATTTGGAAGCAATTTGCCCAGTCTTGTTCACAAGGCTTGCTAGGTATGACATGCACTTTCCATTTGATTTGCTTTCTGAAAAGTTGAATCATTGTAATGCCAAAAAGAAAAAAAGAAAAAAAAATACTAACCCTCCAAGCGTGGCTCAGATGTTTCTGCTTGTACCTAAGGGGTGGCTATTTTTGGAAAGGTCCTTTTGTGCTGTGAAGGAAACATACATTCCCTCTTCCTTTGGATCCTAAAGTACTCCGTACCTTGGTGGAGTTTGCTGTGGGAGCACCCAATAGCCTGCCCTCAGCCATGTCCCTTACTACAGAATTCAGGAGACTTCTGTGACAAGGATAGTGCAATCCCCTTCAACTCCACAGGCTTCTCTGGTGGAGGCAGGGACCTCCAGAGTAACTGACAGCAGTTACAAGGCAGGGGGAGTGGGAGAACTGGCCTCCCAGTAACCTTACCTGCCAGGGGCCCTCCACTTCCCAGGTGTAGAAACTGAGGCTTAGAGAAGGGTGAGGACTGGCCGAAAATCCCATAGCAGATGAGCAACAGAACTGGAACCAAACCCAGCTCTACTCCACTCTGACGGCCACAATGGCCCAGCAGTGGTCTGAGTGGTGCTGGGGACACCGGATGTGGCTCAGGCGAGATGTGAACACATGGGTTTTATATCCACAGCCAGGTATTTATTTAATGTGTATCAATAAGTAGCTGTGACATTGAGGTTAGGATTTCATAGCTGCAGTGATGTATGACAAGGTTAAAGGTTAAGCTAAAAAGTGAAAGAAATGAGGCTGGGTTCATGCCTGTAATCCCAGCACTTTGGGAGGCCAAGGTGGGTGGATCACCTGAGGTCAGGAGTTAGAGACCAGCCTGGCCAACATGGTGCAACCCTGTCTCTACTAAAAAACTACAAAGGCCAGGTGCGGTGGCTCACGCCTGTAATCCTAGCACTTTGGGAGACCAAGGCAGGAGGATCATGAGGTCAGGAAATTGAGACCATCCTGGCCAACATGGTGAAACTAAAATACAAAAAAAATTAGCCAGGCGTGGTGGTAAACACTTGTAGTCCCAGCTACTTGGGAGGCTGAGGCAGGGGAATCAATTGAACCTGGGAGGTGGAGGTTGCAGCGAGCCAAGATCGCGCCACTGCACTCCAGCCTGGCGACAGAGCAAGACTCCGTCTAAAAATAAACAAATAAAAA
Organism: Piliocolobus tephrosceles; assembly: GCF_002776525.5. Lineage (NCBI taxonomy): Eukaryota > Metazoa > Chordata > Mammalia > Primates > Cercopithecidae > Piliocolobus > Piliocolobus tephrosceles. The sequence continues at coordinate 5,560,185 of NC_045446.1, read as the reverse complement.
AATTAGCTGGACATGCAGTAATCCTAGCTACTCAGAAGGCTGAGGCAGAAGAATCGCTTGAACCCGAGTGGTGAAGGTTGCAGTGAGCTGAGATGGCGCCGCTGCACGTCACCCTGAGGCACAGAGTGACACTCCATCTTGAAAAAATAAAAAGTGAAAGAAATGAAAGAAGTGTGAAATGATCACACCTGTGGTCATAGGCTACTGCAAAAGAGTCTGGAAACAGTGAAAAATAGGCAGGGGCCTCACTGCTCCACCTTGACTCAGGCAAGCCCTTCCCCCACTGCAAAGACACCACGTAAGATGGGTGGCTGCAGGTGGGTCCTGGACTCAGGTGCCCCATCCTCACACACGTGCACAGGCACACAGGGCACACACTGCAGAGGCCGCAGGACAGGCCTCCTCTCCAGCTCTACACCCGACCTGAGCTTCTCCCTACGCTCCAGGGAAAGGCAATGACCACTGGTCCCATGTACCAAGTGCACGTGGCCACGTGGAAGGCTGGGGATGTGACAAGAAGGAGGCTGGGCTGGGAAGGAGTCTCTGGGGGTGGCAGGGCATTTAGAGGCCCTTAGGTGTTCTGTCCGCCACATCCAGTTGGGTCAACCCTGGTGGGCTGTGTGTTGACAGGATGCCAGGATGAGGGACAGGACTCCGGGCCCACGCCTTGTCACAGAAACACCAGCAGGCCCTCCTTGGCCCCAGCCTTCTGACCACCCTGGCCTGTGGGAGCTCTGGGCCTTCCCGAAAACCTCCCACTGCTACCTGCACTGGGCACTGCCAACAGCCCACCAGGCTGCTTTACCTGTAAACGGCTCCGGAGGATTACCAGGACTCTAGTTTCCTTTTGCCTGTTCTATACCGTACACCCTGTATCACCATCCCCATGCCTTTTGCTTCTTTCTTTCCCTCCTTTCCTACCTTCCCTCCCTCCCTCCCCTTACCCTCCCTCCTTCTCTCCCTCCCTGCTTTCCTTCCTTCCCTCCCTCCCTCCCTTCCTTCCTTCCTTCCTTCCTTCCTGCCTGCATTAGGTCAGTTACTCTCTACCTTTTTGTTGCTGTTCTCACGGCATTGGGCCCTATTTTCGTTTCGATTTCTTACTCTTTAAAAGAAAAAAAGTAGCCAGGCGCAGTGGCTCACGCCTGTAATCCCAGCACTTTGGAAGGCCGAGGCAGGAGGATTACCTAAGATCTGGAGTTCGAGACCAGCCTGACCAACATGGAGAAATCCCGTCTCTACTAAAAATACAAAATTAGCCGGGCGTGGTGGCGGGCGCCTGTAATCCCAGCTACTCCGGAGGCTGAGGCAGGAGAATGGCTTGAACCCGGGAGGCGGAGGTTGCTGTGAGCTGAGATCACGCCATTACATTCCAGCCTGGGCAACAAGAGTGAAACTCCGTCTCAAAAAAAAAGGAAAAAAGTACCTGGGCTCCATTCATATACATACATATATACATAAATATAAGTAAATTAGAAAAAATTTTTCCACTTCTTAAAATGCTTGTAGTTATTATTTTAAAAGTGCAACAATGTGCTTTTAATATAAATAAAATGTTTTTTAACAATTCCTATATTATATCATCACACAGAGATCAAGACAGTTCACTCTTTCACATATATATATATATTTGGCGCTTGCGCACAAGTGTGTGTGTGTTTGTGGATATGCATGCATTCTTTTCATTCTTTTTTTTTTTTTTTTTTTTTTTTTTGCAACTTGGTCTCACTGGAGTGAGATGCCCAGGCTGGAGTGCAGTGGCACGATCACGGCTCACGGCAGCCTCACCCTCGTGGGCTCAGGTGATCCTCCTGCATAACTGGGACCACAGGCCCATGCCACCATGCCTGGTTAATTTATTTTTATTTTTTGTAGAGACAAGGTTGAGCCACATTGCCCAGGCTGCTCTTGAACTCCTGGACTCAAGCGATCCTCCCACCTCAGCACTCCCAAAGTGCTGGGATTGCAGGTGGGAGCCACTGTGGCCATCTGCTTTCACTCTTAACCCCAATTTTGCCGGATGGGGTGAAGGCACAACCTACCCTGTGGGGTCCTTCAGAGATAAAGGTTTAAAAATACAGTCATCAGGGCTGGCTCAAGCCTGTAATCCCAGCACTTTGGGATGCCGAGGCAGGCGGATCACCTGAGGTCAGGAGTCTGAGACCAGCCTGATCAACATGGAGAAACCGCATCTCTACTAAAAATACAAAATTAGCCGGGCGTGATGGCACATGCCTGTAATCCCAGTTACTGGGGAGGCTGGGGCAGGAGAATCACGTGAACCCGGGAGGCAGAGGTTGCAGTGAGCCAAGATTGCGCCATTGCACTTCAGCCTGGGTAACAAGAGCAAAATCTTGTCTCAAAAAACAAAGTGTATATATATATACACACACACACACATATATATAGACAGAGAGAGAGAGAAAGAGGGAGAGAGAGAGAGTGTCATCATTCCAGCATCTGCCCCTGGCTTCTCTTCCCCAGATTCCACTAGAGGAGCGTGTACTGGGGACTCTTCTCTATCCCCATTCATGTTGAGTGAATGTGAGCACATGCATGCACACATATGCACACACATGCACACATATGCACACACACACCCACGAAGGCATGTAGGCCAGCCCTTTATGCCTTTATCTACC
>NC_045446.1:5545341-5557446 GCF_002776525.5 Piliocolobus tephrosceles | reverse complement strand
CAGCTCACTGCAAGCTCCGCCTCCCGGGTTCATGCCATTCTCCTGCCTCAGCCTCCAGAGTAGCTGGAACCACAGGTGCCCGCCACCACACCAGGCTGATTTGTTTTTTGTATTTTTAGTAGAGACAGAGTTTCACTGCATTAGCCAGGATGGTCTCAATCTCCTGACCTCGTGATCTGCCCACCTTGGCCTCCCAAAGTGCTGGGATTACAGGCGTGGGCCACGGCGCCCGGCCGAGTTTGAGATCTTATGCTTACTTGTTATGTGACCCAGAGTTCACCTCGAAGGGGAGGATCAGAGCCTCGAGAGGCCAAGGAAAGAGGTCAAGATAGTCAAGCGGACCATCTCAGAGCTGGCCGTGCTCGAGCTATGCAAATGTCTCTCGGGGACATGCGAGGATCTATCTATTACGATGACCAGGATCCCAACTGGGACCCGGAGGATGCAACTCAGCTTCAGCGTTTGCAGAGGTACCAAGACGCACTTCTGCAGGGGCTGCGAGTTGGTAGAAGGAAAGCAATTAATATGAAGAAGATTTCAAAAGGGCTTCAAGGAGCTGACAAGAGCCTAAGCCAGTTTTATGAGAGACTCTGTAAAGCATTCTGGCTTTACACCCCGTTTAACTCTGAGGCTGCTGAACATCAGCATATGGTGATTACTTCATTTGTAGGGCAAGCCCAGGGTGACATCAAGCGGAAGCTGCAGGCGTGAATGCCACCCAGTCTATAAAAGTGGCCACCAATGTGTATGTTAACTGTGACCAGGGAACAAAACGGGAAAGAGCAAAAGTAACAAGCATGGCGGCTAGGCACGCCAAGGACTAAGTCTCTGTCCCCAGACTGGCTCTATCTGGAAAAAGAAGGGGCCAGGGACCGGAGCCGGAAGAAGAGCAAAGGAAAAGGAAAGGAGAAAGTAAGAGTAAATGTGAGAAGCAAAAGAAGAACGTAAAAAGGAAATCAGGGAAAAACAGAAGAGACGGATGGCAGTGTACAGGGGCAGAGCCCATGCCGTCGCCCAGCCCCACCAGCCGGCCGCAAGAGAAGGAGAACTCAGGAAAGAAAAAGGAAAGTAAATTGAAGGCTTAAGAAAAAGGCCAATCTATTGGCAACAGCTCTTAGAGAAAGAGAGATTAGCAATGTGAGAGGACGTGGACGTGGATGTGGAAAAACGTCAAGTTAGGCAGGGATTCCAGAGCCAGACAAGGCTAGAAAGAGATTAATGTGTGAGTTGCAAAAAGAAAGCACACTGGAAGGATGAGTGTTCAGAAGGCAATGAGGGAAATGGCCAAGACCGCGAGACAAAGAGGCCATCGGCCAAGGGCTGCCGCACCTTGGAGGAACCAAATTCTGACCTGATCAGGCTGGCAGAAGCTGAAGGATGTGAGGAATAGGACAGACCTGGCACCTTCTCATTAGGCTCCCAGGAGCCCACGGTCACATTAGAACTTAAAGGCAGCAGGATTCGGCCGTATCTGGGTTCCAGTTTCTCACCGATGGCTAAGCCACTAGATGGAGTTACAAAAGGGGCAGAAAACGAACCCTCCTCTGGGAAACTGAACAGGAGAAGGAGCCCTGCCTTGTGAAAACCTGCTTGTAGACTTTACAGAACTGCCCCGTGCCGGAGGCTGTCGGTACATGCTAGCGCTTGTTTGCACCTTTTCAGGATAAGTTAAAGCTTTCCCCACCAGGACAGAAAAAGCACAAGAAGTGACTAAAGCACTGTTAAAAGACATTATCCCCAGGTTTAGACTGCCTCTAACTTTAGAGTCAGACAATGGGCCAGCATTTGTAGCTGAAATAGTGCAAGATTTAACAAGACTGTTAAAAATAATATAGAAGTTACACACAGCCTATCGGCCGCAAAGTTCAGGAGAAGGTGGAATGAATGAACCAGACACTTGAGCAGCTACTGAAGAAATAGTGCCAGAAAATGTATTTAAGATAGAATCAGGTTTCTGCCTATGGTCCTCCTCCAAGTCAGGTGCACCCCCACCAAACAAACTGAGTATTTGCCCTGTAAGATTTTGTTCGGTCGGCCACTCCCACATCATAGGTCAAATTAAAGGTGACCTCCAGGAACCAGGGGAATTAACCTTAAGAAACAAATGCAGGTTTTAGAAATAGCCATACAAAGTGTTCATAACTAGGTACATGAAAATGCCTATAAGCCTGACACCCCTTTAAATCTGGTGACTCTGTTTAGGTTAAAGAGTAGAATCTGATTTCTCTAGGACCCATAGAGGATGGGCCCTATACTGTAACCTTGTCCACTCCGACTGCTGTTAAACTTGTAGGTGTTCTGTCTTGGATCTACCACAGTCAGCTAACACTGGCAGCTCAGGACAAGTGAACCAGCCAGCAGGACCCAGACCGTCCAACCTGGCTGATCCTGAGACGAGACTGAACTGCTGCTGAGGACAACAGCCCTGCTCTGGTCACTCTGGAGGCTGACCAGTCTATGCACAGCTGAAGCTTGAGGACTTGTCAAGCAAGTAATGTAGCTAAAAATCTTAAGACTTAGTGGTTTTCCGGTGTGCTAACTGTATTCCTGTTGTTCTGTCGCTGTATTCAACCTTTCTCCCAGGTAAGGACCTCTTTTGTCCTTGCTGGAGATGACTATGCTGTACATTGTTTTGTTGTTACCCGCCTTAACCATGCTAGAAGAAACACCAAAGAAGGTGTCCCCACTGCACACATACCACTTGGTCAGGGAACAGTATAACTAGAACCCTATGGTACTACACTTATAATGAGTGTACGGGGACTCACTTAGGAACTTGTGTGTATAATCAGATCACCTATTCAATTAGTAACCCAGGAAATGGCCAGCCTTATATATGCTCTGACCCTGAGTCTTTACCTGGGACTTGGTTTGAGATTCATACCGAGTCAAAGGGAGGAAGTTTTTTTTTTTTTTTTTTGAGATGGAGTCTCACTCTGTCGCCTAGGCTGGAGTACTGTGGCTGGATCTCGGCTCACTGCAAGCTCCGCCTCCCGGGTTTACGCCATTCTCCTGCCTCAGCCTCCTGAGTAGCTGGGACTACAGGCGCCCGCCACCTCGCCTGGCTAGTTTTTTTGTATTTTTTAGTAGAGACGGGGTTTCACCGTGTTAGCCAGGATGGTCTCGATCTCCTGACCTCGTGATCCGCCCGTCTCGGCCTCCCAAAGTGCTGGGATTACAGGCTTGAGCCACCGCGCCCGGCCAGGGAGGAAGTTTTGTAAGTCAAACCCAAGCCTCTCTTCCTGGGGTGGGCGTGGGGTGCTGTAGCCATATACTTTGATATTTGTCAGTTAACATTCATGAACCCAACCTATCACAGTCTCTGGTGCTACAGGGTACTGTACAAACTGCCAGTACAAAACTGTATGTGCACCCCGTGTTTGCCCCTCCAAGGCCCTAGCAATAGCCTGCTGGAACTGCACAGCGCAGTTCACTGACCGGTCATCACTGCGGCTAAAACCAGTCTTGCTCATCGAAGTGCCAGCAAAACCGGATTGTAAGACAAGCATTTGTAATCCTGTAAATCTGACTATCTTAGAGCCAGATCTACCTATATAGACTGCAGGTTACTCCAAGGCATTACAAAGCTACGGTCAAAAAGCTAAAATAACTTTGTATATTCGAAAGAGGACTCAAACCAAGCAGTCAGCCCAGCAGCGATCCGAGTCTTTAAGTCATTCTTTGAGCACATAAACCAAAAGTTACCAGAGCCTCCTCCTTTAGTCAAAAACTTATTTGCTCAGCTGGCCAAAAACATTGCCTGCAGCCTGGGCATTTCCTCATGTTATGTTTGTAGAAGGACTAACAAGGGAGACCAAAGCCTTGGGAAGCAAAATAGTTAATGCCTCAAGATGACTTTATTCTGACTGCCTCTTTCCCCAAACAGACACCTACAAGTTCAAGTGTCTAGCTCTTAAAAACTTCTATTATTAGGAGATACTGTGTTGCTCGCTAGGGAAAACTTTTTACAGACCCAGTAAGAGAACTAACCTGCTCGCGACAGCAATATTATAATGAAATATTAAGGAAAACTTTTTGGCAGGGCAGAGATGACTACAAAGCACCTCATTCAAATCTGTTTCTCTTCTCTGAACCACACTTGGTATCAACTTGAAGCTCCAAATACTTGGTAAGCACCCCCAGTCTTTATTGTAGGCTACAGGCATATCGACAGTTGCCAGTTAAATGGACAGAGGCCTGTGTGCTTGGAACAATTAGACCATCTTTCTTCCTACTCCCACTACAACAGGGAAAAACTTCAAGGTATCCTGTCCATGATGAAGTTAGAAGAAGACGCAAAAGAGATACAGACACAAAGAAGTATAAAAATAAGAAATTGAAAAGACATAGATTAGCTCCCCGAAAAAATAATTCAATACTATAGGCCAGCTACCTGGGTACAAGATAGGTCATAGGGCTACCACACTCCTATGTACACGCTTAACCGCACCATCAGATTGCAGGCAGTACTTGAAATCATCACTAATGAAACAACAAATGCATTAGATTTACTGGCCCAGCAAACCACACAAATGAGAAATGCTACCTATCAGAACAGATTAGCTTTCGACTACCTCCTAGCCCAGGAAGGAGGAGGATGTGGAAAATTCAGTCTAATTGTTGACTGGAAATCGATGACAATGAAAAAGCAATTATAGAAATAACTGCAAGAATGAGAAAATTAGCCCATGGTCCAGTTCAAGCTTAAAAAAGGTGATTCCCAGATTCTCTTTTTGGAGACTGGTTTTCATTTTTTGGAGAGTTCAAGACTTTAATAGGAGTAGTGCTGGCCATACTAGGACGTTGCATAATACTCCGTTGTCTCTTACCTTTCCTTGTTAGAAGTATTCAATCAACTGTAGAGGCAATAGTAGCCAGGCAAACTACCACTCAGCTAGAATATCAATATCATAAATAAAGATAAATATCAATCTTTGCCTAAAGAAGAAAACTCCTCTCTTCAGGCAGAACTGAGTAGCAGTGATGCCTTTTATTAAACTTCTTTCATAAAAGGCATCAAAGGGGAGAAACTGAGGCAGAAATTTTAATAACAACAATAATAATAAATACTGCATTTATTCACTCCAAGAAAAGTAAAAGCTAAGGCCCAGAATATGGCAAGGCAAAGGCTAAAAAGAAAAGAACAAGTTTTCCTCTTGCCTAGCAGCTCGCTTCAATGACAGAAGATAATGCTGTGCAAATAGCCAAGGCCAAAGGAATGGGCTCCAGACACTCACCTCCCTTCCAGAGCAAAGTTGAAAGATAAAAGAGAAAGACAAGTTCTTTTCTTGTTACTCTTTTCCCAGGCTTCTTAAGCATGATTAGCATGATTATGTTTTACAAATATCTGTGTTTAGCCAGTTCTTGTTTTTCTTTTAATGCAGGTACAAGGCCACTGGATAGGTCACAAACTATGTGATGCTATAGATTACGTGACCTGTTACTGTATGATGAACTGCTTTTATTTTGCTTCTGTAAGGTTGCTTCTAAAAACCCTGCTCTGTCTTTGTTCAGGGCTCAGCTTTCGGATGTGAGTCCTCTGAGCCGGTACGTACCTAAAATAAACAAATCCTCCTGTCCTCCGTATTGGTCTCTCCGTTCCTCAGTTTACCGCAACAATTATACATTGATTGAAGCTACCCCATGACTGAAGGATGTAAAATCATCTTGAAACCTGAAATACCTAAAAATATCTTGGGTGCCATCAGAGAAACCCTCTAGTGGGGATGGCAGTGCCAAGAAGAGTTTCCTAACAACATGGAAATAGTTTATACAGGATGGTGCCTCCCGGGGAAGATAACCTACTCATCAGCAGGGTTCAGTTCAGCCCGTCCCTGCACAGCGGCAGTTCCCCCCACATCCACTCATTTCGTGGTCCCAAGTGGTGGCCACGTTAAGCCAGTACACACGAGTTCTTCTGATGGGCATCAATGTGTCCTACTTGAAGGAACCCACACATTTCCACAGGGCTGCACCCCACGTGACCACCCCTTCAATAAGCCAGGTCTCCACCACCCTCCTGCCTGACCCTGTGGCCACTGCCCAGGAGCCAGTAAAAACCCAAACACAGCGGCTCCCACCACTGTTCAATTATTATTTTATTGTATTTCATTTTATTTTTGAGATGGAGTCTTGCTCTGTCACCCAGCCTGGGGTGGAGTGACGAAATCTCAGCTCACTGCAACCTCTGCCTCCTGGGTTCACGCCATTCTCCTGCCTCAGCCTCCTGAGTAGCTGGGATTACAGGCGCCTGCCACCAAGCCTGCTTAATTTTTGTATTTTTTAGTAGAGATGGGGTTTTGCAGCGTTGCCCAGGCTGCTGTCAAACTCCTGACCTCCAGTGATCTACCCACTTTGGCCTCCCAAAGTGCTGGAATTACAGGTGTGAGCCACTGTGCCTGGCCCACCTTTCAATTCTTCCACCACTGCCAGGAAAACACTGTACAGTTCAGCCCACCAGGCTGATTTGTTTCCACCTTCTTTGATCAGGGTGGCATCCCTCCAGACCAGATGTTTCCTATTCACCACTAACCAGGCAGCTCTTTCTTGGCCAGCTGACAGCTGTGTGGGGGGCACTCCCCAGGCGATGATAAAATCCAGCAGCTCAAATGAGAATTTATGAACACAAAGAAGCAAACAATGGACACTGGGGCCTACTTGAGGGTGGAGGGTAGGAGGAGGGAGAGGAGCAGAAAAGATAACTATCGGGTTGATGCAGTTTGGCTGTGTCCCCACCCAAATCTCATCTTGAATTGTAGTTCCCATAATCCCCACATGTTGTGGGAGGGACCCAGTGAGAGGTAATTGAATCATGGGGCAGGCTACCCCCATGCAGCTGTTCTCATGAGAGTGAGTGAGTTCTCACAAGACCTGATGGTTTTATAAAAGGCTTTTCCCCCTTTTGCTTAGCACTTCTCCTATCTGCTGCCATGTGAAGAAGGACATGCTTGCTTCCCCTTCCGCCATGATTATAAGTTCCCTGAGGCTTCCCCAGCCATGCTGAACTGTGAGTCAATTAAACCTCTTTTTAAAATAAACTACCCAGTCTCCTGGGGCGCCATGGCTCAAGCCTGTAATCACAGCACTTTGGGAGGCTAAGGCAGGTGGATCACTTGAGGTCAGGAGTTCAAGACCAACCTGGCCAACATGGTGAAATCCCATCTCTACTAAAAATACAAAAAGTAGCCAGGTGTGGTGGCACATGCTCATAATCCCAGCTACTCGGGAGGCTGAGGCATGAGACTTACTTGAAACCAGGAGGCAGAGGTTGCAGTGAGCTGAGATCATGTCATTGCACTCCAGCCTGGGTGACAGAGTGAGACTTTGTCTCAAAGTAAATAAATAAATAAATAAATAACCCAGTCTCGGGTATGTCTTTGTTAACAGCATGAGATACATGGGTACTGGGCTTAATACTTGGGTGATAAAATAATCTGTACAAAAGGCCGGATGTGGTGGCTCAAGCCTGTAATCCCAGCACTTTGAGAGGCTGAGGTGGGACGATCACCTGAGGTCAGGAGTTCGAGACCAGTCTGGCCAACATGGCAACACCCCATCTCTACTAAAAATACAAAAATTAGCTGGGCGTTGTGATAGGCGCCTGTAATTCCAACTACTTGGGAGGCTGAGGCAGGAGAATCACTTGAATCCAGGAGGCAGAGATTGCAGCAAACCAAGATCATGCCACTGAACTCTAGCCTGGGGGTTAGAACTTTGTCTCAAAAAAATAAAAACAATCTGCACAACAAACCCCTGCAACATGAGTTTATCTATGTAACAAACCTTCACATGTATCCCTGAACCTAAAATAAAAGTTTAAAAAAAAAAAAATCCAGCAGCTCCTCACACAGTTCCAGAGTCAGTCGTAGGGGATTCTCCCTGCTTGTGAGTCTCCTCCTTGCCTTCCCCAGGTGGCACCATCCTATATAAACCATTTTCATGTTGTTATGGAACTTTTCTTGGCACTGTCATCTCCATTAGAGAGTTTCTGCGATGTCACCCAAGGTGTTGTAGGTATTTCAGGTTTCAAGATTATTTCATGTCCTTCAGTCATGAGGTAGCTTCAATTAATGTATAACAGCAAGTTAGTAAATGCCCCTCCAATGGAAGTCCTCTAGTCCAAAGTCCCAGGTGGACTGGGTGTGATGGCTCATGCCTGTAATCCCAGCACTTTGGGAGGACATAGTGAGAGGATCACTTGAGTCTAGAAGTTTGAGACCAGCCTGGGCAATATGATGAAACCCTATTTCTACTAAAAATACAAAAATTAGCTGGGTGTGATAGTGTGTGCCTGTAGTCGCAGCTACTCAGGAGGCTGAGGTGGGAGGATCACTTGAGCCCAGGAGGTCAAGGCTGCAGTGAGCTGAGATCACACCACTGCACTCCAGCTTGGATGACAGAGTGAGACCCTGACTGAAAAAAAAAAAAAAAGTCCCAGGTGTCACTGGTGGGAAGTGCTCTCAGGATGTGGCCCCAATCCCCAGGCTATGCCCCACCTGGAGATATTACACAGAGAATTTGTCACCAGCAGCACTCCAGCTTCTCTTCCACACTGTGTGGCTTGAGCAATCTCACTTGTGCCTGTTTAGCATGTCCAAGTAAAATTGCTTGAAGGGCGGATTTATGTGTCTTCTGTTTTACAATGCTAGGTAGGTGCTATGGTTTACATGTGTCCTCCAAAGCTTATGTGTTGTAAACACAATCCCCAATGCAATAGTGTTGGGAGGTGAGACCTAATAAGAGGTTATTACATCATGAGAGTTCTGCCCTCAGGCATGGATTAATATCATTATCCTGGGAGTGGTTTGTTATCAAAACAAGTCCTCTCTCTCTCTCTCTGTCTGCCTTTCTCCTGTTTGCTATCCAGCATGGGATGACTCAGCAAGAAGGCCCTTACCAGACGCCAGCACCTTGATCTTGGACTTCTCAGCCTCCAGAACCATAAGCCAAATAAATTTCTATTTATTATATGTTACCCATCTGTGGTGTTCTCTTACAGCAGCATAAAATGGACTAAGAAAGTAAGGGAAACATTCACCAGTCAGAGCCAGTGTCTAACCCCGTAATATAATCAGGTAAAACAGAAGCAGCCACTTCACATAAAGCCTGCTTAAACACACTGTTCTTCCTACAAACTTTTACCTGAATTCCATCAACCCTTACTTTCCTAACTGCAGTTTCCTTTAGGACTTTAATAACAGGTTTTCATTTTACAATACTAGGTAGGTGAAGTGTTCCCAGCCAGACATAATATCCATTCCCATGAAACATTCAGATAAGGCTGGGTGCAGTGGCTCACTCCTATAAATCCCAGCACTTTGGGAGGCTGAGGTGGGTGGAACACCTGAGGTCAGGAGTTCAAGACCAGCCTGACCAACATGGTGAAACTCCGCCTCTACTGAAAACACAAAATTAGCCAGGCATGGTGGCACATGCCTATCATCTCAGCTACCTGGGAGGCCAAGGCAGGAGAATTGCTTGAACTCAGGAGGTGGAGATTGCAGTGAGCCGAGATTGCACCACTGCACTTTAGCCTGGGCAACAAGAGCAAAGCTCCATCTCAAAAAAAAAAAAAAAAAAAAAAAAAAAAATTAGATAAAGGAGACACAACTTCTTTACATAAAGGTTGTGTAAACATTCTGACTTTCAACCGCAGCAGCACTTACATTTTTGTATTGTCTCAGCCTAATTGCAGCTCGAGTCAGGGACTCACCAACGGCTTTGGTACCATGGTGCATGGGGTTCCTCTATCAAGGTGTCTTGGAAACTTCTCTTCACCCCCTGACTATTTTACCCTCTCTTGTACAAAAGGCTTTGGGTTCCCAGTAGGGGGTTGACCCAAGGGACCCTGGTTCTTTCATTAGTTTTTATCTTTATTAATCTGCCTATCATACCGGGAAATTTCAGATCATATTTCTCATTGTAATCTTTGCCCTCTGACTTAAAATTTCTCCAAACTGAGATAAATACTGCAAACAAGTTTGGAGGCCTTTCATGTTGAGACAGCAGCGAAGGCTGTCTTTGGCCCACCCAACCTTCCATAGTGTTCTATTAAGACCTTTGTTGTAACCCACCAATGTTCACGTCATTCATCTCATTTCCTAATAATCATCTAAAGATGTCCACCCTGTCTCCTCTTTTCCTCTAGTTTATATACCCTTATATATGTTTCCTTTATTCATTTGATTATTTATTTATTTATTTATTTATTTTTTAGATGGAGTCTCACTCTGTTGCCCAGGAGGGAGCGCAGTGGTGAAATCTCGGCTCACTGCAACCTCCACCTCCAGTTCGATCAATTCTCCTGCTTCAGCCTCCTGAGTAGCTGGGATTACAGGCACCTGCCACGTCCAGCTAATTTTTTATGTGTTTTTATTAGAGAAGGGATTTCACCACGTTGGGCAGGCTGGTCTCGAATTCTTGACTTCATGTGATCTGTCCACCTCAGCCTCCCAAAGTGCTGGGATTACAGGCATGAGCCACTGCACGTGATTTTTTTTTTTTTTTTTTTTTTTTTGAGACAGGGTCTCACCCTGTTACCCAAGCTGGAGTGCAGTGGTGGTGCAATCATGGCTCACTGCACAGCCTTGGCCTCCCAGGCTTAAGCAATTATGTTGCCTCAGCCTCCTGAGTAGCTGAGACCACAGGTGTACTCCTGCCACCACGCCTGGCTAATTTTTTTTTAAAATTTATATATCTTTTTTTATACAGATGGGGTCTTCCTATGTTGCCCAGGCCAGTCTTGAACTCCCGGGCTCACGCCATCCTCCTGCCTCAGCCTTCTAAAGTGCTGGAATTAGAGGCTTGAGCCATGGCACCCGGCTACTTTATTTCTTAATAAACTTTGTCCCTTAGAGTCTTTTGACTCTACTCCCCCCTGCCTTTCCCCATTTTCTTATTAATTAATTTGTTTTTATTAGTACTTGTAACACCCATGAGGTGAAGCTGAGAGCAAATTCAATAAGGTTTCTTGGACTGTTGCTGGATTTACAGCACTGAGGTCACATGAGGTGCCCATGCAGAAAGGGTCCCCTTATGGCCAGGCGTGGTGGCTCATGCCTGTAATCCCAGCTTTTGGGGAGGCCGAGGCGGGTGGATCACGAGGTCAAGAGATTGAGACCATCCTGGCCAACATGGTGAAACCCTGTCTCTACTACAAATACAAAAATTAGCTTGGTGTGGTGGCACACGCCTGTAGTCCCAGCTACTTGGGAGGCTGAGGCAGGAGAATCGCTAGAACCCAGGAGGCAGAGGTTGCAGTGAGCTGAGATCACACCACTCCACTCTAGCCTGGGTGACAGAGAGAGACTCTGTCTCAACAACAAAACTATGTAGAAAACACAAAAACCCAAAAAAACAGCATTTTCCATGACCTGGGTAATGGGCTTATATGGTAGAAACACATTCTGTTCATCACAAAGCCAGCATCAAATGGCTTGTGTTCAAATCTGATCAGTTGCTCTGTCTGAGACATTCTACTTGGCACTTAAAGGGCGAAAGGAACAGCATTCTACTTGAGCCCAGGAGTTGGAGGTTAATGGTGAGCTATGATTGTGCCACTGCACTCCAGCCTGGGGGACAGAGCAAGACCCCATCTCTAAAATAAAATAAATAAAAATAAAGTGCAGCCAGGGGTGAGACTCACCAGAACCTCTGTGCCGTTCAGTTTCTTCACGTGTAAGATGTGAAAAGTCCCAGAGCCTCTGTCACAAGGCCCTTCCTAGGAAGGGGGTTGGGGAATTGCCCAGGCTGTGCCTGGTCCAGCGCTCCGCACAAAGAAATGCTCAACAAACATCACCGTGAGCTCCTTCGGTGGTCAGGGACCTTCCTACTCCACTGGACCCGGAAGCACTGGGCACCACACTCTCTGTTCCTTTTTTAGTTTTAGTTTTTCTTTCTTTTTTCTTTTTCTTTTCTTCCTTTTTTTTTCTTTTTTTGAGACAGAGTCTCGCTCTGTCACCCAGGCTGGAGTGCAGTGGTGCAGTCTTGGTTCACTGCAACCTCCATCCCTCGGGCTCAAAGGATCCTCCCTCCTCAGCCTCCTGAGTAGTTGCAACTATAGGTGTGCACCACCACACCTGGCCAGTTAAAAACAGTGTTCAAGCC
>NC_045446.1:5501213-5545241 GCF_002776525.5 Piliocolobus tephrosceles | reverse complement strand
CTCCCTCCCTCCCTTCTCTCTCTTTCCCCCCCCCTCCCTCCCCTCCCCTCTCCTCTCATTTCCTTTCTTCTTTTTGAGACAGAGTCTTGCTCTGTCACCCAGGCTGGAGTGCAGTGGCGTGATCTTGGCTCACTGCAACCTCTGCCTCCTGGGTTCATGAGATTCTCCTGCCTCAGCCTCCCAAGTAGCTGGGACCACAGACGCGTGCTACCACGCCTGGCTGATTTTTGTATTTTTAGTACAGACAGGGTTTCACCATGCTGGCCAAGCTAGTCTCGAACTCCAACCTCAGGTGATCTGCCTGCCTCAGCCTCCCAAAGTGCTGAGATTACAGACATGAGCCACCGTGCCTGGCCTCAAACCGTGCCTTTCTTATAGAAAGTCACAAAGAAACAAGAAGCCCCTGCAGTAATAACTATTCACTGCAACCAAGGTCAGCCACCTCCAAAACTGTAGCCTGTAGCCCTTGCCAGTGACACTGAGGTCAAGCACTCTCTCACAGTACAAAATAATCCTGGGTATCTCAAAAGCCAGAGATCTGGTAGCTCAATGCAGAAGACAACAGTGCTTTAGACCTGAGGGTCTTGGGAGCTCATGACTCTTGGGGCTCCACAAGGAAAACAGAAGACCCCAAATAGGGCATGTGCATGGCACCTTTTTCTATGTTCTTCAAGGGGTCTCAGGGCTGCTAGAAGTCTCCTCTAGATTTCTTCATGTGAGCAAATTTGGGGAAATTTTAAGTTTTCTAAAAGGTAATTCTACATTTTTCTCAGCAAAAATCATGTCAAAATGCAGAGGCTCAAGCCTGTAATCCCAGCACTTTGGGAGGCTGAGGAGGGTGGATCACATGAGGTCGGGAGTTCAAGACCATCCTGGCCAACATGGTGAAATCCTGTCTCTACTAAAAATACAAAAAAATTAGCCTGGCATGGTGGCACGCACCTACAGTCCCAGCTACTCGGGAGGCTGAGGCAGGAGAATCGCTTGAACCCGGGAGGTGGAGGTTGCAGTGAGCTAAGATTGCGCCATTACACTCCAGCCTGAAAAGACAGAGCAAGACCCCATTTCAAACAACAACAACAACAACAACAACAACAAAAACGAAAAAAAAAGGAAGCAAATGGTTGTAGTTCAGGGCTTTCCCCTTAGAATTTTTTTTTTTTAGATAGAGTTTTGCTCTTGTTGCCCAGGCTGGAGTGCAATGGCGTGATCTCGGCTCACCGCCTCTGCCTCCTGGGTTCAAGTGATTCTCCTGCTTCAGCCTCCTGAGTAGCTGGGATTACAGGTGTGCGTTACCACGTCTGGCTAATTTTGTGTTTTTAGTAGAGATGGGGTTTCTTCATGTTGGTCAGGCTGGTCTTGAACTGACCTCAGGTAATCCGCCCACTTTGGCCTTCCAAAGTGCTGGGATTACAGGCGTGAGTCACAGCGCCCGGCCGGCCTGCTCTGTCTCCATTAAACACTCACTTCCTACTCCTCCCTCCTCCAGCCCCTGGCACCCACCATCCTACTACTTTCTGTTGCTAGGAATTTGACTACTCTAGGAACCTCATATAAGCGGAAACATACAAATGCTTGTCTTTTTGTGTCTGGCTTCCCTCACTGAGCACCCTGTCTTCAAGGTTCATCCGTGTTGTGACACGTGTCAGAATTTCCTTCCTTTTTATGGCTGAATGATATTCCATTTTTGGGATGATAACCACATTTTGTTGATCCTTCCATCCATGGACAGACCCCTGGGTGGTTTCCACCGTTTGGCCATGTGAACAGTGCTGCTGTGAACATGGGTGTACAAATGTCTCTTCAAGACCTTGCTGTTGGCTAAGTGTGGTGGTTCATGCCTGTAATCCCAGCATTTTGGGAGGCTGAGGCGGTGGTTCACCTGAGGTCAGGAGTTCAAGACCAGTCTGGCCAACATGGTGAAAACCCGTCTCTACTAAAAACACAAAAAATTAGCTGGGCGTGGTGATGCGTGCCTGCAATCCCAGCTACTCAGGAGGCTGAGGCACGAGAATCACTTGAACCCAGGAGGCGGAGGTTTTAGTGGGTCGAGATCACACCACTGCACTCCAGCCTGGGCAACAAGAGTGAAATTCCATCTCAAAAAAAAAAAAAAAAAAAAAAAGATCCCGCTGTCAGTTCCTTTGGGTATAGCCCCAGAAGTGGAATTGCTAGATCACATCATAATTTGAGTTTAATTTGAGGAAACCTGTCCAGTTTTTAAAAGGAGTTAACTTTCACCAGTTTGATATTGATAATATTTTACGTATGTATGCATGTATGTATATATGTATGTATGTATTTATTTTTGAGATGCAGTCTCACTCTGTCGCCCAGGCTGGAGTACAGTGGTGCAAACTCTGCTCACTGCAGCCTCTGCCTCTGGGGTTCAAGCGATTCTCCTGCCTCAGCCTCCCCAGTAGCTGGGATTTCAGGTGCGTGCCACCATACCTGGCTAATTTTTGTATTTGTAGTAGAGACAGGGTCTCACCATGTTGGCCAGGCTGGTCTCGAACTCCTGACTTCAAGTGATCTGCCCGCCTCAGCCTCCCAAATTGCTGGGATTACAGACGTGAGCCACCATGCCCGACCAATACTGGTAATATTTTATAGGCATGTCACCAAACAGTTCCCCAGATGGCCGTGGCTGTAGGTAATACAAATAGTAAACACTGACTGAGCCCTTGCTGTGGGTGGCTTGCTAACTGCTGGCTTCCTCACAGCGATGCAGCAGGGTTGGTGCTAGTATGACTCCCGTTTGACAGATGAGACAGGGGCTGGGTAATTTGCTCAAGATCACACTCAGCTCTCTAGCTGCAGAACCCACACATACGCCCCACCCCACCACCAAGCAGAACTGCCTGGCCGCAGCAGGCATCTCCAGAACCTGTTCTTTATTTCAAGCATAGTAAGAAACGGAGATGTGTTTATGTCAAAGAACATGGAATAGGCCAGTGATTCCTGTCTTAAACATCCTATATCCTGCACATAGAACAGCGACCACAGGAGACGCTGCTGGACTGGCGGGGAGTGAACCCAGAGAGGGGGTGGGTACGGGGAAAGGATGTGAGGCCCCATGATTCCAGAGTCATCACTTTCAGATGGAGCTAGCACGAGCTACCACATTTAGAAATTTATTACTTCCAGATGTGGCTGCATTACAGCTACAAGCACACCACAGCCCCAGGTCCCTCCCACCACCCCCAGCTCCGCTGCAACCAATGTACAGGCCTGGAGGCCTGACGCTCTGGGTTCTCACCCCTCCAAGTTCAGGCTGCCGGGGCGGGCGGAGCCGGGAGCTCTCAGCCTGCTGGGCTGGTAGGCCTGGCGCCCCCTGCTGCACGTGGAGGACACGACGGGGGAAGCTGAGGGTTCTTATCTCCACATCTCAGTGACTCCCAGTGGGACTCCTGGGGAAAATACTTAGCATGTTTGGATGACAGGTTTGTATCTGTCACTTGAAGCCCTAACTCTTCTTTTGGAGGATGGCCCCATCTCTGTGAATGAACCAAACCACGGACCTGGCGTCATCTGAGAGCCCCCCATCCCCACGCCCAGGCCCTTCCCTTTGCTGGTTCCTTCGCCACTCTGGCTCCAGGACCCTGTCCCTTCTCACCTGGGTAGCTCCCAGCAGGCCCTGCTGCCCGCCTCAGCCATCCCTATAGATCCCAGCAGCCCAAGCCCTCTGGGACTGCCCACTCCTTCCAAGACTGAGTTCAGCAGAGCCTGGGCCTCTGCTCTATTCCTGCTGTTGTCAGTTCCCAGAAGGTGCTGTGCCCACTCCCCGGCTGTCCCTCCTCCCGTCCTGTCCTGCCCAGCCCTCCTGGGTCCCTGCTGCACTGTGCCCCGGCCCCCCACCCCCCCGCCCACTGCACTCTGATCCCTGCCCATGCTCGACTGTATGAGGCTGAAGGACCAGGATCAGGGACCCACGGCCACCTGCTCTGAACCCCAGCCTTACAAAAGCCCTGCTGGAGACAGGTCCATTCCGATTACTCAGATGGAATTTGCTGTTCTCGTCCATCTGGTGGAATCTAGGCTGCGCCTCTCTTGAAGTCAGTTCCAAGTCCCAGCTGTGTCCCCGCCCCGCTCCCTTGGGCCCTGGGGTGGAGGGCTGCCAAGAACACTATTTGTCCAGCCCTGGGAGGGCCATGCTTGTTGTTCTCCCCGAGTTCCTGTTTTCTCTGGCTCGGGGGGCTGCTGCTTACAGACACGCTGCTCCAGTTAAACTGTCTACAGCAGGCATGCATGGCTCCAAACCAGAACGCAGAAACTTGGTCTCCCTGGAAAGCAGGAGTTTATTTTTACCCTTTTGTAAGCATTAACTGGGTAATCATGACAAACACGGAGCGATCTCAATGCTGTTGATCCGGAGGACAGTCTGCGGGGTCACAACGACTGCAAGGAAAGATGTCACAGGCTTGACCACAGACTCTTGACTGTTGTCATCAGTCACTGCAGGGGCTCTGCACACAGCCCTCCCCAGCCAGCGCGGCCCTGGCAACGTCCCCTGCTGCACACGGCCGTGTTTATCGCCAGGTGTGCACTGACTGCCTCGCTAGCTTGTGCGTTCACTCTGTCGGCAGGTGCAGAGGCTGGACGCCTCACCTCTCCTCCCACACTGTCTATGCTGTGACCTGTGGAGTGCGTGGAAGGACGGCCCCACCTGAGTGACCCTGAGGCTACCTGGAAGTGTCAGAAGGTACACGAGAGGCTCCCCCACCCAGCTGACTCTAAGGTGACAGCCAATACCAGTATTCTGGGTATATTTAACTATGCCCACTGTTGGTGGTTTAGGCCGGCAACTGCAGTTGTAACAAGAGCTGTGAGGGACAGACTTCTGCAGCCGCTCATCTGTGTGGCCCATGCCCTGTGGGTGCCACCCCTCAGGATGCCCACTGTGGGGCTGTCCTCAGTGCAGGCTGCTGGGACAGCCCTAGGCCTGCTGGCAGATTCACTGCTGCCTTGGGGGCAGGGCTAGGCGTCATGGGTTCACGTGTGGAGGGTGGAGGAGTAGGGAAGTGAGGCTGGGTCCTTTGGGTGCTCCCTCTAGGATGAGGGTGGCAAGTGGGCAGTGGCAGCTGGATAGAGACCTGCCTGGGCTTCGTCTCCTGAGACTCACGTGCCCCACACCCTCCGTCTGCATGAGCCTGGGCACCCAGCACCGTGCGGCAGGGCCCGGCGATACCTTCTCCAACTTACTTCTTTTCTTCTTGAAGTTTTTCCTTTTCCTAAATCTCATAATGATTCTTGGCCATGATTCTGTCTTTTCAATGACTGTGGCTTCTACTCGAACAAGATCCTTTCTAGAAGGAAGAAAAATCGATAATAATGCACCTTTTGGATTCTTTTTCAAATGCCTTAGGTGAGAATTTCTAAAATGAAGTTACACTTTCTCTTTTGTTGATTATAAAAGTCATATGCCCTCAATGGAAACATTTCGAAAACCATGAAAAAGGACCACAAAGAACAGTTCCGGGGAGTCTGAACAAATCTTAAGAGGACCACACTACCATGAAATAGCAAGAGACCAATCGTTTGGCCTGGATGTTCTCATGGGCCTTAAATGTCCACTGTTATTAAGTATAAATGCTGTGTTTGGTGTCAACAGAGAAGATGAACGCAACCCCCCACGTGGCCTAATTGCAGTGTGACCACTGTCTGCACGTCCAGCCCTGGAGCCCCAGACAAAGCCCAGCACCTCACAGCCATTACCCGAGGAGTGGCTTGCCAAGCAGCGTGAAGTTGTCTGCCCCAACCAGCAGGACCTGAAAAAATTCAACAGCTGTGTTTCATCAGTGGCTCATTACAGTGAGTAAGAGAACAGTCGCTAGTAACAGGCAGTGACGTGAACGCCACACAAAATGAGAAAGCCTGAAAACGTTGTGATATGAATTTCATCTGCTGTCTGATGATCTCTTTAATATTCCACAGCCAGGTTGTGAGCCGACAAATGGCAGCACTGCACAGCCATGGGGCTGCCTGAGGGACACGCTCCAACCCTCAGAGGCAGGAGACGCACCATTTGATGATTACATACCATAGATAAGCATCCAGATAGCTGCTGTAACCCTCATATTAACGGTGACTTCAAAAGCCCTTTCTATCGAAGCATAACACAGAGAGAAAAAGCACACATCATACCATCGTGCCTCTTGGTACAGTTCACAGTTCTGCTAATCTTGCAGTGATTTAGGCTCAACTGTATTCTTCCAACGACTGCAAAATTCTCAAGAGCCAGGCAGCCATTCTCAATGCACAGGGAAACCATGACACCAAGCGTGGCTGCAGATGACGACGTCTTTGCCTTCCAAATGCAATAGTCGGCTTTGTTTTTTGTTTCGACACAGAGTCTCGCTCTGCTGCCCAGGCTGGAGTGCACTGGCGTGATCTTGGCTCACGGCAACCTCCGCCTCCCAGGTTCAAGCGATTCTCCTGCCTCAGCCCACTGAGTAGCTGGGACTACAGGTGCCCGTCACCAAGCCTGGCTAATTTTTTTGGTATTTTTATTAGGGACAGGGTTTCACCATGTTGGCCAGGCTGGTCTCAAACTGACCTCAGGTGATCCACCCGCCTCGGCTTCCCAAAGTGCTGGATTTACAGGCGTGAGCCACTGAGCCCGGCCTACCGTGTTTTCGTTAGATGTTGGAGATCATCTTAAACTTTACTGATAAGAAAAAATCCAATCATACTAAACTTAAATGTCTGGAGACTAAGTATATCACACAACAAACTCAGCAGACATGCATATTAGATAGAGACAAATAATAAAATAAGTATTTTTAGAGTTTGTTTCAGCATGACATGCTCACTCCCACTGGGTTTCCTGTTACAAAAAGCAATCTGCTTAGGAGGGACTTTCTAGAATTTTCTGTTAATTTGAAATGTTTCAAATATGCAAAGGTCAGGCCGGGGGTGGTGGCTCACACCTGTAATCCCAGCACTTTGGGAGGCCGAGGCAGGTGGATCACAAGGTCAGGAGATGGAGATCATCCTGGCTAACATGGTGAAACCCCGTCTCTACTAAAAGAAATACAAAAAAAATTAGCCTGGCATGGTGGCGGGCACCTGTAGTCCCAGCTACTCGGGAGGCTGAGGCAGGAGAATGGTGTGAACCCGGGAGGCAGAGCTTGCAGTGAGCCGAGATTGCATCACTGCACTCCAGCCTGGGAGACAGAGTGAGACTCTGTTTCAAATAAATAAATAAATAAATAAAAAGCAAAGGTCTGCTTCCAGAGGAGTTTAAATTCATAAAGAAAATCATGTTATCTTATATTAATAAGTAAGCATCCCAGAAAAATTACCTGTTGCAGAGGTAATTATAATTTTATAAAAAGAGTGGGCAGGCTGGGCATGGTGGCTCATGCCTGTAATCTCAGCATTTTGGGAGGCTGAGGCGGGCGGATCACCTGAGGTCAGGAGTTCAAGACCAGCCTGACCAACATGGAAAAACCCCATCTCTACTAAAAATACAAAATTAGCCGGGCGTGGTGGCGCATGCCTGTAATCCCAGCTACTAGGGAGGCTGAGGCAGGAGAATTGCTTGAACTCGGGAGGCACAGGTTGCGGTGAGCTGAGACCACGCCATTGCACTCTAGCCTGGACAGTAAGAAAGAAACTCTTTCTCAAAATAAAGAAAAGAAAAGAAAAAAAAAAGAAAGAAAAAGAAAAGAGCAGGCAAAAACCAAACAGACGCTCCCAGCAAACAGAATTATAGCTGAAGGCTAGAAATGTCTAGCTAAATAAACAGACCAGCCAGGTATGATGGCTCACACCTATAATCCCAGCACTTTGGGAGGCTGAGGCGGGCGGATCACCTGAGGTCAGGAGTTCGAGACCAGCCTGACCAATATGGTGAAACCCCATTTCTACTAAAAATATAAAAATTAGCAAGGTGTGGTGGTGTACGCCTGTAATACTGGGTATTCGGGAGGCCAAGGCAGGAGAATTGCTTGAACCCAGAAAGCGGAGGTTGCAGTGAGCCAAGATCGTGCCATAGCACTCCAGCCTGGGTGACACAGTGAGATTCAGTCTGAAAAATAATAATAAACAGACCATGCAGTTTTTTTGAGACAGGGTCTCACTGTGTTGTCCAGGCTGGAGTGCAGTGGCCAATCATGGTTCACTGCAGCCTCAACTTCCCAGGCTCAAGTGATCCTCCTACTTCAGCCCCACAAATAGGTGGGACTACATGTGTGTGCCACCATGCCCAGCTAATTGTTTGGAATTTTAGTAGAGACGAGGTCTCTGAGGTGTCGCTATGTTGCCCAGGCTGGTCTTGAACTCCTGAGTTCAAGCCATCCTCCACCTTGGCCTCCCAATGTGGTGGGTCACCAGTGTGAGCCACCATGCCTGGCCTAGACCATGCACTTTTGAATGGTCAGTGAGGTAAATTAGTACCCAGGGAAATGCCTGTCAACCAGTCTTTACTATTTAAAAACAGCAGCAGCTGTCAAAGCTAATGGCAGAGTAGTGTCTTAGCGGAAACTTAACAGTTTTTCCTCATTGACAGGGGCTAGAAAGTGCACTACATCCTTAGCCAGCATTTTTATTATCTCTGCAATCAAGCATTTTTCCCTGGGAATACATTAAGAAGACTGGAACACAATAAAGACATGTATCTGTCCTCAGCACTGTTTAATGTGCTGTCTCCCTTCCTCCAGGGAGCAGACCTGCCGGGCCAGGTGCCGCCCTCAGAGCAGCAGAGGCCTGCCCTGCCCTTGGACCCCAGCCCCGCCGTGGGTGCCCCCCACAGTCCCTTCTGGGCCTCAGTTTTGTTGTCCTCCACCTAAGACGGGGTCGGGGTGGGGGGGGTCCCTCCTCCGTGTGAGCTGGGGCGTGGGGATTGCACACTTGGTGGCTGAGCCCCTGAATATCCAGAGAAGCTCGGCGGCCTCACCTTCTCCAGTCGAATTCTCTCTCCACACGCAAGGTCTAGCTCATTTCCAACTAAGATCAGGTCCTCAGAGGTCACCTTCCATTGGCGGCTGGCAAAGTGCACCACGGCGAAGAGCCGGCCATACTGCCCCGTGGCAATCAGCTTGTTCACCCTCCTCACGACCTCTGCAGGGGAAGGCGGGGGCGGCCAGTCACCCTCACCTGCTCCCCCACGCACTGCAGTGTGATGTGCAGCTCCTGGCGGCAGGGCCCTAGGGTGGACGTGACAGGCAGCACCCCTCATGAGCACCTCACTGCTGGCGGCCCAGCCCCTGCCCCACCCCCTGCAGGCACAAGTGCAGGCACAGGGCCAATCTGCTGCTTCAGGAGCATGGGCACCGTGGCATATGGGGGCTTGCACAGATGGAAGCTCCCCAAGACTGTGGAGAACGCCCAGACCGCCTCCTGTGACTCCCTCGCCTAAGCACTCGGCATGCGTGGCTAGGTTTCTACAGCTCTAGGGTGGGCGAAACCCTCCACTTGGTTCATTCTCATGAGAATGAGGAGCCAGCAGACCCGGAGTGTGCAAACCCTGAGAAGCCAAAGGAGAGGCCTTTGCAATGAGGAACCCCCCGCGCATCCCATCCCCATATCCCACCCCCAGGGCAGGACGTGTTCCCTCCGCCTGCCTGCGCCCACAGGGGCTCTGCACTCAGTTCCTGTTACTGCTGCTCGGACTCAGGTCACAGTCCTCTCTCCTGCACTGTTTACTCTGAACAAGCATTTAATGGGCACCCACCCCCCGGCCTGAGCGAGGGCGAGACACACAGAAGGGATGACAGAGTGCCTGCCCCGGAAACACTGTCAACACCAGAAGCACCAGCACCCGGGGCAAAACTCTCAGCGGACTTGTTTCACTTGCACGGTATCTGAAACAGTATTTAACATATGAGAAGATTCCACTCGAGGATCTTGATTTCCAGCATTCTGGCGAGTGAAGATCATGGCAATAGTGGCTAATGATCCCGTCTCTTCTGACACGGGCTCCAGGCTGACACGAGTCCTGACACCCCTGCATGTTTCTCCAGCAGCCCGGGTGGCACCGGTTTCCAGTAACGGTGCTTAACCACGCTAACTGGGAGAGCTGTCCCTGCGCCCACCAACAGCGGGAGACGAGATGCAGCAGGGGCCCTGCCCTCACTTATGCCACCTGCCTGCAGTGTGGCAGGTGTTCAGGGAGCAGTTAATGAAAAACATCTGAAATTTGGGTGTTAACTGGTGAAAATGGACATGAGCGTGGGCACTGTGCTGTGTCTGGGAGCACCCGGAAATATGGAGCCCTCGCTCGCTCTGCGGCCCGGTGACCACCTCTGTGGGTGACTGCAGCAGGGTCTGGGTGGTGCCCTCTAGCTCTGTCTCCTGGGGAAGTCTTACCTGCATGGCGTCTGGTCTCCTCAACTGGGTCTGGCAGAACAACCTCTGGCCAAGGTGGTGAACTCAGGGATGTTCTAGGAACATATCTGTAAAACGCATTTCACAGACAAATGTCACACACACTTGAAAAGGCAGCTCAAATCCTCTAAGAAATGGCCACGCACAAATGTTAGGAAGGGACCCTGGGCAACAAAAAGGCTCCCTCTTTAGGACAGGCCTCGCCCCTCTGGGGTAACCCCGAGGACAGGCTCCCTGTATCCTCTTAGAGCCACAGGGAACAATGGCTCATCATTCAATAATCAAAGCAGGAACTCTCAGCGTTCTGCAAAAGAGCCCCTGCTTGGGTACTTCTCAATGCTGGAAGGGTGCCCATCCAAGAAGGCTGGGCTTGTGGTGTCTCGGGGCACAATGATCTTGGAGGCACAGGCTGAAATGCCCAGCCCTCCACTTTCCCCACAACCCGGGACACAGGGCCAGCAGCTCTCCCGCCTCCCTTGGCATCTAGTGGCCCTGGAAAGGCAGCTCCAATGACCCGTCACCACATCCTGCTCAAACAGGACCACAACGTTCCCTGCTCCACCTCCACCTCCTCCTCCTCTCAGGTGGGTGCCTGCTCTTCCTTTACGCCCAGGTGAGTGCCAGGCAGCACTGGCTCGGAACCCCAGACAATTCTGTGTCCTGCTGTCTGCAACTGAGCAAATTGTGAAACAATCACCCGCCTGAAAGGGCTGTTAGGATTAGAGGGCTACTGTTCACAGCCGGCCCCATCATGGCCAGAGAGGGTTGGGTGTTAGGAGTGCTCAGTCCCAGCAGCTATAGCACTGCGGTCCCCAACCACCTCCCCTCCCAACCCTCAGGATGTCAAGCTTGCTGCAGGCAATGCCTTTTTTTTTTTTTTTTTTGAGAGATGTAATCTCACTCTGTCACCCAGGCTAGAATGCAGTGGCGTGATCTCAGCTCACTGCAACCTCCGCCTCCAGGGTTCCAGCGATTCTCCTGCCTCAGTCTCCTGAGTAGCTGGGATTACAGGCACATGCCACCACACCTGGCTAATTTTTGTATTTTTAGTAGAGATGGGGTTTCGCCACATTGGCCAGACTGGTCTTGAACTCCTGGCCTCAAGTGATCTGCCCACCTCAGCCTCGCAAAGTTCTGGGATTATAGGCATGAGTCACCGTGCCCAGCCCAACATCTTATTTCCTAACTCTCCCCTGTCTGCTCAGCCTCAGGCAGGTGAAGGGGAGAAGAAGGGAGGAAAGAAAGGGGGGACCTAGATTCAAAGGGAGGTGGGGATCTTTCTTTCTGCAGTCTACGAAGAGGGAGGGTGGGTAGATCCCAAGCCAAATTATTCAGAACTGGTTTTAAGCTTTTATTGCTGCTGCCACTGCAGAGTAAAAGTTCAGTCTTTCTACTCCTGGGTTGCATCAGGAGGAAGAAAACGACTTGCTCCATACGCAAAACGCACTGGCCTCCACATCAAGGACCACGTCCACCTGTCCTGTTGGCTGGCACGCAGGACGGGCTCCACATGAATCTGGGAGAGGAGTGAATATTTTCCCAGTGGGGTAGGGCTCGGAGCTCCTAGAAACATGAACTCTGTGGTCTGTGGTTGGTCAATGACCTCGAGAGACAAGGAGGACATGGAAGGTGCTGCTCTCTACAAAATGTCTTTGACCTGTTTGATGCCTGGTCTCCCCACATGCGTCCAGCAGTGGCCAGTGTGAGAAGAACATGCTGGCAGGAAGGTGCTAACCTCTCACACGGGACACAGGGGAGTAAGCACAACCCACCTACCCACATGCTCACTTACAACTTCTTCCTATGCTCAGAATGTTTCTCCACTGCCTTTGAGAAGCAGAAAAGGCTCCCGCATCTCCCCACTGCAGAGGATCCCTGGAGTCCCAGCAGCAGTAACAGCAGCCAACATTTTATGAGTGCTGCCTGTATGCCAGGCACTGTTCTAAGCGCTTTAAGTGTATACATTTACTTAATCCTCTCCAACACCCATGCAGATCGAAACGAACACTACTTCCATCTTGCAGAAGCTGGCGCCCCAGGCTGTGAGGGGCAGCCGGAACTGCACGCCGGGGGATCCCTACAGTAACTGCTATCCCTGCGCTGCTCCGGTGTCTCCCACCAGCGAGGGGGACTTTGTCAAATGTTTCCTGCAGTTTATAATACCTTAAAAATGTTTCTCACGTATAAAATGTTAACACTGAATGTGCTTTTTCAAATAACGAGTTTCTCTTAGAGACTCTGATACAACCTTCCTCATCATAACTCACTGAGTTAGGACTTCAAGCTCCTCCATGATAAAAGAAAGCAAACACATACGGAATTTCTCTTTGGTCTCTTGCAGTTACGTCTCTATTTATTTTAAGGATCTGAGAAAAATACTGTCAAAAAAGTTAAAGCTGAAAGTGGTGATGCATGCCTGTAATGCCAGCTACTCAGGAGGCTGAGGCGGGAGGATCGCTTTAGGCCAGGAGTTCAAAACCAGTCTGGGAAACACAGTGAAATTCTGTCTCTTAAAAACAAAAGAGGAAATTTAAATATTACTGAGAACCAACAGGTAGGAAGTTTTGACTTCAGAAAGACGGTTCTACAAATGAAAGGAAAAGCGGCACCAAAACCCACATTTTGATATTACCCTGGTGGAAATGAAGTGATCTGTGAATTGAACCTTCGAGAAGCAGACCAAAGGGAGGCTGAGGGAAGAAGAGAAACACACATCATTACTATTAATACTACAAATGCAAATTGCCCTTTACGATGCTAAATGCACGACTGCTGTTCCTGGTATGTGCTATAAACCACTGCATGACAGCCTGCCCACAGAAACACCTAGGTGAGCAAACGTACAAGAACATCACTTCCAGCTACTGGTTATATGTGTTGAGATCAGTTTGCCACACCATCTACAAGCGCCTCAGACCAGAACCTCCCGCCCACTAACTTATGCCCTAACTGCCCAGTAGGTTCAGACCCTGTTCTGTGTCCACGTGTGGGAGCAGCCTCCAAGATGGCGCTGCTGAGCCCCGCCTCCTGCTGTTCTTACCCCATCGGCCCACTGGGAGTGGTCTGTGTGTCCGACAGCTTGTGACAGACATGCTAGCACGTGGGTTCTGGGATTAGGTGATAACCAACTGAGACTTCCATCTTGGATGCCCGTGCTCACCCTCTCTGATCTCTGGCCTTAGGGCTGCCCTGCTGGGAGCAGCCCTACCTGGAGGTCCACGTGGCGGGGAACTGGGCCTGTCGCCAACACCCACAGGAACAACCTTGCAGGTGGATTCTCCAGCCGCTGGCGCAGCAGAATCTTGAGATCACTACAGCCCCTGCAGACTCGCTTGCTGCAAGCTAAGACCCTGAGCCAGAACCAGCCACCTAAGCTGCTCCTGTGTTCTTGACTCTCAGAACTGGTGTGAGTTAATAAATGTTTTAAGCTGCTAAGTTGTGGGGTCATTTCTGATGTAACCGTAGATAACGAATACCAGGAACACACCAGGGAACAAAGACATTCAGTCTGCTGAGAAGACAGGGGCTCAAAATAAGTGCTTAGGTGCAAAAAGCAGAGAACAGTTTCTCAATAATCACTTTTAACTCACCATAAAAGTTACACACCATAAAAACCACCCTTTTAAAGTTCACCCATTAGCACTGGCTCCCCATTTGCGTCTCCTCGGCTGCTTTCTCTGCTCTTCTCCCATTTGGGCTCCTGGGGCTCAACCCTTGGCCTTGACTTCTTTTCCGCCCATGGCCATTCCTCTGGTGACTGCGTCCAGTCCAATGGATTTAAACGCCCCCAATGCGCTGGCGACTCCCAAGTTTACACCTCCAGCCAGGGCTTCTCTCCTGGATTTGCATGCCCACCTTCTATCTGCCTTAGCCACTCATGTCTGATGTGCACCTCACACCTCCAGAGGCTCCTCATTTCTTCCCATGCCTGCTTCTCCCACACTCCTCCATCTCTCATGAGGGCAACTTCATCCTCCCAGTTGTTCAGGCCCCAAACCTCCATCAGTTTTGACCCTTCTCTTGCACACTACTCAGCCAACCCATTCAGCAAATCCATCTCACTATTAAAGACTTAGTAGGCTTCTGTACCTAATTTGCTGCTAGCTTTGTCTTTGGGTCCACAGGGAACAAACACTCTCCCACAGGATTTCCTTTAGATCGTCCTGGAGACCGTGACTGTGTACTTCCATCCTGTCTCCTTTGCTCACTCTTCAAGGCCTCATCTGCTCACTGTTTTGGTCATCTTGTCTCTACTCCCTTCACTGTGTGTCTTTCTCTCTTAACGCGTAAGTCTATACTTGAACATAGCATTGGAGGGGTGGTTTCATGTAGGTAGGTAGAATGGAGTAAGCCCCACTGCTTTTGTAAAAACTTTCCTGCCTACTTAAACCTAAGTTTTATTATGGAAAATGTCAAGCATACAAAAATAAAGAGAACAGAATAGTGAACTCTCTCTCAATTATCCCTTTCCAGGTTCAACAGTTAGCAACTCACGGCCAGTTTTGGCATCTACATTGCCTCTGGCCCAACTCTGATTATTATTACTTTCTTAATAGACTTTATTTTTTAGTCAGCTTTAGTTTCACACCAAAATTGAGTGGAAGGTACAGAGAGTTCCCATATGTCCCCTGTCCATGTGCCCATAGCTTCCTATCGACATCCCTCACCAGAGTGGTACAATCCTTACAACTGATGAACCTACATTGACCCATCACTGTTATCCAAAGTCCATAGTTTACATTAGGGTTCGCCCTTGGTGGTGTACATTCTATGGATTTGGACAAACTTATAATGGCATGTATCTACCATTATACCATACAGAATAGTTTCATGGCCCTAAAAATACTCTGAGCTCCACCTATTCATCCTTTTCTCCCCCAATCCCCTTACCCCCTATCTATCTTTTTACTGTCTCTTTAGATTTGCCTTTTCCAGAATGTCAAAGGCTACAAGATGTAGCCTTTTCACGTTGGCTTCTTTTACTTAGTAACATGTATGTAAGTTTCCTCCATCTCTCTTCATGACTCATTTCTTTTTATTGCTGAATAATATTCCACTGTATGCATGTGCTACAGTTTATGTAACCATTCATCTCCTGAAGGACATCTGGGTTGCTTCCAAGTTTTGGGAATTATGGAACACTTCTTTTAATATCGGCCAATATAGAGTTAGATCCAGTTTTTCATTTTTGGGATCATGGTGAGACATGAGACCTAGGTTTAAAACATAAACACTCTTGCACAAAAATACACACTCCAACCATTTTCAGACAGAGATTATTTATAGAGTTTTTAACGAATATAACCCTTTTGGAGCCTCGTATCAGCCCAGTGCCTTAAACACGGCTGTTTCTTTTGCTGAATGAATTCAGATTAGGTGAGGATATCCATCATCATTTTTCAGACCGGCTTGCAGCCTGGGTGCAGTGGTTCAAGCACAGGCTTTGGAGCTGAAATGACTGCGCCTGAAGCACTCTTCCTCCACTTCCCCGCTGTGTGACCCTGGGCACGTTACCTAGCTCCTCTGAGCCTCACTCTGCTCCCCCATAACATAGGAGCTATACCAAAGTTCAAGGGCTATTGTCAGTATTCAGGCTACTAACTGAAGGAATAAGAATCTGAACCCGGGTTTCCCCTAAGGGGGGAGACCACTCTTCATATTGTCTTATGCCGATTTCTGCCTCCAAAGAAAGAAGAAGTAAAAACTAAAAGGCAGAAATGAAATCCACAGGCAGACAGCCCGGCACCGCACCCTGGGCCTGGTAGTTAAAGATCGACCACTGACCTAATTGGTTCTCTTATCTATAGATTACAGACATTGTACAGAAATGTACTGTGAAAACCCCTATCTTGTTTTGTTTCGATCTAATTACCGGTGCATGCAGTCCCCAGTCACGTACCCCCTGCTTGCTCAATCAATCACGACCCCCTCACATGCACCCCCTCAGAGTTGTGAGCCCTTAAAAGGGACAGGAATTGCTCACTCGGAGAGCTCGGCTCTTGAGACAGAAGTCTTGCCGATGCCCCTGGCCGAATAAACCCCTTCCTTCTTTATTTCTGTGTCTGAGGAGTTTTGTCTGAGGCTCCTCCTGCTACACCCCGACTCCAAAACCCGTGCTATATTCACCACAAATGCGATCAACACACAAGGCACCAGGTCGGACCCAGGCACATACGTGGCGAGACCGTAGGGAGCAGCGCTCGCTCTGCGTCCTCCCTTCCCCCCATATCCCGGGTCTCACCTGCTCCGGGCCCCGAAGGTCTCAGGATGCTGCGGCTGCACGCGGACACCAGCCGCCCTAAGGTGACCGTCAAGGCGGATGCTGCCATGGCGGCCGCCATCTTCCCACAGCCTCGGCCGGAAACGGAAATGACACGTCGCGTGCGTAACTCACGGGCCCGGCGGGGAACACAGGTCGTGCTGTAACACCTGCCGCGCTGTAACACCGGCCCGGCGCGTAAGCGGGACGTCGGCGGCTCGGGGCCCAGGCTGGCGGCGGCGATGGCCTCGGCGGCTGTGGAGAGCTTCGTGACCAAGCAGCTGGACCTGCTGGAGCTCGAGAGAGACGCGGAGGTGGAGGAGCGCAGGTACGGGCGGCCGCCGGCGCCGCTCCCTCGCGGTTGGTCCCGCCGTGTCCCGGGCAGGGTCTCCGAGGGGCCCGGCCTCACAGCCTAGGGCGGGAATTTCGTCTCCGACCCCTCGAGTCCGGGTCAGGGACCGTCCGTCCCCTGCTTGGCCACCTCCCGAGTTGTCAGTCTCATCACCTCCCGGGCAGCGCGTTCCGTTTTGGGCCTAAGGAGAAGCACTTTCATTTCTCGACCCGAGACCCCCACCTAAGCTAACACTCCTGGGCCCTGGCCCCGACCCCAGTTCCACCTGCAGCGGGTTAGCGGCCCTTTCCCTAATTCATTCAGTCAACATGGTTTGCGCCCCTTCTGGGCCAGGCCCCGCAGCATGAGTCAGGTGCACTGGCTGCCCCCGATCCGGCCAACGGCGGGCTGGGCATGAGCACAGTCCCTTCCCCTCCAGCGCGTCCAGGGCCGGCTGCGTGCGTGTGGCGGGGAAAGAGCCTGGAGGAGGAACGCCCTTCCCTGGGGAGGGTCAAGGTGGATTCAGGAGGAGGTGGTGCCTGAAGGAAAATTGGAGTTAAGCCGGTGGATGCGGGGTGGGGTGGGGAGCCAGGTGGGAGCCGGGCTTGTTTCCGAATGGGACTATTTGTCCAAAACAATCAGAGCTACCATTTATATACTTTCCATGCGTTAATTCCTTTACACCTCATCCCATGCCAACCCTACAATGTAGGTTTTTTATTTTTCAGACAGTCTCGCTCTGTCGCCCAGGCTGGAGTGCAGTGGCACAGTCTCGGCTCACTGCAGCCTCCACCTCCTGGTGTTCAAGCGATTCTCCTGCTCCAGCCTCCTGAGTAGCTGGGACTACAGGCACGCACCGCCACGCCCGGTTAATTTTTTTGTATTTTTAGTAGAGACGGATTTCACCATGTTGGCCAGGATGGTCTCAATCTTCTGACCTCGTGGTCTGCCCGCCTTGGTCTCCCAAAGTGTTGGGATTAGGGGCACTAGCCACCGCGCCCGGCCACAGTGTAAGTTTCTGTTACTATCATTTTCCATCTAAGGAGATGGAGACAGAGGGGGGGTTAAGTAACTTGCCCCAGGTGACACACTATAGCCTGATTTGCTGTCAGGCAATCTACTTCTAGAGTTTGCAGCCAGCCATCCGTCAGTAGGATTTGTCTGAGATGCTTTTGATCATGGCAATAGAGAACTTTTGCAGTTATGTTGACTTTATTAGAATCCCAGCTGCTTCATTGATGGCTGTGTGACTTTGCAGGTTCTATCTCTGAGCCTTACTTACTTCAACTGTAAAACTGGGATGATTCCCACCTCACAGCCTTGCTCTGAGAATGAAACGATCCCATGTCAGTCAGGTGCTCAGCATGGTGTCAAGGACAGAGTCAGCCCCCATGGCAGTGGCTCTTTCTGAGCATGCTGAGCAGACTGGCAGGGCGAGCCTGGGAAGGGCCTGGCTAAGGAGCTAGTCTTCTGTTCTGTGTGTGGAGGATGGGCCATCAGCGGGGTTAAGCAGGTGAGGGAGGCAAATAGATTTGCATTTTAGGAGGATCTCTCGGGTCCCCTGCTTTTGATTGGACCTGGAGAGGCCAAAGGTAAGGTAGTTGAGAGGTTCCGTTTAGTCCAGGTGAGCAGTGATGTGAATTTGAACCGGGGCTGTGGCGGCCAGGATGAGAGGCAGAGAAGTCCAGGTAGCAATGGGAGGGGCCTGATAGGACTTGGTGACAGATGGGAGTAGAGAGGGGATTGCTGATTGAAGGATCTGTCTCAGGTAACTGGGAGAAGGGTTGCGGCATTAACTACCCTAGGGGGATGTAGGAGGAACGGGATTGGGAGTGGGGCAGATTCAGAGTTCCATTGGGACATATTTAGTGCCCATGAGTAGATCTTTATGTCTCTTTCCGTTTTACTTTTTCGGGTGGGTGGAAGTAGAAATTGGTAAAAATCCTGAAGCATCAATACCGGGTATCTTCCAGGTCCTGGCAGGAGAACATCTCTCTGAAAGAGCTCCAGAGCCGAGGCGTGTGTATGCTGAAGCTACAGGTATCCAGCCAGCGCACTGGGCTGTATGGACGGCTGCTGGTCACCTTTGAGCCCAGGCGATGCGGGCCTGTGGCAGCTCTTCCCAGTAACAGCTTTACTTCTGGTGTGTGTGTATTGACCTAGACAGACATTGAAATTTACTGGCATTCAGACCACGCATTGTACCCTCATAAAGACTGAATTGCAATGACCAGTTGGAGAACAAAGCATTGCAATGAAGAGCTCTTAATCAGAAGTCCAGCAATTGATGTGGGTTTTAGTTGTCTAGATCAGCATTGTCCAAAACGGTAGCCATTAGCCATACGTGGTCACCAAATGTTTGAAGTGTGGCTCGTGATTGCTGTAGATACAGAATACACACCAGATTTGGAAGATCTTGAGTAGTTTTTCTGAATACTGATTATATGGTGAAATAATAGTTTTCGTATATTGGGTTAAATAAAATATATTGTTATTAAAACAATTTACCCATTTCTGTCTTTTTTTTTTTTCTTTTGAGACAGAGTTTCGCTCTTTTTGCCCAGTCTGGAGTGCAGTGGTGTGATCTCAGCTCACTGCAACCACCGCCTCCCAGGTTCAAGTGATTCTCCTGCCTCAGCCTCCTGAGTAGCTGGGATTAGAGGCACGCGCCACCTCGCCTGGCTAATTTTGTATTTTTAGTAGAGACGGGGTTTCTCCATGTTGGGTCAGGCTACTTTCGAACTCCCAACCTCAGGTGATCCGCCTGCCTTGGCCTCCCAAAGTGCTGGGATTATAGGCGTGAGCCACTGCACCCGGCCTCTTTAAAATTTTTTAATATGGCTAATAGAAAAGTTAAAACTACACGTGACTGGGTGCCTGTAATCCTAGCACTCTGGGAGGCCGAGGTGGGTGGATCGCTTGATCTCAGGAGTTCAAGACCAGTCTGGGCAACATGACAAAACCCCATCTCTGCAAAAAATAGAAAAATTAGCCAGACGTGGTGGTGTGCACCTGTAGTCCCTGCTACTTGACGGGCTGAGGCAGGAGGATTGCTTGAACCTGGGAGGTTGAGGCTGCAGTGAGCTGAGATCACGCCACTGTACTCTAGCTTGGAGGCAAAGTGAGACCCTGTCTCAAAACAGAACAAAACAAAAAACAAAAACAAGAAAAAACTACATGTGACTCTCGTTATGTTTCTATGTAATGGGCAGCCTTGGTCCGGCTGGTAAACATGCAGTATGTGTACTTCTGTATTCCCAGCGCTTTCTTGTGCCAACCATGCTTTGGCTAAACTTGTGCCAGCCTGGTTGGAAAGGACGGGCAGTTAGAAGAAACTTCTTAACCACACCCCTGGGACGCTTGTGTTAGACGACCACAACCCTGGAAGCCTGGAGGAAGCAGCGATGCCAGGGCTGTACTTTTTACTATGAAAGTGGCTCTGCCTTGTTTTGTGGTGACAGAGTTTTAAATTTCGTATTTTGATTCCATAGACTTTTGCCCAACAATTACTGGAATACCGACTGGATTTAGAGATGAGATGAGGGTATTGAGAGAGGAGAGGGCCAGGAGGGGAACCTGTAGGTTGGAGTCAGACCTGAGCAGAGTCTGATATTTTTTTTTTCTTTTTTTTTTTGAGACAGAGTCTCACTCTGTCACCCAGGCCGGAGTGCAGTCGTGCAATCTTGGCTCTCTGCAACCTCCACCTCCTGGATGCAAGTGATTCTCCTGCATCAGCCACCCGAGTAGCTGGGACTGCAGGCGCCTGCCACCTTGCCCGGCTAATTTTTGTATTTTTTTAGTAGAGAGAGGGTTTCACTATATTGGCCATGCTGGTTTGGAACTTCTGACCTTGTGATCTGCCCGCCTCTGCCTCCCAAAGTGCTGGGATTACAGGCGTGAGCCACTGCACCCGGCTGAGTTTGAGCTCTTACGCTTACTTGTTATGTGACCTAGAGTTAGTTATTCACCGTCCAAAGACTGGGAACAGCAGTGCCTTGTAGCTTTGCCATCAGGATCGAAGGTGTGTGCAGGTGGTTTGAAAACTCTGAAATGCAAAGGTAAAAATGTGTATTTATTCAGTAAGTGTGGAGTGCATGACCTAAGAGGTTAATAATAGTTCATAAACAGTAAGTCAGAAGAAACAGCGTTTATATAGAAAAGTAGCAAGCTGAAATTTTGGTTGTTGATAAAGCTGTTGATCAGATTCAGATAGAGTGGTTATCTGTTCCTTTTCTGAGGAGCAGTCTTAAGTCTCAGTAGCTCAGGAATAGACATCCAGAAATGTGGGGTTCTATATAAGACGGCTTGTGGAAAAGTTGCAGTAGGGATGGGATCCTCTGTCTGGGCCCGTAGTGGCCCCTGTGCACAGAGCCTCTGTCCCGCGAGCTTGTTGCCACCTACTCTTTGTAAAGTTAGGAAAGAAAACACGATTCGAAGTGCAGATGAAACTCAGTGTCTAGATTTCAGACATGGGGAATACATGGAGTGTAAACGGGTGTGGGTGACCCGTGCTTTTATCTCGGAGTGGATTCTGTTTCAGTTCTTACTGCCTATGTTCTGAGTGATGAAAATCTGAGTCAAGCTGGCTTAAGCAAGAAGGGAATGCATCAGTTGTTGTAACTTGAAGGCTGACTTCGGGACCCAGAGGAGCATGCCAGGACTTAGTTTCTCTCCATTTCTTGACTCTGCCGTCTTCTGAGTTTTGAGGTTTTTTTTTTTCTTTCTTTCTTAGAGTCCAAGTCTTGCTCTGCTGCTCAGGCTGAGTGCAGTGGCACAATCTTGACTCACTGCAGCCTTGAACTCCTGGGCTCAAGTGATCCTCCTGCCTCAGTGTCCTGAGTAGCTGGGATTACAGGTGGGAGCCTCTGTGCCTGGCTTGGGCTGATTTTTGTCTCAGGTGCCTCGTGGTAGCAGTTCTAGCCCCTCATCCTCTCAGGTCTCCGGTCTCGCTGGAGAGGCTGAGTGTCTCTATCCAGATGGCCAAGCACAAGTCTCAATACCTCTCAGGCCTCTGACTTGGCCACATGCGCATCCCTGAAGCAGTCACTGTGGCCAGGGGGCATGTGAAGCACTGAATGGCTGAAGCGTGGATCAGGGGAAACCCCGTGACTCACCTGACAGATGGGAGACACAAGACACTTGTCATAGACAGCAGGAAGGGCTGTGCTGCGTGGCCATTTTTGCATGGAATGTTCTTTTCCAGATGTGCTTGTGGTCCTTGCTTCTTTCCACGTCCACCCTGCTCCCCACAGAGGTCCTTCCTGCACAATCTTTCTGGAATAGTGTCGTCATCCCTCTCCATCCCCTTCCTGTGCTTTATTTTTCCTTAGAGCACTTAGCGCCCATCTAGATAGCTATGTTTGTTCTTTCTCTCCTCCCTGACATGAGGGCAGGGACTGTCCTTACTCGTAGCACTGACCAGAGCCAAAACGGTGCTTGGTACACAGTAGGCACTTTAAATATTTTCCTGAGTGTCTTGCTTGGTTTGAATAGTTCATTGATCTCAAGTCAAGTTTCTTATATGATTTCGGTGTTAAACTTTTTTTTTTTTTTAACTGTTACTGATTGCATTTACTAAAGAAAGTAACAAAGATAAAATATTTGAAGTATGCTGGATTTTATTACATAAAATGGTATTGAACCTTTCCCCAGTGTCTTGCCCAACTGAGTCTTTGTGTTTCGCAGGTGATATAGTGGGCCTGTACGATGCTGCTAATGAGGGCAGTCAGCTGGCCACCGGGATCCTGACCCGGGTCACCCAGAAGTCGGTCACAGTGGCCTTTGATGAGTCCCACGATTTCCAGTTGAGCTTGGACCGAGAGAATTCCTACAGACTGTTGAAACTTGCCAATGACGTCACTTACAGGCGACTGAAAAAGTAAGTGGATGTGACTGGAAATCCTAAGTACCATCTTCCTTCAACATAGCTAACTCATTCCTACCACGCCTGTCGCACAAAAGAGAGTGACAGGTCCTGGTGTGGGTGTGGCCCTCTTGTGAGTTGGCGGCACCTTTGGGGCAGAGGCTCAGCCACTGAATTGCTGGTGTTCTAATTTTCGTTTTCTCCCTCGGCAGAGCTCTGATTGCTCTAAAGAAGTATCATTCTGGCCCAGCCTCCTCACTCATAGAAGTGCTCTTTGGCAGATCTGCTCCCAGTCCTGCCAGTGAAATACGTAAGAACTTTTGAGTTTTCTTTTTTGGTTGAAATCACTACTGAAAGTATAGAGAACAGTGCAACCTTGGGCCGTTTTAATAAGAGTTTGAGAAAGTATGACTAGAAGAAATCTCCCTGAACATCTTTGTAGAAATGTCTCGGAAGGCCTTGTATGAACTGGGCTGTCCTCCTCGTTGTCAGTCCTAATGAAGTAGCTCATTCCATTGAGGTTTTTTATTTATTTATTTTTATTTTTTTGAGATGAAGGCTTGCTCTGTCACCCAGAGTGGAGGGCAGTGGTGCGATCTTGGCTCACTGCAACCTCCGCCTCCCAGGTTCAAGTGACTCTCCTGCCTCAGCCTCCCAAGTAGTTGGGAGTACAGGCGCCCACCATCATGCCTGGCTAATTTTTGTATTTTTTAGTAGAGGTGAGGTTTCACCATGTTGGTCAGGCTGGTCTTGAACTCCTGACCTCAGGTGATCTACCCGCCTTGGCCTCCCAAAGTGCTGGGATTACAGGTGTGAGCCACCGTGCCCGGTCTGTGCACTTTTTATGTCCTTCGCTGTTCTTGGAGAATGTCATTTTTGAGAGGAGTTTATTGTCCCATCCAGTTACTGCCCATGATTTGGCAGATTAATGGGAGTAATGGACTTGGCCCGTTTGTAAAGCAGTGGCTTTGGCCAAGCCTCAGGCAAGGGTTTCCCCACAGCTATTTTCTATCATACTGTGCTAGGCAAGCCAGTGTTGTGTTAGCTTCAAACACGCAGGACTACTTCTAGCGCTCTTTCAGTGTGCAGTCCCTCAAGATGTCTTATTTTGTAAATACTCATTTTCTTTCTGCATTTTCCTTTGGAAATTCTAAATGCACTCCCATTTCAATAACGCTTTATTTCTATGAAATATTTACTGAAGGGCTTCTTTGCGTCAGAAACTGAATTAGAAATGTATGTACTGTGTCTTAGGGACTCTGGAATAGCCTGGCTATAGCATGGGAACATGGAGTTCGATGGCCCGTTACTAGCGCCACACCCTGCTGTCCTCCATGTTGGCTTCAGTCTCACAAGTCAGGGTCAGCAAACACCCTTTGCTTATGAGCCGCTCCTCATCCAGTAGGTGTCTATGTGGTGGGCACCATGTAGCAAATGCCGTGGCTGCAGGGCTGAGCACAACAGCACCTGCTCTCAAGAGCACAGCATAAGAAGCAGGTCTTGGCCGGTGTGGTGGCTCACGCCTGTAATCCCAGCACTCTGGGAGGCTGAGGCGGGTGGATCATGAGGTCAGGAGATTGAGACCATCCTGGCTAACATGGTAAAACCCTGTCACTACTGACAATACAAAAAATTATCTGGGCGTGGTGGCACTTACCTGTAGTCTCAGCCATTCGGGAGGCTGAGGCAGGAGACTCACTTGAACCTGGCAGGCGGAGGTTGCAGTGAGCTGAGATCTTACCATAGCACTCCAGCCTGGGCGACAGAGTGAGACTCCGTCTCAAAAAAAAAAAAGCAGGTTTTTAGTCTTGGTTGTGGAAGATTCAGAATAGAAACACGATCCTAGAATTTGTTAATCATTTTTTTTGTCATTTGTCTCTTTCTCATTTTATGGGCACTTAAAAGAGGGACAATATGTTAGACACGAATATGCTCTAGGAAACATTTCCTTCATTCCTGTTACTCTAGAGCAGGGGTTGGCAAACTTTTCCCATAAAGGGATGGATTGTGAATGTTTAGACTTTGTGGGCCATGTCATAGCAGCAGCCAGCTGTAGATGGTATGTAAATGAGTGGGCGTGGCTGTGCGCCAGTGAAACTGACCAAAACAGGCAGCCGACTGGATGTGGCCCACAGTTTGCCGACCCCTGTTCAAGGAAAAATCTTGTGAAAATAAAGCGGACTTAATTTGGTGTTGATTGGATTGCCCCTGGGGAGGTCCAGTACGTTCCTGACAGGCATCACTCATCACCGGGGGCGCTCACTCTGTGAGGAGGAACACTCACAGAGCTCCCCAGAGCTCCTGAGTCTCACACTGCTCGCCTTCCACAGACCCGCTGACATTCTTCAACACCTGCTTGGACGCCTCCCAGAAAGAAGCGGTTTCATTTGCGCTGTCGCAGAAAGAACTTGCCATCATCCACGGACCTCCTGGCACTGGGAAAACCACGACTGTGGTTGAGATAATTCTTCAAGCTGTGAAACAAGGCTTAAAGGTGGGCAGTGCACGCCACTTCCCTGTCAGAGCCCGTCAGCTCCTGGTCTGTTGGGCTCAGCGGCGTTCCAGCCTCAGTTCTGATGGGACGGGTCGGGGACATTACTGAGCATTTATTGACGGAGCGTTGGCCTGGCCCTGTTTGGTTTCTAGCAGCCCCGTGAGTCTTGGGGAGCACGCACAGGCACCGCAGCCTGGGTTGTTGAGAAAGGCCCCTAGAGCCCTCCGAGGCGTGGCAGCCTTAGTGTCGGCCAGGCCCTGGCCCGGGGTTTATTTGCTCACCATGCTTGCTGTGCTCGTGCTCCTCCGTGTACAGGCCCGTGCAGGGGCCTGGAGCTGGCCCGGTCTGTGCCCGTGAGGAACTCAGCGTCTGGCTGAGGTGTTAACGGTAATCAGATAGTCTGCTTAATGGATGTGATGCACATGTCCAGCGCACAGATGACTGATTTTCTGAGATGTGGAATGTAATAGTGTACATTATTATTCACTTACATTTTAATTTATTTTTATTTTTATTTTTTTGAGACAGAGTCGCACGCTGTCACCCAGGCTGGAGTGTGGAGTGCAGTGTCAGGATCTTGGCTTCCTGCAACCTCCACCTTCCGGGTTCAAGTGATTCTCCTACCTCAGCCTCCTGAGTAGCTGGGATTATAGGTGCGCGCCACCATGCCTGGCTAATTTTTGTATTTTTAGTAGAGATGGAGTTTCACCACCTTGGCCAGTCTGGTCTCAAACTCCTGACTTCAGGTGATCCGCCTGCCTCGGCCTCCCGAAGTGCTGCAATTACAGGCATGAGCCACCATACCCGGCCCAGTTACATTTTTAACGACTGAGAAAGGATCTTTTATCATCATCTGCCTCAGCTTGAGTCATTATGGATCTTGGCACATGGAGAGCTTTTTGAAAAACCTTTCTGGTTTATAAAAATGTTGGATAATGATGAGAATTGGAATAATGGCCAGTTTTGTAGGTGGACGTTTACTGGGTGCTGCCTACCACCAGGCATCCTTCTGAGCACCCTTTAATCCTCACTGAAACCTTGTGCCAAGGCAGGTGGTTAGTGGCCCCAATCTGTAGACGAGGAAGCCGGGTACGGTGGCTCATGCCTGTATTCTCAGCACTTTGGGAGGCCGAGGCGGGTGGGACACCTGAGGTCAGGAGTTCAAGACCAGCCTCGCTAACATGGTGAAACCCCGTCTCTACTGAAAATACAAAATAATTAGCTGGGCGTGGTGGCAGTCACCTGTAATCCCAGCTACTCAGGAGGCTGAGGCCGGAGAATCTCTTGAACCCAGGGAGGCGGAGGTTGCAGTGAGTCGAGATCACACCATTGTACTCCAGCCTGGGCAACAAGAGCGAAACTCCATCTCCAAAAAGAAAAGATGAGGAAACTGAGAAACAGGGTCAAGTGCCCAGCACTCAAAGTGGCAGAGCCAGCAGTGGAACTTGGGCAGAGCTGCAGAGAAGCCTGCCACTTGGTTAAAAGATTATGTCCAACGGGCCGGGCCGGGCGCAGTGGCTCACGCCTGTAATCCCAGCACTTTGGAAGGCCGAGGCGGGCGGATCACAAGGTCAGGCGATCGAGACCATCCTGGCTAACACTGTGAAACCCCGTCTCTACTAAAAATACAAAAAATTAGCTGGGCGTGGTGGCAGGCGCCTGTAGTCCCAGCTACTCGGGAGGCTGAGGCAGGAGAATGGCATGAACCTGGGAGGCTGAGCTTGCAGTGAGCCGAGATCACGCCACTGCACTCCAGCCTGGGCAACAGAGCGAGACTCCGTCTCCAAAAAAAAAAAAAAAAAGATTATGTCCAGTGGTTTTCCTATGAGTGAGTGTCTTTGCACATGTTTGGAAACTGGTAAGAAAAGATGACTTATTGGAAGGGAGCAGATTGGTGGTTTTAATTGGGTGCCAACTATTCACTAAAAGTGAGCCAAGACACACCTGTGTGCTTGCTTCTGTGGAGATGTGCCTTGGGAGGTGATGCCAGGCGTGGGGAGTGGGTGTCCGAGCCTCCTTCCTGAGCTGCTGTTTGTCTTGAGCTTAAGGGTCTGTAGGGACTCTCTGCCTCTGCTGGTTGCCACCTACTCTTTTTTTTCCCCCCCCAGAGGTGGGGTCTCACTATGTTGTCGAGGGTGGTCTTGACCTCCTGACCTCACTCCTTGGCCTCCCAAAGTGCTGGGATGACAGGCACGAGCCACCGCACCTGGCCAGCATCTCACTTTTAATAGTGGAGCTGTGGCCAGGGACGGTGGCTCATGTCTGTTATCCTAGCACTTTGGGAGGCCAAGGCGGGAGGATCACTTGAAGCCAGGAGTTTGAGGTCAGCCGGGCAACATAGCAAGACCCATTCTCTACAAGAAATAGAAAAAATTAGCTGGGCATGGTGATACATGCCTACAGTCTTAGCTACTTGGGAGGCTGAGCCAGGGAGATAGCTTGAGCCCAGGAAGTCACGAAACACCAGGAGCGTGATCTAGGTCTTGCTGCTCGCCACACAGAAAGCCAGTTACTGAGGACGAGTATTGCCAAGGAAGAGGCTTTAATCAGATGGTGCAACCAAGGAGATGGTAACCTATCCTCAAACCCATCTCCCTGACGGACTAAAACTAGGGGGTTTATATAGCGGGGAAGAAATGTAGCAATGTGTAAAAAACAGGAACTAGGGAGGGCAAGGAGGCACCTGTAGTGGTCTGGTGATTTTCAGATCTTTGATACTTTTTTGAGAGGCCTAAATGTCCTTTTCTGAGGAAGGAACTCACATAAATAAGTTTGAAGCTTTAACAGCAGATGGTCAATTTCACTTGATCCAAAAATAACTGTCTGGGACTCTTGAGCCGATTTCTCCGTGATCCTGCCACTGCACTCCAGCCTGGGCCATACAGCAAGACCTTGTCTCAAAAAAAAAAAAAAAAAAAAGAAAGAAAAGAAAAAAGAAAGAAAGAAAAATATAGTGGAGGTTCAGGAGACAACGCTGAGTCCATTTGAAATGGAAGTTCCCTTGTCCCCCTCGCAGGCTGTGTGATGGGGAGTGGCTCGCTTCTTCAGTGCTCCGCTGCTCAGACCTCTGGGGAAGCATACAGACCGGCAGGCTGTGGGGCTCCGACCTCACGGCAGTGTCTGGGGTGGATGTTTACAGCCCTGTGTGTTCCAGGGTGCTCTCTCAGTTTGCCATCTGTGGGCGGCTTATGTTAACCAGCTCAATTAGATCCCCTTCCTTTTCACAAGGACAGAGGGCTTTCTGTATCCCGGGTTCTTGCCTTGGCGTCCTGAAAGAATCGGATCACACGTGGGTTTGGAAAATGAGTGCAAGGTTTGATTGAGTGCACGTGTGTGCCTGCCCGGCCCTTCTCTCTACCTTTAAGGCTTTTTGTTGTTGTAGTG
The DNA here is from genome assembly GCF_002776525.5 of Piliocolobus tephrosceles. Taxonomy (NCBI): domain Eukaryota; kingdom Metazoa; phylum Chordata; class Mammalia; order Primates; family Cercopithecidae; genus Piliocolobus; species Piliocolobus tephrosceles. The sequence continues at coordinate 5,516,581 of NC_045446.1, read as the reverse complement.
TCAATGTCAGTGGTTTAATTACAAAGTAAATGACCAAATCCTAACTTGCGGTTCCCAGGTTCTGTGCTGCGCCCCCTCCAACATCGCCGTGGACAATCTGGTGGAGCGCCTGGCTCTGTGTAAGCAGCGGATCCTGCGCCTGGGGCACCCCGCCCGCCTCCTGGAGTCCATTCAGCAGCACTCCCTGGATGCGGTCGTAGCGCGGAGCGACAGTGCCCAGATTGTTGCCGACATCAGGAAGGACATCGACCAGGTCTTTGTAGGTGTCATGGCCAGTGTCCGCGTGAGGCGTGGGCTTCTGATCCTCAGTCTTTTGAAGGAGCAGATTTATCTACATTCCTCTTGCTCTTCTCTTGCTTCCGTCGATTCCTTTAATAATTTAAAAAATGGGGCTGCCTTTTTTGTTTTTTTTTTGAGACGGAGTTTTGCTCTCATTGCCCAAGCTGGAGTGCAATGGTACAATCTCGGCTCACTGCAACCTCCGCCTCCTGGGTTCAAGCGATTCTCCTGCCTCAGCCTCCCGAGTAGCTGGGACTACAGGTGTGTGTCACCATGCCTGGCTAATTTTTCTATTTTTAGTTGAGATGGGGTTTCATCATGTTGGTCATGCTGGTCTTGAACTTCTGACCTCAGGTGATCTGCCCGCCTTGGCCTCTCAAAGTGCTGGGATTACAGGTGTGAGCCACCACACCTGACCTTTATTTTTTTTTGAGATGGAGTCTCGCTCTGTCACCCAGGCTAGAGTGCAGTGGTGCTGTCTTGGCTCACTGCAGCCTCTGCCTCCTGGGTTCACCTCATCCTCTCAAGTAGCTGGGACCACAGGCATGTGCCACCACACCCAGCTAATTTTTTAATTTTTAGTAGAGACGGGGTTTCGCCATGTGGGCCAGGTTGGTCTCAAACTCTTGACCTTAAGTGATCCACTCGCCTCAGCCTCACAAAGTGCTGGATTACAGGTGTGAACCACTTCACCTGGCCAGGGCTGCCCATTTTTGATAGAGAATTATACTTAGCATTTAACAGAGACTCAACTGTCTTCAGAGCACTTGGTTAGTAGGTGTGAGGAATTGTAAAGAAAACATTTTCCAGCTGGACGCGTGTCTTATGCCTGCAAACCCAGCACTTTGGAAGGCCAAGGTAGGCAGATCAGTTGAGGGTAGGAGTTCAAGACCAGCCTGGCCCACATGGTGAAACCTCATCTCTAGTAAAAATACAAAAATTAGCTGGGCATGGTGGCGGGCACCTGTAGTCCCAGCTACTTGGGAGTCTGAGGCAGGAGAATCTCTTGAACCTGGGAGGCGGAGGTTGCAGTGAGCCATGGTCACTCCACTGCACTGCAGCCTCAGTGATAGAGCAAGACTCCATCTCAAAAGAAAAAACAAGCAAACATTTTCCTGGGTGTCTTTCTGTCTGATCCTGTTATCTTCCTAGTAGTGGCAATGGGAGAAACGTAGCTTGAAAATAAACATTGAAAAAAACCGGCATCCTCCTAGTGCTTTCCGTACATTTCACCTTTCACCTTCTCCTTGTGAAAGAGGACGCCAGTCGACTGGAGAAGTAGGGCGGTGGTGGGTTCATTCCGTTTGAGGGGGCCTTGTCCTCCCAGCCCAACACTTTTGCTCTTTGGTTCTCCCGTGTACACTTTGCTGTGGTGTCTGTGCTCACGTCCTGTCCTGTGTGCTCACTGTCAGCACCTGCACCCCTCGATATCCTAGCCCCGGAGGAGTGATGGCAGCAGGGAGGGTGCTGGGAGCCAGTGTTTGCTATGGGCCTGTGGCGTCGAGGCTGCCTGGGTGGCAGCGTGGGGATGGGCCACCTACTGGGAGGTGGAGGAAGGATAGATGCATGTCACGCAGGTTTGAGGTGGCGGAGGAATATGTGTGATGTTGTTTGCTCATCACAAATGTAGGTGATTTCATTTCCTGATGAAATTGGTGTTTTGGGGATTTTCTTTCTCTGTAAATTATGCACAATAAAACACCTTCTGTCACCCCTGCTAAAATTCCATCCCCTAAAGTAGAAATCACAAATAAGGAAAGATTACATTTTTTTTTTTTAAGACATAATCTTGCTCTGTCACCCAGGCTGGAGTGCAGTGGCATGATCTCGGCTCACTGCAACTTCCGACTCCTGAGTTCAAGCAATTCTCCTGCCTCAGCCTCCCGAGTAGCTGGGATTACAGGCACACGCCACCACGCCTGGCTAATTTTTTGTATTTTTAGTAGAGATGGGGTTTCACTATGTTAACCAGGATGGTCTCGATCTCCTGACCTCGTGATCCGCCTGCCTCAGCCTCCCAAAATGCTGGGATTACAGGCATGAGCCACCACGTCCAGCCAGTTCCATCTTTTTGAGATATTAAAGTAAAGTGAGGTTTTGATTATGGGTTGAAAAATTTTTTTAATCTCTTGAAAAATGTAGAATAATATGTGAAGGGCTGGGCGCGGTGGCTTAAGCCTGTAATCCCAGCACTTTGGGAGGCCGAGACGGGTGGATAACGAGGTCAGGAGATCAAGACCATCCTGGCTAACACGGTGAAACCTCGTCTCTACTAAAAAATACAAAAAACTACCCAGGCGAGGTGGCGGGCACCTGTAGTCCCAGCTACTCGGGAGGCTGAGGCAGGAGAATGGTGTGAACCCGGGAGGCGGAGCTTGCAGTGAGCTGAGATCTGGCCACTGCACTCCAGCCTGGGTGACAGAGCGAGACTGCGTCTCAAAAAAAAAAAAAGGAATAATATGTGAAGCTCTTCCCTTCGTAAGCTCCTACAACCCAAATCCTGAGGTGGGCAGGCACTGTTTCTTCCCCAGGATCAAATGCCACTGTGCAGGGCAGGGCTGGTCCAATTTCTGGTCTCCTCGGAGTTAAAAGTGTGGTCTCTTTCCAGGACTTAAAATGTCCCTTCCTGTGACTTCAAGGCAAGTAAGGATGTAAGGTGCTTAGTTGTGTGTGTGTATCTGTGTCTTTTTCAAGGAAGATTTCTGAGTGTTTTTTAAGGAGTTTATTGAATTAGACCAAATGACGTAAATAGAAGCACTTCATAAATAGAGTTGAAGAAGTACGAAGTTGGATTGAAGTAAGTGTATCTTCTTTGTTTTTCTTTATAGGTGAAAAACAAAAAGACCCAGGATAAGAGAGAAAAAAGTAATTTTCGAAATGAAGTTAAGCTGTTAAGAAAAGAACTGAAGGGGAGGGAAGAAGCAGCTATACTCGAGAGCCTCACTTCGGCAAACGTGGTCCTTGCAACAAACACAGGTGAGGGGGCGTCTCCATCCTGCCCGTGTGGCCTCGGAAAAGGAATTGGGATGTGTTCCCTCTTCTGTTTTCCGGAAGAGTTTGTTTAGAATTGGTATTTCTTTCTTTAAAGTTGGGTAGAGTTCATGAGTGAAGCCCTCCGTACCTGGAATTGTCTTCATAGAGGTTTTGAACTACAAATTCAACTTCTTCAATAGATGAAGGGCTGTTCAGGTTCTCTTCTTCCATGAGCTTGTAGCTTTCAAGAAGTTTGTCCATTTCATCTAAATTGTTGAATTTAGAGGCATGAAGTGGTTCGTACTATGCCCTTATTCTTTTACTGTCTGCAGAGTCTGTCGTGATATAACCTGTATTATTCCTGATACTGGTTTGTGTGCTCTTTTTTTTCCTGCTCTTGTGGCTGGAGGATTTTTTTTTTTTTAATTTAGATTTTATATATACATATATATATATTTTAAGAGACAAGGTCTCTGCCAGGCGCGGTGGCTCACACCTGTAATCCCAGCGCTTTGGGATGCCAACGTGGGTGGATCACCTGAGGTCAGGAGTTTGAGACCTGCCTGGCCAACATGGCAAAACCCCGTCTCTACTAAAAATACAAAAATTAGCCAGGAGTTGTGGTATGCGCCTATAATTCCAGCTACTCTGGAGGCTGAGGCAGGAGAATCGCTTGAATCCTAGAGGCAGAGGTTGCAGTGAACCAAGATTGCACCACTGCACTCCAGCCTGGGTGGAGAGTGAGACGCCACCTCAAAAAAATAAAAACCCCAAAACCAAAAAAACAAAGCAAAACTAAAAAAGAGACAGGGTCTCACTATGTTGCCCAGGCTGGTCTCAAACTCCTGGGCTCAAGGGATTCCCCTGCCTCAGCCGCCTAAAGTGCTGGGATTATAGGCGTGACCCACCCCGTCCAGCCTGGCTGGAGGTTTTAATTGATCTTCCCAAAGAACCAGCTTTTGCTTTTTCTCTGTTATTTTTCTGTTTCATTTATTTCCACATTAATCTTTATTGTTTTCTGTTTTCTTGGGCTTGTTCTTTTTCTTGCTTCCTGATGTAGAAGCTGAGATCGTTGATTTAAGACCTTTATATTTTTCTGATATGAGCATTTAGCACCATAAATGTCTCCCTAAGTACTGCTTTTGTGGCATCTCACAAATTCTGATATGTTATATTGCATTCATTTCAAAATACTATCTAATTTGCCTTTTGGTTTTTTAGAAATGTTATATAGTTTCCAAATAGTTGGGAAATTTCTAGACATCTTTCAGTTGTTGATCTGCTTTCTCTATAGGTAATTATAGCTGGGCCTTGCTTTATTACCCAGTTGACAGTGTCTGCTGTTTGTTCTTTGTTACATTTTCCTCCTGTTCTGCTTTCTTTTAATTAATTAATTGAACATTTCTTTTTAACGTAAGTTCTCAGTATGCCCCATCATTAAAGATTTCTTAGGATTTTATTTTTATTTATTTATTTATTTTTAAAAGATGATTTGTAGCAACAAGTTCTTGCTATGTTGCCCAGGCTAGTCTCGGACTCCTGGACTCCGGACTCCTCCCACCTTGGCCACTTTGGTGCTGGGATTATAGGCATGAACCGTCATGCCTGGCCTATTTTTGTTTTTTTTGGCTTGTTAGCTATATATCTTTATTTGATTCTTTTAGTAGTTACTTTAGGCCTTACAGTATGTGTCTTTAAATCTTCATAGTCTATTCATATGCCACTTCACATAGAGTATAGGGCTTTATGATTGCAAGCTAACCTTTCTCTCCTCTTAGCATTTATGCTTTTGTCATTTATTTTTCTTATACGTATATTCTAAACCTTACAATACTTGTTTTAATGGTGAGTTATCTTTAAAGAGATTTAAATTATAAGAAAAGTGTCTTGTGTATTTGCCCATGTGGTTACCACTTTTGGTGCTTTGTTTTCTTTTGGTTTAGGTGGTGTATTTCCATGTGGTATCATTTTCCTTCCACCTGAAAGGCGTCCATGGTCATTTCTTGTAGTGTGGGTCAGCCGGTGATGAAGTCTAACAGCTTTTATATGTCTGAAAATAGCTTGATTTCACCTGCAGTTTTGAAAGATATTTTTGCTGGGTGAGAATTCTAGATTAACACTTTTCCTTGCAATATTTTAAAGATGTTGTCCACTGTCATCTGCCTGAGTATTTCTGAAGAGAAATCTGTCATCCTTATCTTTGTGCCTTTGTGTATAATGTGTCTTTTTTCTTCTGTCTGCATTTAAGATTTTTTCGGCTGGGTGCAGTGGCTCACGCCTGTAATCTCAGCACTTTGGGAGGCCAAGGTGGGTGGATCACCTGAGGTCAGGAGTCCAAGACCGGCCTGGCCCACATGGTGAAACCCTGTCTCTACTAAAAGTATAAAAAAAATTAACCAGGCGTGGTGGCGGGTGCCTGTAATCCCAGATGCTGAGGCAGGAGAATCGCTTGAACCTGGAGGCGGAGATTGCAGTGAGCTCAGATTGCACCACTGCACTCCAGCCTGGATGACAGAGCCAGACTCCATCTCAAAAAAGAAAATGATGCTTTCTTTATCACTGGTTTTAAGCAATTTGACTACAATTTGCCCTGGTGCTGTTTGCTTCATGGTTGGTTGGTTTTTTCTTTCTTGTTTTTTTTGAGGCAGAGTCTCACTCTGTTACCCAGGCTGGAGTGCAGTGGTGCTATCTCAGCTCACTGTAACCTCCGCCTCCCAGATTCAAGTGATTCTCCTGCCTCTCAGCCTCCCGAGTAGCTGGGATTACAGGCGCTTGCCACCATACCTGGCTAATTTTTGTATTTTTAGTAGAGACGGAGTTTCACCATATTGATCAGGCTGGTCTCAAACTCCTGATCTCATGATCCGCCTGCCTCGGCCTCCCAGAGTAGTGGGATTACAGGCATGAGCCACTGTGCCCGGCCTCATGTTTTTTAAAATTGTGGTGAGAACACAACATGAGATCTACCCTCTTAGATGTTTAAGTATACAATATAATATTGTTAACTACAGGCATCGTGTTGTGCAGCGGATCTCTAGAATTTATCTTGCACAGCTGAACCTTTATACCTGCTTATTGCTGTGTTTCTGAGTTCACTCGTTTCCTTCTTTCATGCCTAATCTAACATTTGTCCCATCCAGTGTAACTTTCATCTGACATCCAGAAATAAGATTTGAGTCTTTTTATATCTTTGACGTTTTTACTTAATTTTTTAACATTTGGAATACAACTCTAATAACTCTTTTGAATGTTCTAGACTATCATTTCTATCACCTGTGTCATTTTTGGTCTCTTTCAATGATCTGTTTCCCTTGAGTGGTTGTGCTTTCCTACCTTTTTGCCAGCCTGCTAATGTTTGTTTGGATCCCGGACATTGGGGATTTTATGTTGTTGCATGCTGAGTATTGAATATTTTTGTATTGCTAAGATTTTTTTTTTTTTGAGAGAGAGTGTCTTGCTGTGTCACCCAGGCTGGAGTGCAGTGGTGCAATCTTGGCTCACTGCAACCTCCGCCTCCTGGATTCAAGTGATTCTCTTAACTCAGTCTCTAGAGTAGCTCGGACTACAGGCGCGCACTACCATGCTTGGCTAATTTTTGTGTTTTTAGTAGAGGTGAGGTTTCACCATGTTGGCCAGGCTGGTCTCAAACTCCTGACCTCAAGTGATCTGCCTGCTTTGGCCTCCCAAAGTGCTGGGATTGGTGTGAGCCACCACGCCCAGTCTCCTATAATATTCTTGCGCTTGGTTTTAGGAAGCAGTAAATTTACTTGTAAACAGTTTAATCCTTTTGAGTTTTAACTTTTGAGATGTGTTAGGGTCTGGATCAGTGCTTAGTCCAGGGTTAATATTCCCCTGTACCTAGGTAAGACCCTTTGAGCTTTCTCCCCAGTGCACCCTGCGTCATGAGATTTTCAAGTTTGATGAATGGGATTAGTTACTATTCCCAGCCTTGTGTGAGCACTGGGCACTTTTCTCTCATTGTTTTGGATGGTATTTTTCCCGGGCTTGGAGTAGTTTTCTTGTAAGCATGTGCTAATCATAGTGCCCAAGGGAGTCTGTCTGCAGCTCTCTAGGGTTTTTTCTCTCTGCGTAGAAGTCTCTTTGGCATTTTGTCCTGGAAACTCTGCCTGCATTGGTCTCTACAGATTCTCAGCCCTGTCTCCTCAACTCAGGGAGCTTTCTAGGCTCCACCTGGCTGCCCCTTCTCTGTACTCTCTCCTGGAAACTTGAGGCAGAAAACGGGGGCAACTCCAGGGCTCACCTCCTTTGTCTGTCGTTAGTCAGGGGTTACTTTTCTTTGTTACCTGTTGTCTAGTGTCCTGAGGGGTGTGGTTTCGGTTATTTTAAAAAAATTTTAAATAGCTGGCGGGGGGGGGGGGGGGTTATTTGAGATGGGAGAGTAAATGCAGTCCCTGCTGTTCCATCTAGGGCAGAGGTGGAGGACACACTCTCTCGGAGCTGGGGGGGAGCACTCCTGTTACAGAGCCACGCGCCTTGTGATTGTTGTGGGAATCTTGTCAGCTGCCCTTTTGGGGTTTAGGAATGTGTTTGTGAGACCTCTGGGTTGTTCCTGTGTGATAATAGTACCACAAAGGTAGCAACTGAAAGCAACCCATGTTTATTATTCTACAGATTTTCTGGGCGGAGAGCCCAGGCCCGGCTGAATGAGGTGCTCTGCTCAGACTCTCATGAGGCTGCGATCCAGGTGTCAGTGGGGGCTGCAGTCTCATCTGAAACTTGCCTGGAAAGGATCCACCTTCAGGCTCATGTGGTTGTTGGCAGCATTCAGTTCCCTGTGGGTTCTTGCTGGGTGTTGGCTGGAGGCCACTCCTAGCTGCCTGCCCCGTAGGCCTTGCCAGCGTGGCTGCTAGCTTCCTAAAAGCCAGCAAGAGACACAGTCTCCTAGCACAGTGGATTATCATCTTAATGTAAGGTTATCGAGGATGCCACATCTCATCACCTTTGCCCTATTCTGTGGATTAGAAGCAAGTCCCAGGCCCCACCCATACTCGAGGGGAAGGGATTATGCAAGATGTGAATACCAGTGGCCAGGATCCTGGGGCGTACCTTAAAGCAAGCTTGTCCAGCCGAAGGCCTGCAGGCCACATGCAGCCCAGGATACTTTGAATGTGGCCCAACACAAATTTGTAAACTTTCTTAAAACATTATGAGATTTGTGTGTGTGTGATTTTTTTTTTTAAAGCTCATCAGCTAGTGTTAATGTTAGCATATTTTATGTGTAGCCCAAGACAATTCTTCTTCTTTTAATATGGCCCTGGGAAGCCAAAAGATTGCATATCCCTGCCTTAGAGTCTGTTTGCTACAACCTCTCAGCTGGTGGACTGCTCTAAGGAACAGAGTCCAGATTCTTTTTTTTTTTCTTTTTTTTTTTGAGACAGCGTCTCACTCTGTTACCCAGGCTGGAGAGCAGTGGCACAATCTTGGTTCACTGCAGCTTCTGCCTTTCGGTTTCAGGTGATTCTTGTGCCTCAGCCTCCTGAGAAGCTGGAATTGCAGGCGCATGCCATCATGCCCGGCTAATTTTTTTTTTGTATTTTTTTGTAGAGATAGGATTTCACCATTTTGGCCAGGCTGGTCTCGAACTTCTGACCTCCAATGATCTGCCCACCTTAGCCTCCCAAAGTGCTGGGATTACAGGAGTGAGCCACCACACCTAGCTAGGTTCTAATTGGCTTTATAGTTATTGCTTTATCCAGTTGTATTTTAAATCAGACAGGAGAAAAAGAGTCACAAGCAGAAAATACATTTATGGGGTCTTTTATATTTACCCATGTATAGTTTATTTATGTATAGTACCCTTTATTTCTTCATGTAGATTTGAGTTACTATCTCCAAAGGACTCGCTTTGGTGTTTCTTGAAGGGCAGGTTTGCTGTGGCAGATTCTCTAAGCTCATCTTTATCTGGACATGTCTTAGTTTCTCCTTCATTTTTGAAGGATAGTCTTGCTGGGTATAGAATTCTTGGTTGACAGTTTTTTCAGCCCTTTGAACGTGTCATTCCACTGCCTGCAGTCTCTGATGGGAAAGCAGCTATTGCTTTTATTGAGGTCTCCTTATATGTGACAGGTTGCTACTCTATTGCTGCTTTCAAGTGTTGTCTTTTGTCTTTTAAGGGTGTGATTATGATGTGTTAGTTGTGGATCTCTGTGAGTAAATTATGTGGAGTTTGTGGAGCTTCTTGGATGTTTAGATTCATGTTTTTCATCAAATTTGGGGAGTTTTCAGCCATTATTTTTTCAGGTATTCTTTCTGCCCTTATTCTACTGTCCCCTCCATCTAGAACTCCCATTATGAATCCGTTGATTCACATGATAGTGCCCCACAGGTCTCTGAAGCTCTGTTCATTTTCCTCCAATTTTTTTTTTTTTTTTCCTGATCTTCAGGCTGGATCTTCTCAATGGATCTCTCTCTTCACGTTTGCTGATCATTCTGTCCTGTTGAATCCTTCTAGTGAATTTCAGTTATACTTTTCAACTCCAGAATTTCTGTGTGGTACTTTTTTTTTTTTTTGAGATGGAGTCTCGCTCTGTCACCAGACTGGAGTGCAGTGGCGTGATCTCAGCCCACTGCAACCTCTGCCTCCCAGGTTCAAACAATTCTCCTGCCTCAGCCTCCTGAGTAGCTGGGATTACAGGCGTCTGCTACCTGTACAGGTGTGTGCCACCATGCCCAGCTAATTTTTGTATATTTAGTGAGACAGGGTTTCATCATGTTGGCCACGATGGTCTCTATCTCTTGACCTCATGATCTGCCCACCTCAGCCTCCCAAAGTGCTGGGATTACAGGCATGAGCCACCATACCGGCCTCTGTGTGGTACTTCTTAAAAAATTATTCCTGTCTCTTTATTGATGTTCTCTTATTTGGTGAGACAGTATTCTCATACTTTATTTCTTTAGACTTGGTTCCCTTTTGCTGTTTGAACATACTTAGAATTGCTGATATTTCAAGTCTTCGTCTAGTAAGATCAGCATCTGGGCTTTCTCAAGTATCCGGTGTATTTATTTACTTAATTTTTTGGAGATGGAGTCTCGCTCTGTCGCTCAGGCTGGAGTGCCATAGTGTGATCTCGGCCTGCTGCAACCTCCTCCTGGGTTCAAGCGATTCTCTTGCCTTAGCCTCCTGAGTAGCTGGGATTACAGGCGTCTGCTACCACACCTGGCTAATTTTTGTATTTTTAGTAGAGATGGGATCACCGTGTTGACCACGCAGGTCTCAGACTCCTGACTCAGGTGATCCACCAACCTCTGCCTCCCAAAGTGCTGGGATTACAGGCATAAGCCACCACTCCTGGCCTCAAGTATCTGTTGACTGCCTTTTTTCCCCTGTATATTGGCCATATTTTGATGACTCTCTACGTGCCTTGTAGTTTTTTGTTGAAAATGAATCATTTTAAATAATAGAGTGTGACAACTCTGGAAGTCAGGTTCTCTTCCCACCCCAGGGTTTGTTGTTATTGCTACTTGTTTGTTTAGTGACTTTTCTGGACTAATTCTGTAAAATCTGTATTTTTTGTCTTTTGTGGCCACTAAAATCTAATATAGCTTAGTGACCAGCTAGTGATTAGACAGAAATCCCCCTGAACTCCTGGAGCCATAAATGCCCTAGTCTTTGCTGAGTGGCTCTGTGTATGTGCTTAAGCATACCCCCACCACAGAGCCAGGCTGTTCGTGACTCTCAGCTTTCACTTCCTGTTTGTGCAATGCCTTGAGCTGAGCCACAGGTGAGAGCTGAGGGCCTCCTGAGGTCTTTCCTGAGCCCTGTGCATATGTGTGGTCTTCTAGATTCCCAGGAATATGTTGGAGCTTTTCAAAGCCCCCTAAGGATATCTCATTCCCCAGCTTAAAACTTTGTTTGGTTATCCCATCATTTGCTCCAACCATTATTTCCTTTCTTAGAAAACTGTGATGTTCAACAGTTACCTCTGATTGTTTTTGACAAACACCACCAGGGAAAAGGCTGTTTGCATCACATGAGCTCAGATAAAGTCTTTTGAGTATGGTCTACCAGAGGATCCCCAGACAGATGAGATAAGCACAGTTTCGGGAGTGGGGATTTGCAAGAATGCCAACCCTGTTCTGCGCTCCTGGGGCTGCCAGGTGCTGATTTTCACCCTGACTTCAGGCTGAGGGTTTCAAGGCTGCCATAGGATGGGGAGGGATGGCTGGGAATAGGGCAGGTTTCAGTGCCACGGAGCTCCGGTGCTGATGGGGATTCAAACGCTTTTCTGGAATGAACATTTCCCTGATTGCTGCAAGCCTTTGGCGAGTTTCCAGAGTTCTGAGAAAGTTGATTCTGACCATTTGCCGATGTCGTGTTGCTTTCGTGGAGGAGAGAATTCTCAGAGCTTGTGAGAATCTCTTTGCTGACATCCTTCTCTGGCTTCAAGGACAGCACTTGCTGGAAATCAGGAGGCACCCCCAGAGCCCCACAAGGTCAGCTTGTGGCCTGTGTGACCTTTCTGTTCCTTCCTGGTTGTTGGGGAGCTAGAGTGAATTCCTGGAAGTGCTTCCTCGTCACGAAGTCTGGTTTCTCTCTGTACTGTGAAGTCATATCTGTGACCTAAACATGTCTAATTATCCAAAGCCCAGTCAAGTTCTGTCTCCTCTGTGGGTGCTTTTGCTCGCCGTATCTGGAGAGTCAATCTTGAGAAATTTCTCAGTGTCTGTCTTCATCATGGCATTATGTACATATCATTAGCATAATTCACTCAGCTGGAAGACAGAAAGGGTGGGAACTAACATCGATCACGTTTATGGAAACCTGCCTTCTCGTGCTGGGCACTTTATATATGTTGTCCTTTGTGATGCAGTCGCATGACATGCAGCCGTTGTCCGTGTTTGTGGATGAGGAAACAGGCTTGGGGGTGGGAGGCTCGTCTAAGGCCCCACGCTGTTTGCTGGAGATGGCATGGGGCCCGAGTCTTGCTCATAGGCCGAACTCTACACCCTGCTGCTCCACGTCCCAGGAAGGAAAAGCTGCCACAGTGGATTTGTGTTGCTAAATGCATGGAGGCTTTTCTCTGGGTGACTGGCCAGCAGTTGATTGTTCTGTATGTCCAAAAAAGTCACCTTAGAGGAGAATTAGGTTCTAGATTTAGGAAATAATTGAGTTACAGTATTTAGAACTCAGACAGCATCCCTTGGGCTTGGGGTCGCAGCCCTGAAGGGGTGATTAATTTTGCCGATTGAAGGTCAGAAGGGCCTGAGGCCAGAGGACCCACTGTTTAAAACACAGGTGAGTTGGAACCATGAGTTCTAAAATGTCTTGGCCAAGTTTTTATTACAAGAGACAAATGTATCCCACACAGTTGTAATACAAGCCTTGATGAAACCCCGATGAAACCCTGGCTTGGTGGTGTCTCCTCTGGTGTGGCTGCAGCTGTTGGGAAGCAGCCGGGCCCCTGGAGACTCCCGGCTCCCTGTTTCCACCAGGTGCATCTGCCGACGGCCCCCTGAAGTTGCTGCCCGAGAACCACTTCGACGTGGTGGTCATTGACGAGTGTGCCCAGGCCCTTGAGGCGAGCTGCTGGATCCCCCTGCTGAAAGCCAGAAAGTGCATCCTGGCAGGCGATCACAAGCAACTGCCCCCCACCATCGTCTCTCACAAGTAAGACCCCTTTGCCACACATGCCTGTCTCTGCCCCTGCTCCCCACCCCTTGATGCAGTCCTTCCAGGCTCAGCCAGAAGCCCCAGGCTCACCAGGAGCCCCTGCGGTGCCTCCTTGGCATGTTTCTCGGCACAGCTCCTACCCCGTCTTACAGCATTCATTCATCTGGACGTCAGATCTGTGAGGTCATGTGCTCCCTGAGGGTGGGGTCGCATCACCTTCATCTTTGTAGCCTCAGAACTGGACACAGGGCCTGGCACGTTCCTGGTGCTCCATCCCTGCTTGTTGAGTTGAATATCCCCTCACGAACCAGGCACGTTTGATGGTAGAGTGCCGTGAGAGCCGTGGGCCGGGCTAACTGGCCTCTGGATGGATGTGGGTTCTTAGGTTCTGTAGTCTTCAATCTGTAGACACATCCCTGGATGGAGGGCATCCAGGGCAGAGACGCAGCAAACCACGATCCTGCCCTGCGGAGACACCTGAGCCCTGATGCAGTGGCCTGGCCCAGGCTGTCCTGGTGGAGAAAGTGCTGCCCACCCCTGGCCCCCTGCCACCTCTCCCCGTACTACCCTGCGCTCACTGCTCCAGCCACACAGGCCTCGCTGGCCCCTCTGCCGGGGCCACTCCCGCCTGGGTGTGGTGGGCGTGCCCTCCCTCCAGATGAACCCTCTGCATGGTATCCCTTGACTGCCCTTACATGAGGCCTGTGAACAGGCCCTGGCACATGGGCCGTCTTTGGACAAGTCCCTGTTCAGAAAGTTGTCCCTGAGGAACGAAACGCTTCAAGACTCCTGCATCCTGGCCCTTACTTCCTCTGGGGGAAGATTGGTTTCTTCTGATTTCTGTTGCCTTTTGAAGCACTTCTCTATTTCACTGTGGGTGTACAGAAGCTCTGAACTCAGAACTTTCACTGTTTTCTGAGGACCAGAAAAAGATGTGCAAGAAAGCCTGTCGAGTAGAATCTCATGAAAGGGGAGTGGGCGGCCCAGGAGTTGGTGGATATGTAGAGAGAGGTGTCAAAAATACTACTTGAGAGTGAGCTTTGGGAGGAAGATGTTGGAAATAAAGACGGTGGAAGAAAGGGGAGTGCTGGGGAAAGGTGCTCTGAAAGATTGTCCTGACGGGAGAACGTGGGGATCTAGAGTGGAAATGTTACAGGATCTCTGGGTGTCGATTTTTCTGGCTGGAAACCTCTGTGGCCGCAGCACCTTTGCCGTCGTTATTGTCCTGCATCCAGGAAGAATGAGGTATGCAGACAAGGGACGGGTGAAGAAGAGTTTTATTTAGTGTTAGAACAGCTCGGAGCTGCCCACTCCTCTCTATAGGCAGGTCATCCTGTCCAGTGTTCAGCTGTCAGCAGAGAGGAAGCCCTGGAGAGGGCGGCTCTTGTCTGCAAGCAAGTCATTCCGACATCTCTGCAGGTCTCTGCTCCTCTGTGCCCTGTTATTGTCTCTCTGCCCTCTCTGTCCTCTGGCCGTCCTCTCGCCTTCTCTGACTGAGCCCAGGGCTTTTATGGACCTCAGAGGGAAGGAAGTACATGCCAATTGGTCCTCAGGTGGCCACGGGCGGGCCTGGAAGAGGCACCATGAGTTCTCACTCTGGTCCACAGGACTGGCAGCTCAGCCCCCAGGCCCTCCCTGGCCTTCCACCATCCTCTTCCACCCAGGACTCTTGTCTGCCTCCTGCTGCCATTCATGGCCCCGGGACTTGGCCACAATCCCACTCTGAGATCAGTGGAAACAGACACCCATGAGCCTTCAAGGATGGTGGGGGGGTTGTCCTTCCTGGGGCACCTGAGAGTACGGGCTGCAGAGTGGGAGGGCACCTACAGCTGCACCCAGGAGCTCCCGCCCCACCACCTCAGAAGAGGCCGGGCTCCCGCTTGTTCCCGGCTCCTGCCTGCTTCGTGGAGCAGGAAGCCCAGGTCTGCAGCCACCGGTGTGGCAGCTGCAGCTGCACCCAGGAGGGCAGATCCTGCCTGTTCCCGGCTCCCCTAAGAGCATGGGAAGGCTCAGATCCACAGCTGCAGTTTGGGTGGCTGTAGCCCCGCCCTCCTGGAGCAGGAGGCCTGGGTCTGGGCTGTCTGGGCTGCAGTGACCTCTCCAACTCAGAAGGGGTGGGGCTCCCACTGGCTCCATGGAGTGTGCAGCCACAGCCAGGGTTCCCTGCTGCGCCAGCATGATGGCAACAGCCACTGCCATCAGAACCTCCCTAGGAGCAGGGAGGACAGGCGTGGGAGGACGCTTATTCAGTGGCTTCTTCCATAGAGAGGTTCTCGAGATGTCCTTAAAGGAGGTCTTCGTCCTCGGGAAAGCCTTTGGGTGGAGGAAGTTTGGAACTGTGCCCTTGGGCAGGGACCCCGTTGTGTGCCTGGTGAGAGTAAGATGGTTTGGGGGGAAGACGTTGGGTGGCGTTCCCTGGAGAGAGTAAGATGGTTTGGGGGGAAGACGTTGGGTGGCGTTCCCTGGAGAGAGTAGGATGGTTTTG